>NC_134355.1:548501263-548856263 GCF_048569485.1 Anomaloglossus baeobatrachus | reverse complement strand
AAATCCTTTATGTCATAAATACTAATGAAAAATCCAACTTGCGGTTCATCGCATGTTTACACACATTACATCTGAAGCCAATGCATTTATGAAACCTTGATGGCTGAAGAATGCAGATGGTTTGCCTTGGTTCATTTATGAAGCTCAGTCTATATTCACAAATTACTGCAATACCTAGATAAAAAAAATTGTTTAAAAGAACTGAAGTCTTCAGTGGTTGATACCTTTTTAATGGCTAACTGAAAAGATGGTAATAATTGCAAGCTTTCGAGACTACTCAGGTCTCTTCATCAGGCATGGTATAACACAAAATCTGAAGAGTCACATATTTATACACAACAAGACATAGAATGGGGCAGTAAAAAAAACCAAAAAAAAAAACAGCCAAGTTATATAAAACAGAACTCTCACTATGGCAGGGGGGCAAACTGTTGTGGCCATAAATTTTGCTGTTATGGCCACAACAGTTTGCCCCCCTGCCATAGTGAGAGTTCTGTTTTATATAACTTGGTTGTTGTTTTTTTTTTTTTTTAACTGCCCCATTCTATGTCCTGTTGTGTATGTATAAATATGTGACTCTTCAGATTTTGTGTTATACCATGCCTGATGGAGAGACCTGAGTAGTCTCGAAAGCTTGCAATTATTACCATCTTTTCAGTTAGCCATTAACCCCTTCACGACCATGGACGGATCTTTCCGTCATGGATCGTGTCCCGGTAAGCCCCGCCCCCTGCCGCGGGCAGGCGGCGTGGATCGGCACACATATCAGCTGTTTTCAACAGCTGACATGTGTGCCTACATGTTCCGAGTGGAATCGCATGGAACATTAACCCCTTAGATCTCGCTGCCAAAGTCTGGCAGCGAGATCTATATGCGCGCAGCCATCTTTTTTACTTACCACCGCCCCCTCCGGACGTCACGTGAGTGATCACGTGACGTTCGGTGGTTGTCATCGTAGCACAGGGTCATGTGATGACGCCTGGTGCTACGAAGTTTCACTTTCATTCTTCCTCGGCACGGAGCAGAGGAAGAAAGAAAGTGACTGAATCTGCTGATTACAGCGGTATAGCTGTGATCAGCAGATAGCGATCAGCAATCGGATTGCTGATCGCTATAGCCCCCTAGGGGGACTAGTAAAATAAAATAAAAAAAGTAAAAAAAAAGTTTTAAAAAATTAAAAAAAAAACAAAAAACCTAAAAGTTCAAATCACCCCCCTTTCACCCCATTGAAAATTAAAGGGTTAAAAAATAAATAAATATACATATATTTGGTATCGCCGCGTTCAGAAATGCCCGATCTATCAAAATATAAAATCAATTAATCTGATTGGTAAACGGCGTAGTGGCAAAAAAATTCCAAACGCCAAAATTACGTTTTTTGGTCGCCGCAAGTTTTACGCAAAATGCAATAACAGGCGATCAAAACGTAGCATCTGCGCAAAAATGCTACCATTAGAAACATCAGCTCGAGACGCAAAAAATAAGCCGTCACTGAGCCATAGATCCCAAAAAATAAGAACGCTACGTGTTTCGGAAAATGGCGCAAAACGTGCGCCACTTTTATTGGACAAACTTGTGAATTTTTTTTAACCCCTTAGGTACAAGTAAACCTATACATGTTTGGTGTCTACAAACTCGCACCGACCTC
The DNA here is from genome assembly GCF_048569485.1 of Anomaloglossus baeobatrachus. Classification (NCBI taxonomy): domain Eukaryota; kingdom Metazoa; phylum Chordata; class Amphibia; order Anura; family Aromobatidae; genus Anomaloglossus; species Anomaloglossus baeobatrachus. The sequence goes on along the minus strand of NC_134355.1, from coordinate 548,854,615 downwards.
AGGTATCATACCCACACATCAGTTTTACCATATAGTGAACACCGTGAATAAAACATCCCAAAAACTATTGTGCCATCACACTTTTTTTGCAATTTTTCCACACTTGGAATTTTTTTGCTGCTTTCCAGTACACCATATGGTAAAACTTATGATTTCATTTAAAAGTACAACTTGTCCCGCAAAAAACAAGCCCTCATATGGCAAGATTGACGGAAAAATAAAAAAGTTACGGCTCTCGGAAGAAGGGGAGCAAAAAACAAAAACGCAAAAACGGAAAGTGCCCCGGGGCTGAAGGGGTTAAAAGGTATCAACCACTGAGGACTTCAGTTCTTTTAAACAAATTTTTTTATCTCTACTGGCTAACACGGTACAAAGATATATTTTACTTGTGCAATACCTAGAGTAATGTAATATTTAGAATAAGCAATCAAACTGTCATGTCCTCTATGGAGATTAAAAAAAATATGTAAAATATAAAAAAAGTTTAAAAATATATGTAAAAGTTTGAATCACCCTCTTTTTTCCAGTTAAAAAATAAAGAAATAAAACATACTGGTTAGCCTCGTATCCATAAAAGTTCAAACTATCAACATATCAAATTAATACATCTGTATTGTAAACTCTGTAAAAAGAAAAAAAAATATCAAAATTCCAGAATTGCCATTTTTGGTCACCACATCTCTATAAACATGCAATAAAAACATCATAGGAACCACAAAATGGTGGCAATGATAACTCCAACCCAAAAAATAAGCCCTCCCACAGCTCCATCAACAGAAAAAATATTACTGGTTTCAGAAAATTCAAAAACAATAAAAAATATGTTTAGCCACTAAATTCAAAATGTTTCTTTGCAAGTTTTGTATCTCCGTAATTGTACTGACTTAAAGAATCGTGTTAATCACGGTAGTGTTTTATTTATTAAGGGGAATCTGTCAGCGGGATTTCACCAACCCTCCCAAAAAAACTATTTACATGTGCATGTAGCTCTTTTAAAGACTTGTCCAGTAATACCTTTACAGGACAAGTCCACTCCTCCCATACTAAGAAATCAGCATTTGAACTGATATACAAATAAAGATGTAGAGCTATTGTAGATGTGAAGCCTCTGTCACTCCAGCTCTGTTCATTACCCAGCATCACCTCTTTCTGTGTGACTGACAGCCTCAAAGCTGTGTGACTTTAGGCAAAGGTACCATCAATCAAGCAGGAGGAGGTGGTGCAGATGGGGAATAGAGCTGGAGTGACAGAGGTTTCAGATCTACTGCCTCATTTGCATATCAATTTACATGCTAATTTCTCAGTAAAGGTAATGCTGGACTTGTCTTTGAAAGAGCTATAATGGCCATATATATGTGTCGCCCAGAGCTATGGGGTACTCGGTCCGGGGTGGTGTACTGCTGGGGAGATGTGACCCTGGTGACACTTTTTAAAAGGGGTATATTTACAGGGGAGATTAAATGAAGTTTACAACATGATACCACTTGCGGGTTGCGTCTATATAGATGGAGCTGCTGCTGCACAGTTCTCACTACTGGGGCTGGTGTTGGTGGCAGCCTAGATGTTAGGCCCTCCACAAGCAGGGCCAGGCCCCAGAGGATAGGTGATGTTGATGGGTGCAGAAAAAAGGTAGCAGCTGGACAAAAATGGTACCATCAAAAACGTCAGCTCAAGTCGCTAAAATAAGCCATCACTGAGCCTCATATCCTGAAAAATCAGAACGCTACTGGTCACGGAAAATGGTGCAAAAAAATGCGCTACTTTTTTTGGACAAACTTCTGAATTTTTTTAATTCCTTAGATTAGATAAAAGTAAGGGTACGCTCACACGAGCGTGAAAATCGGACGAGTGCAATGCGAGAAATTCTCGCATTGCACTCTGACCAATGTTAGGCAATGAGGTTGAGCTGTTGGTCAGCTTTTCTCGCATCCAGATTCTGGATGCGAGAAAAGCGGCAGCATGCTGCGTTTTCCTGCTACCGCCGTATCTCTCGCACCCATTCAAGTGAATGGATGCGAGAGATACATCGGACTGCACTCGGATGTTATCCCAGTGCAGTGCGATCTACGCACAGGCTGACAGTGGAGGAGATGGGAGGATTAACCCCTCCCTCTCCTCCGCAGCGCCTGCACTCAGCTTCACAGCTGTGACCCGATCGCAAGATCGGGTTACAGTCGCATGACACCCGGCTCACGCTCGCAGCAGAGCCTGAGTCGGGGGACATTAGCATATCGCATCCGATGCTCTCGCATCGGATGCCATACGCTCGTGTGAGTCCAGCCTAAAAGTAAACCTATACATGTTTGGTATCTACGAACTCATACCGATCTGAGGCATCGCAACGACACATCATTTTTACCATATAGTGAACACAATGAACAAACCCCCCCCAAAACAATTGTGCAATCACACTTTTTTTGCAATTTTTCTGCACTTAGAATTTTTTTGCCGTTTTCCACCACACTATATGGTAAAAAATATGGTTTCATTTAAAAGTACAACTTGTCCCACAGAAACAAGCCCATATGGCAAGATTGACGGAAAAATAAAAATGTTACGGTTCTCAGAAGAAGGGGAGAAACCCCCCCAAAAAACGGAAAATCACCCAGGGGTGAAGAGGTTGATGAAACCCAGTTGCAGAAATGATTTTAACCCACTATACATGTATTTAGGTGTCCAAACCCTTTCCATGCCTTTTGATTTGGCCACCATTTGGCAATCGGATGAATAAATTGCATGTGATTCTCCAGAGGAGGGTACATGGAGAAGTTGTAATATAGATTCAAAAAGTGTAGTCCACCATTTGACTGACATTCAGAATTATCTTGAATTTTAAGTACCAGTTTAATAGTGAAGAAGGAGTCGAGGTGGAATTGAATTCATTACCAGTGTCTGCACGTAATGATCGCATCTACGTTTCCTAATACTGCATTGACTGTGGTCTCTGCTAACCTTTCAGAAAATGACTATTTATTATTTACCTCCTTCCATAATCAGGTTGTAAATGTTGTACGGAAGCTAGCCATTTTCCAGTGTGTTAATTTTAAGGACTGTAAATAAATTAATGACAGTGCCGCTCATTTCCCTTGCTAATAACACCTACTTGAATTACAGATAAGTGCATTCAATTTGTGCACTTAATTATATTTTTCAGCAGAAAATAATAAAATTCCTATTCACTCACACAGAGGCCCCTTGGCGATAAAACGGTTTAGGATGATATGATGTTTTGGGATTTTGTTCTAAGTATTATGTACATTAGGCAAAAAATAAAATTCACATCTTAATCTACGTGACACTTTGATCTCACTTTGTTAGACTCAATGACTTTTATGTCTCAGAATATTTAGAAATTCTTATCATGTTGTGGTTTTTTTTGAGGAAACAGCTGAATTAGGATGTTAATCTTGTGTTATAAGTTTGAGGCTATACGTACATCCTTTAGAGAAACTGTCATGTAAAAAGACACTATTAACCTCCAGATAGGGGGTTAATCTGCAGGATTATAGCATTTTACAGAGAACCTGTCACTAGTTTTTTGAGTTACACACTAAAACTAGCACCTTAAAGCGGTAATTCACCCCTTATCATTACTGGCCACATCGATATTCTGTTGAGAAACAAGGTTTCTCTCAAATAATGTCTGTTGCTAATAGTGCCTGTGAGCGGGGCTATTGCAGACTGCTCATCCCCATGACGTGACCCCTGGGGTCCATGACCTCTGATGTCCAGTGATGTCACATCAGCTTCCTGTTGACCTGACATCACCGCGGCTGGCCCCAGTCTCCGTGAGTCACTGGACTGTGGGCGGGGTTTCAGCGCTCGTCACAGCCCAGCTTCGCTCCTGCTTGCGCGCTGTGCAGTGAAGGTGAAGGAGTGAGCAGGAAGATGATGGGCTGTGACGCTGGGATGTGGCCAGTGGTGAAACGCTGCCCATAGCCCAGTCAGTCAGGAAGACTGTGGCCAGCCTCAGTTGACGTGTATCACCAGACATCAGAGGTCACGAAGCCCAGGGGTCACACAAAAGGGGTGAGCGAATTGCAATGGCGCCGCTCACAGGCACTATTGGCAACACAAGGTATATGAGAGAAACCTTTTTTCTCAACATAATATCGATATAGCCAGTTATGAAAAGGGGTGAACCACCCTCAGCGGCTGTGCTGCATTCTGTAAAGGTGCATGTTATCCCCTAACTCGTCCTTTACACCCCACCCTCAAATACCTTTTGAAAATCTTCTGCGCTGTATGGTAATCCTTGGATCCAGTCCAATGGGTGTCCTTGGTTGTGGCTCCTGTTCCTCCTCTCCGCACTGATCACCCTCCTCTGCTGATGATTGACGAGGATAATGCCTCCTGCGTCATCCACATACCGAGGATAAATCTTGCGCCTGTGCAGAGATATTGCGTGAATCGATGAAGTCTCTGCACAGGTGCAAGATTTTTCCTGGTGATGTGGATGACTTTTCATCCACACACTGAGGCTAAATCTCACACATGCACAGAGACTTTGCTATTTCGCGCATGCGCATCTATGTATTCGGCACTGCGCGTGGTAGGGCAGAGTGAAGCGCGCATGCGCGAACCGGCAATGTCCCTGCGCAGGCGCAATATTTTGCTCGGAGCCATGGATGGGGCAGGAGGCATCATCCACGTCATTTATCAGCAGGATTGCGATCAGCGAGAAGAGGAGAGACAGGAGCCGCAGCCAAGGACGCCCATTGGACAGGACCCAAGGATTACCACACAGGACATTTTCAAAGGTATTTGTGGAGTCTGCAAAGGGAGTCAAGGGATAACATGCACCTTTATAGAATGCAGCATGCTTAAGGTACTAATTTTAGGTTATGACTCAAAAAACTAGTAACAGATTCCCTTTAAAAATGTATGGCCTCTGCACTAAAGATCCAACTACCAGAAAGAAATGAACCCCTTAGCGGCTTCCAGCTTTCAGTCATAGATACGCAGCCGGTGCAGCTTCATTCTGGCAAACTACACTTGGACTACCATGATTTCCTTCGTTTTGCAGCAAATTTACTTGAAGCACTTAAAAACTATGTGCTTCACCTGTTCTTGCCACAGATTTATTGCAATTTATGGTAAACCAACTTGCAGCATGTCAATTCTTTCAGCATTTTTACAGCGTTTTTTCAACCATTGACTTCAATTCAGTCAGTAAAAAATTCTATAAAATTGCAGGTATAAAAATGATTGTGTTTTTGCTGAATTTTTGTAGCATTTTTGCTTGCTTTTTGCATTTTGCATGTGTTTTAGACAGCAATGAATGGGATAGAAATAGATAATAAAAAACTATTTGCCCTCAGTGCCAAATGGTAACTATACTCCTCCATTGAAGAAAATGCCAGAAAGACAAAGGCACCGAAACTCCTATTATTCTAAAAAACGTTATTGTTCCCAGCATACACTGAAAAAAAAATACAAAATGCAACGTTTTGGCCAATGCAGGGCCTTAGTCAAGCCATTGATGTAAAATGGCTTAACAAAGGTTCTACATTGGCCAAAATGTTGCGTTTTGTATTTTTTTCAGTGTATGCTAGGACCAATAAAGTTGTTTGAATAATAGAAGGAGTTTCAAGTTTACAGCCAATGGAAGGCTGTAACAAGTAGCACGAATCGTGGAGTAGTGCATGGGAGGAGACAACAGTTTTCATGTATACTCCTCCATTGATTACAGGTGTATTAACCATATCATAATGGTTATGTGGGGTTGTTATTTGATTTATCACCTCGGTCTGCTCATTTGTTTGCACTGGCTTAGTTCTCCCTTTGTGAGACTCCCATACTTTCACACCTTGGCGCAAGTATTCACACACACCCTATTTATTTTTAATTTTTACTTTAGATATATATGTTTACCTATTTACTCTATGCATCACACTACCATCCATTATTTAAATGTTATTTATACAACCAGTGTGATGGTTTGATTCAAATAACAATGTGTCACGGTTGTCTCCTTTGGAGATTAGTGACAGCCTAAGATTCGGAGTCTCTGGTATACCATCTGAGACTATACACATCAAATGTGTTTTTTTCCTTTTGGCATACACAGGGTTAATGTCAGTTTTCTTTGTCAGCAGCGAGCTTATTACCTCAGCTCAGGTATTTTCACTGGGAACCACTCCCATCCTGGATAAATATCCTCTTCTCCCAACAGAGGGTGCCAGAATTCATTCTGGAGAGTGCAGGAGGTCTAGAGAGTGCAGGAGGTGTTTGCTATGGCTGCTGTCTTCTGTAGTTTGGTGTGGAAGTGACCCCGTTGTTTAGTTACTTTTCCTTACCCCATTTACCTTCTGTGCACCTTCTTGTAGCCCTCTTGGTGTTTGTTTTTTGGTGTGCGTGAGTTTTGTTGTCCCCTGTCTGTGTTGTTTGTCAGTGGGGTTTTGTGACTACTGTCCCGGCCCATCCCTTGGGTGGTGGGTGTGGAGGGTGTTACAACAGGGCCGGAGATAGAGACATGCTGGTGGCTTAGAACTCACTACCATTGAGTGTACCTCTGGGTTGAGGGTCAGGTTAGGGTGCTACCTTGTTTGAGGGACAGCTTAGGGGTCCTCATCCAGTCATATCCTAGTAACCAGCATGACACAATATCTTTGCTTTGTGCCCTAGGTCTGTTTTTTATATCCTACATGTTCGCCTATTTTCTCTTTTTAAATGGTTTTAATATCTACACTTGAAACCAGAAGTTTACATACACTATCTAAAAAGACACATATCCATGTTTTTCTCAGTATCTGAAATGAAATAAAAATAAACATTTCCCGTTTTAGGTCAATTAGGAACCAAAATTATTTATATTTGCCAAATGCCAGAATAATGAGGGAGAGAATGTTTTAAGGCTTTTTATTACTTTCTGCAAAGTCAAAAGTTTACATACATTTAATTAGCATTTGGTACCATTCGCCTTAAACTGTGTGACTTGGGATATCCTTCCACAAGCTTGTCTCAATGGTTTGTAGAAATTAGTGCCCATTCCTCCTGACAGAACTGGTGTAACTGAGGCATGTTTGTAGTTCGCCTCAGTTACACCAGTAGTGTTTGTAATAGGATTGAGATCATGGTTTTGTGATGGACACTCCAAAACATTGACTGTTATCCTTAAGCCACTTTGCAATCAGTTTGGCAGTATGCTTCAGGTCATTGTCCATTTGGAAGACCCATTTCCACCCAAGCTTTAAGTTCCTGGCTGATGTCTTGATATATTGCTTCAGTATTGGCATATAATTTTCTTTCCTCATGATGCCATTTTGTGAAGTGCACCAGTCCCTCCTACAGCAAAACAACCCCAAAACATGATGCTGCCACCCCTGTGTGTTATGATCCGATGTTCAATGACTACAATGAGCACAATCACCAGAGTCCTAGGTAATAACATACCGACCGCAAGCCCTTAACTTAACACCACACTAGAAGTAGCCGGGCAGCATACCTGACAATCCTAGATGCCTCAAATTCAGCCGGAGGACTACATAACCTACAAGGCAGAAAGTGAAAAGAAACTATCTTGCCTCAGAACAGATTTCCCCAAAGAGAATAGGCAGCCTCCCACATGTACTGACTGTGAGCGAAGATGAAAAGACATACACAGTAAGAGCAAGATTGAGCAAAGAGAGGCCACACTATACTAAATACAAAAGACAGGATAGGGAACTCTTGTGGTCGGTATGAAGAAACCCTATCAAAACTTCCTACACGGAATGTGCAAAAATGGAGGAGTAATCTAATACTCACACGTTCGCAATCCATACAAGACTCTGGTGAAATTGTGGGAAAAAACTAGCAATTACCCTGCTGACTAACCCTTGCTAAAATAAATAGCAAAGACTGACTAGGAAGATAAATATTCCTTATCTGAAGGTACAAACAAAATAGGATATGATACAAAAAACCTTCAGAGATAATTCACAGAAGCATAAGCAAATAACACACGAAAAGTATGAAGCAAAACCATGAACTTATCTTAGCTTGGTAGCAGGGAAGCCAGAGGGACAAGAGACAGACTCCTATAGTCAGCACACACCTATATCCAAAATCAAGGCTTGAGCCGCAAAGCAGGTGTGTAGAACTGGGGAACAGAATCTAATCACTACCCTCAATGACCACAGGAGGGAGTCAAAGAGCGGACCTCCACCAGACATTATTCACAACACCCGTGTTTCACAGTTGGGATGGTGTTCTTAGGCTTCAAAGCTTCTCCCTTTTTCCTCCAAGTGTAATGGTGGTCATTATGGCCAAACAGTTACATTTTAGATTCGTCAGACCACAGAACATGTCTTCAAATATTAAAGTCTTTGTTCCTGTGCGCATTTGGAAACATTAATCTGTTTTTTTTTATGTTTCTTTTGGAGTAATGGCTACTTCCTGGCAGAGTGGCCTTTCAGCCCATATTGATACAGAACTCATTTCACTATGAATATTATATAATATGAACACAATCTTACCAGCTTCCCCCAGCATCTTCATAAGGTCTTTTGGTTTTGTTCTTGGGTTGATATGTGACTCGCCCGCCCCGTCCTGTGGCCCACAAGTCCATCAACTTCCTATCATTCTCCTAAAAGAAAACATGTTAGCAGACATAGATCTCAAAACTTTTTACATTAAAGTTCCGACCACCCATAGTTCAGTGGACCGGTTGTCCATTTTCACAAACATTAACAGGGGAAAGAATCAGGGTGTCATCTTCAAAAAGAACAAGGGACTAGGGAACAATCATGGTGACGTCTTCAAAAAGAACAAGGGGCTATTTACATAGTGGGATCCCAGTATTTTACAGGTTGGGATACTGCTCTGGCACGGCTCCAGGTACCAGGTAGGCTGTTGACAGCATTGTCTGAGTTCCCTGGTTTTGGGAGCTTTTTGCTGCAGGGCTGCTGCGGGAAGACTCCTCTGTTAGCACTGTATCCTCCCGGTGAATATATACGTCCAGGGCGTACCACCCGCGTGTACCCATTTGCCGGGTGTATTCAACTTTATCACCCGGGTATACGTCCCGTCCTGGGTGACCTCTTTGCAGATGGGCCTCAATGTCCCTCCGGGACACAAAGATGTCTCTTTTCAGTCCCAGTTTTTGAATGAATCCCCATCCTCTTTCCAGGTTGAAGTCTATTACTTGGCCCTGTCTTACTGGGCCACTATCAGCTCGTCTAATTTTGCGCAGCTTTTGTTTGGTCGCCAAGTTATCAGCCTCTTTTTCTTCCTGCTGAGCCCTCCACCACTTTCTCTCCATCCAGTACTGGGTCAGCTGCCACGAACAGAAGACCTCTGTGGCCGTCTGGGTCAGGACAGGTTGCAGTGGGACGGTCAGCCCACTATCTCTGACCGGTAAGGCATCCCAGGAGAAGCAGGGTGATTTTGCACCAGGTGCTCGGGACGGAGGACTGGGAAGGGGCCCCACCAGGTTGTCTGGACTCTGCCGGGTTGCAGGCATCTCTTGCTTACCGGTCTACACTACGGTAGCTAAGGATATTTCTTCATCTGTGACGCTGGACGCCGCCTGGTTCACTGGCGCTTGCTCTGGTTCTGTCACCTCCACCTCAGCTGCTAGCTGCTCGGCTCCAGTCTCAAGCTTCAACAACCACTGCTCCAGCTGCTTCACCTCCTCGGCCAGGAAGCTCAGTCCTGGGACTGGTCTTAAATCCGGGGCACCTCCCGGTGTTTCAGCAAGATTAAACTCCGCCATGCCGCCGTTCAGGTCATCCCAGTTACCGGTCGCCATGTCTGCTCTGGAGCGCTCACCACCAGTCAACCCTTCACTGCTCTGACCGAATTTTCTCCCTTCCAGGGGCGGAGTTGGGGTGAGTACAGCTTGGTGGCGCCAAGCCGCTACCCAGCCCACGAAGGGCGGTCTCCTCCTGACCTCTGCTCTGCACATGGCGACCGTTGTTTTCACTGACCGTCACTGTGTCTATTGTCAGAAGTCCAGTTTCTTACTGCGTGCCATTTTTCAACACTCAGCAGAGCACGGAGGGGGGGGGCATATTTTCGCGCTCTTTTTCAACTGCTCTCTGTCGGGTTACTAAGCAAAGTGCTTTGCTTAGTTACCCGATATTTACTCTGGCTACATGTGCAGGGAGCCAGCGCTAAGCGGTGTACGCTCTTAACCAGGGTAAATATCAGGTAGCCAAGCAAAGCGCTTTGCTTAGTTACCCGATATTTACCCTGGTTACCAGCATACGCTGCTTACACAGCAGCATTTTGAACAACATAGTGTGAACAAGAAACCCAAATTCCCATAGACTTTGCTTGAATAGAAGAACACATCCATTTTGGCATTAAACAGCGCAGAAGAAAAAGCAGCAAAAAAGCAGGTAAAAAGCAGGTAAAAAACAACGTGCGCACATACCCTTAGTCTTTTAGGTTAACAGGTGTTTTCATTTACTCAATTGTCTGCCAGTTCAATTTTTTTTTCTTTGCCTCTATAAATACTGCTGCTGTTATTTCCTGCTGAAGATATTCTTATCTGGATGGTCCAACCATACTGCCATTGTTTATTAGGCAGTGAAAGACCAGCTAGGCTTCATCTCTCTGCTGTTATATGGAACCAATAAATATGTGGAAAAAAAAATTGCCTGCAGATATGGGGTTACTGTACAAGTTAATAGCATTCTAAAGCTGCACAACCTCCACTACTGGGAGGAAATGAACATTATTCTTCCCAGCAGCCTTGAGCTTTCAGTATAAGTTGTGCAGCTGGCTCAATACAAAGTGAGTGGTGATTGTAACCCCGCTTTGGCATTGCCTGACAGCCGGCTCAGTGCTGATACAATTCTGTTACCCACAAAAATAAGCCTGAGTGTGATTTTTCAGGATTCTTGAGGATGCTTGAAAAATATAAGCCCTAACAGACTAGATGCATGCAAAGAAGAAGAGCTATTCCTTTGAGTTCAAGAAAGTAATTGTGGTGGATTCTCTTAGGGCGGCTTTGCACACTACGACATCGCAGGTGCGATGTCGGTGGGGTCAAATCAAAAGTGACGCACATCCGGCGTCACTTGCAATGTCGTAGTGTGTAAAACCTTTTTGATATGATGAACGAGCGCAAAAGCGTCGTTATCTTATCATCGGTGTAGTCTCCGACATTTCCATAATGCCGGTGCAGCGACAGGTACGATGTTGTTCCTCGTTCCTGCGGCAGCACACATCGCTGTGTGTAAAGCCGCAGGAGCGAGGAACATCACCTTACCTGCGTCCCGGCTGCTATGAGAAGGAAGGAGGTGGGCGGGATGTTTACATCCTGCTCATCTCTGCCCCTCCATTGCTATTGGCCGCCTGCCGTGTGACGTCGCTATGACGCCGCACAGCCCACCCCTTAGGAAGGAGGCGGTTCGCCGGCCAGAGCTACGTCGCAGGACAGGTGAGTGCATGTGAAGCTGCCGTAGCGATAATGTTCGGTCAGTTGCAGTATTTTCAGTGTTTTTCCTATTTATTCCATGTGAGTTGATTACATATCCATAACACAGAGAGAGCGATCAGACCTATAATAAAATTGCACACTGTAGAGCTTATGGGACAGCTTTTTAAGATTAAATAAATAAATGTAAAACACAATATGGGGTCCTTCCTATTTTTGATAACCAGCAAATGTAAAGCAGACAGCTGCAGGCTGATATTATCAGGCTGAGAAAGTCCATGGTTATTGGTTTTCCCAGCATAAAAATACCATCCCGCAGCTGCCCTAGAAGTGGCACATCACATGAAATCCGCTAATTCTGGCGCTTTGCCTCTTCCCGACTGTCATGTTGTGGTGGCAATTGGGGTAATGGTAGTTGGGGTTGATGTCAGCTGTGTAGAGTCAGCTAGCATCAAGCTCCGGTGTTAGCAATGGAGACGTGTCTATAAAACACCCCCATTACTAACCATTAAGTCAAAAGAAAAAAACAGACACACAAAAGTACTTTTTTTAAAAAAGAAAAAAAAATTCTGCTCCATACTACTGTGTTTCCCTGAAAATAAGAAAGAATCTTATATTTATTTTTTCTCCAATTCCATATTTTCAGAGCATGTCTTATTTATCCATGAACAACAATCTACATTTATTCTGGAACAAAATATCAACATTTATTCAAATATAGTCATGACCAAAGCCAAACCAAAGCCTTTGCTCTCCCGTCAGCAGCTTATTCATGTCTTCCAGGTAGGGAAATAAATGTGAACCTGATCCACACTTGCACCTCTCATCATTCCCCTTGTAACCTATTGACTGAGGTTATTGAGGTTATCATACTCTTTTTTTTTTTTTTTTCTCCATCCTTGTGCCGTACTATAGATTTATATTGCTACCTTTTATTTGTGATGCTGATAAAAACGCTAATCTCTACATTATTTTTTTTTTATATATATTTTTATTGAAAATTTTAACCATTAAACAGTAAACAATATGATTAGCATTCCCATCAAAATATAGTAATAATATTTCATCCAGTACGCAGACTGGGAAAACATAACTTGTAGACACAATAAGTCTATCATACTCTTGCTCGCCATTTTTGGACAAACAGGAGATCCAACATCTTCATATTACAGAAAGCAGTAAGGCGGGCTTTGCACATTACGACATCGCATGCCGATGCTGCGATGTCGAGTGCGATAGTCCCCACCCCCGTCGTATGTGCGATATCTTGTGATAGCTGCCGTAGCGAACATTATCGCTACGGCAGCTTGACATGCACTCACCTGTCCTGCGACGTAGCTCTGGCCGGCGAACCGCCTCCTTCCTAAGGGGTGGGCTGTGCGGCGTCATAGCGACGTCACACGGCAGGCGGCCAATAGCAATGGAGGGGCGGAGATGAGCAGGATGTAAACATCCCGCCCACCTCCTTCCTTCTCATAGCAGCCGGGACGCAGGTAAGGTGATGTTCCTCGCTCCTGCGGCTTTACACACAGCGATGTGTGCTGCCGCAGGAACGAGGAACAACATCGTACCTGTCACTGCACCGGCATTATGGAAATGTCGGAGACTACACCGATGATAAGATAACGACGCTTTTGCGCTCGTTCATCGTATCAAAAAGGTTTTACACACTACGACATTGCAAGTGACGCCGGATGTGCGTCACTTTTGATTTGACCCCACCGACATCGCACCTGCGATGTCGTAGTGTGCAAAGCCGCCCTAAGAGAATCCACCACAATTACTTTCTTGAACTCAAAGGAATAGCTCTTCTTCTTTGCATGCATCTAGTCTGTTAGGGCTTATATTTTTCAAGCATCCTCAAGAATCCTGAAAAATCACACTCAGGCTTATTTTTGTGGGTAACAGAATTGTATCAGCACTGAGACGGCTGTCAGGCAATGCCAAAGCGGGGTTACAATCACCACTCACTTTGTACTGAGCCAGCTGCACAACTTATACTGAAAGCTCAAGGCTGCTGGGAAGAATAATGTTCATTTCCTCCCAGTAGTGGAGGTTGTGCAGCTTTAGAATGCTATTAACTTGTACAGTAACCCCATATCTGCAGGCAATTTTTTTTTCCACATATTTATTGGTTCCATATAAACATTTTCTTTTAAAGGGAACCTGTCACCGGTTTTTTGGCATATAAGCTGCAGCCACCACCACTGGGATCTTATATACAGCATTCTAACATGCTGTATAAAAGAGCCAAGGCCGCTGTGTAGAACATAAAAAACACTTTATAATACTTACCAAAATAGTCGCGCTGCGGTGGATTTGAGTCAGATGGGCATCTCCATTGTCCGGTGCCGGCGCCGCCTCTTTCGACCATCTTCGTCCTTCTTCTGTAGCCGGGGTGTATGACGCATCTACGTCATCCACACTTGCCGGCATTGAGGTTCTGCGCGGGACCGGTGAGTGTGTATGACAAAGGATACGTCATGCACACAGACTTCAGAAGGAGGACGAAGATGGCCAAAACAGGAGGAGCCGGCACCGAACAACGGCGACGCCCATATGGCCCAACTCCAGAGATCAGTATAGGAGAGTTCACTCATACTGTGCCTAATATCAACCTGTGAGTGGGCTCTGTACATAGTGAGCATCTGTCCTGATATGTCTTGGAGGACAGATGCTGCCTGTTGTGTTCCTTGGTCTTCATGATGCTCTATGTGCTTTAATCCCTGTGCGCAATAGAAAAAGGATAGAAAAATCCTTTTTCTAGTGCGAGAGTTGAGAGTGAAGGATTAGCACACCTGCATTAAAAAACCGCACCAATAAAGCACCGAAAAACACATGCGTTTTTACCGCGTTTTGGTGTGTTTTTGGTGCTTTTTTTTGCAGGTTGGTCCCTGCATTTTTTAATGCTTTAACAGCAATAAAAAATTTAGATAATAGATAGATAATCGATAGATAGACAGATAGATGGATAGACAGGATAAATAGATAAATAGATAGATAGATAGATAGAAAGATGGATAGATGAATAGATAGATAGATAATGGATAGATAGAAAGATGGATAGATGGATAGATAGATAATGGATAGATAGAAAGATGGATAGATGGATAGATAGATAATGGATAGATAGACAGATGGCTAGATAGATGGATAAATAAATAAATAGTTAATGGATAGATAGAAAGATGGATAGATGAATAGTTATATAGATAGACAATAGATAGATAGAAAGATGGATAGATGAATAGATAGATAGATAGATAATGGATAGATAGATAAATAAATAGATAGATAATGGATAGATAGATGGATAGAAAGATGGATAGAAAAATAATCGATAGATAATCAATGCAGTTCTCGCGAGTGGTAATTTGTTCACATTACCGACCTTGAGCATTGCTCACTGAACGAGGCTGCATTGAGTACTGTGTCAGACGCGGCTGAATCAGTCTGCAAGCGTCGTAGGACCTGTGTATATTACGTCGGAGCTGTGTATTTGGGGGGGTTAATAAAGTGGTGAGAAAGGGGTCTTTTTTGTTATTTTATTTAAAATAAAGGATTTTTTGGTGTGTGTTTTTTCACTTTACTTACCGGTTAATCATGGAAGCTGTCTCATAGATGCTGCCATGATTAAGCTAGGACTTAGTGGCAGCGCATAGCTGCCATTAACTTATTACCCTGATTGCCAGCACATCACGGCAATCGGGAAGAGCCGGTAACACGCCGGGACTGTCGCATAATGGATGCGACATTCTCCGGGCAGCTGCGGGCTGATATTCTTGGTTGTGGAGGCTGGGGGGGGGCATTAACCTTGGACCTCGCCCTCCCCAGCCTGAGAATACTGGGCCACCACTGTGTGTTTACATCGGCTGGACGGTAAAAATACGGCGGAGCACACATTTTTTTTTTCGTTTTTTATTTTTAATATGTACGTTTGATTTCTATGTGTATTCTATATGTCTGTGTCTGTGTGTGAGATCTGTGTGTTTACTCTCTGCTCCGCTTCCTCTTCCTGTCATAATGACATCACTTCCCTGCAAAACACAGGCCAGTGATGAACATTATTATGAAAAACGCAAAATAATGCGGGAATAACGAAGGAAAACACAATGAATTGCGCATAACTTGCTACCTGCGTTATTCCCTGCGTGATTTCATGATTACATTACAGTCAATGGAGTGAATAATGCAGTTAGCTGCAGAAAAGAAGTGACATGCTCATTCTTTTTGTCAAGAAAATCTACAGAAAGAATTTTCTTGAGAAAAAAATGCAGTGTGCGCACAGCTAATTTTTTTTTCCATAGGTTTTGTTGGGGAACGTCTGCAGAAAGGTTACAACTATTTTCTCAAGAAATTTCTGCAGCAAAAACGCAAAAAAAAAAAACGCGGGTAGAAACGCAGTGTGCACACAGGGCCTTAAACAGAACACTGAGACTATCACAGAGCAGGTGCATTTATACGGAGACTTGATTTCACACAGGTGGCTTAGGCTGCTTTCAGACATCCGGTTTTAGCAGAGCCAGCTAATCCGGCTCTAAAACCTATGCAACGGATGCGGTGACAATACCGCAACCTTTGCATACGTTTTTGACATGCAGCCCGTCCGGTTTTTGCTGCTTGCGGCATGCTACTGAGCATGTGCAGTGGAAAAAAACGGATGCGGCGGCGTGATGCGGGTTATTTTGCCGGACAAAAACGTGCCAGGCAGCTAAATCTGCCGCATGCGGCAAAAACCGGACCGAACGCAAGCCCATGTGGCACAATCCGGCACTAATGAAAGTCTATGCAAAAAAAACGCATCCGGCGGCAAAAAAAACCGGTTGTGGTTTTTGTGCAAAGCGTCGGATTGTGCCGCACAGGAAAAAACGGAGGTGTGAAAGCAGCCTTATATTTATCATCATCAGTCATTTAGGACAACATTGGGTCATTCAGAGATCCTCAATGAACTTCTGCAGTGAGTTTGCTGCACTGAAAGTAAAGGGGATGAATAATATTGCACGCCCCAATTTTCAGTTATTTATTTTTTAAAAAAGTTTAAAATAAGTAATAAATTTCTTTCATCTTCACAATTGTGTCCCACTTGTTGATTCTTCACCAGAACATTAAAATTTTTATCTTTATGTTTGAAGCCTAAAATGTGGGAAAAGGTTGAAAAATTCAAGGAAGCCAAATACTTTCACAAAGCACTGTACATATACAGTATATACACTGTGTGCAGAATTATAATTATAGGCAAGTTGTATTTTAGAGGATTTTTTTTATTATTGTTTAACAACTATGTTCTCAATCAACTCGAAAGACTCATAAATATCAAAGGTTAATATTTTTGGAAGTTGGAGTGGGGTTTTTTTAGATTTGGCTATCTTAGGAGGATATCTGTTTGTGCAGGTAACTATTACTGTGCAGAATTATTAGGCAACATAATAAAAACCAAATATATTTCCATCTCACTTGTTTATTTTCACAAGGTAAACCAATATAACTGCACAGAATTCAGAAATAAACATTTCTGACAAGCAAAAACAAAACCCCTAAAAATTTGTGACCAATATAGCCACCTTTCTTTATGATGACACTCAACAACCTACCATCCATAGATTCTGTCAGTTGCTTGATCTGTTTACGATCAATATTGCGTGCAGCAGCCACCACAGCCTCCCAGACACTGTTCCGAGAGGTGTACTGTTTTCCCTCCCTGTAGATCTTACATTTTATGAGAGACCACAGGTTTTCTATGGGGTTCAGATCAGGTGAACAAGGGGGCCATGTCATTATTTTATCGTCTTTTAGACCTTTACGGCCAGCCACGCTGTGGAGTAGCTGGTTGCATGTGATGGAGCATTGTCCTGCATGAAAATTGTGTTTTTCTTGAACGATACCGACTTCTTCCTGTACCACTGCTTGAAGAAGTTGTCTTCCAGAAACTGGCAGTAGGTCTGAGAGTTGAGCTTCACTCCATCCTCAACCCGAAAAAGTCCCACAAGTTGATCTTTGATGATACCAGCCCTTACCAGTACCCCACCTCCACCTTGCTGGCGTCTGAGTCAGAGTGGAGCTCTCTGCCCTTTACTGATCCAGCCTCTGGCCCATCAAGAGTCACTCTCATTTTCATCAGTCCATAAAACCATTGAAAAATCAGTCTTAACCCCTTCACGACCGGCCGGGTTTTTTTTCGCCATTCTTATTCTGAGAGACGTAACTTTTTTATTTTTCAGTCAATATGGTCATGTGAGGACTCATTTTTTGCGGAACGAGCTGTACTTTTAAATAAAACCATCAGTTTTACCATATAGTGTACTGGAAAACGGCAAACAAATTCCAAATGCAGAAAAATTGCAAAAAAGTGCGATAGCACTATTGTTTTTGAGATATTTTATTCACTGTGTTCACTTTATGATAAAACTGATGTGTGGGTGTGATGCCTCACGCCATTGCGAGTTCGTAGACACCAAACATGTATAGGTTTACTTTTATATAAGGGGTTAAATAAAAATCGGAAGTTTGTCCGAAAAAAGTGGCGCACGTTTTACGCCATATTCCGTGACCCGTAGCATTCGCATTTTTCGGGATCTATGGCTCAGTGACAGCTTATTTTTTGCGTCTCGAGCTGACGTTTTTAACGGTACCATATTTGCGTAGATGCTACTTTTGATCGCCACTTATTGCATTTTGCGCAAAAGTTGTGGCGACAAAAAAACGTCGTTTTCGCGTTTGGAATTTTTTTGCCGCTACGCCGTATAGTGATCAGATTAATTGATTTTATATTTTGATAGATCGGGCATTTCTGAATGCGGCGATACAAAATGTGTGTATATTTTTTATTTTTTTAACCTTTTAATTTTCAATGGGGCGAATAGGGGGTGATTTCAACTTTTAGGTTTTTTTTTTTTTTTAATTTTTTAAAACTTTTTTTAACTTTTTTTTTTTATTTTACTAGTCCCCCTAGGGGGCTATTGCGATCAGCAATCCGATCGCTCTGCACTATCTGCTGATCACAGCTATACAGCTGTAAACAGCAGATACGCTCACTTTCTTTTTCACTGTGCCACGGGCACAGCGAAAGTGAAAGCAATTCATGTGTAGTACAGGAGTCATCACATGACCCTGTGCTACCATGACAACTACCGGAAGTCACGTGTTTGCGTCACGTGACTTCCGGTATCGGGTGGTAAGTAAAGTTTACCGCGATTGCGCTTATAATGGCGCTGTCACATATTGACAGCGCCATTTAAAGGGTTAAACGGCACGAGCAGATAACGATTCTGCTCGTGCCTAGCAGGCACACATCTCAGCTAAGAAAATCAGCTGAGATGTGCGCCGATCGCAGCATGCTGCCGGCGGCAGACCGCGGGCAGTAACGTTATGACCGCTAGGACGTAATTTTACGGCCCACGGTCATTAAGGGGTTAAGATATTTTTTGCCCCAGTCTTGACGTTTTATCTTATGTTTCTTGTTCAAAGGTGGTCGTTTTTCAGCCTTCCTTACCTTGGCCATGTCCCTGAGTACAGCACACCTTGTGCTTTTTGATACTCCATTAACATTGCAGCTCTGAAATATGGCCAAAACTGGTGGCAAATGGCATCTTGGCAGCTTCACACTTGATTTTCCTCAATTCATAGGCAGTTATTTTGCGCCTTTTTTGCCCAACACGCTTCTTGCAACCCTGTTGGCTATTTGCCATGAAACGATTGATTGTTCGGTGATCACGCTTCAAAAGATTGGCAATTTCAAGACTGCTGCATCCCTCTGCAAGACATATCACAATTTTGGACTTTTCAGAGCCCGTCAAATCTTTCATCTGACCCATTTTGCCAAAGGAAAGGAAGTTGCCTAATAATTAAGCACATCTTATATAGGGTGTTGATGTCATTACACCACATCCCTCCTCATTACAGAGATGCACATCACCTGATTTACTTAATTGGTAGTTGGCTCTCAGCCTATACAGCTTGGAGTAGGACAACATGTATAAAAAGTATCATGTGATCAAAATACTCATTTGCCTAATAATTCTGCACAAGGTATTATACATACCTATGTATGCGTATATATGCTGAATATATATATTATTTATTTATGTAAAATCTTTAGCTTATCATTCTTAATAATTGATTGCATTATAAAACATATTAATGGGTTGATTAACTATTAATGCCCTACATGGCCAATATGTGTACCTGAGAGAATAAATGAAGAAATGGCTTGACTAAGTATGGATTCCTCAATATTTTTCTCTTCATCAGCATTTTCTAGTGAACTTTCAGATTTTTTCCCATGTGACATACATGTTGTTTAGTCTATTTAAAAAAATAATATTCAGATTCTTTATAGTAGAAACCATTAAAATCCATAAAACTGACAGTGTGCTGACTGCTGAGGTAGGACCTGTCCGGCAGCTGATCAATCAATCATATGTTGTCTCTGCTGTAGAATGTTTGTTAGCTAAATGTTCTACATAGTTCAGCCATAACATTTACAGAGTTCTCCATAATTATGCACCATCCAACAATTCATCTGTCTATCAACTTCCCAATGCTCTCTGATTTACCACAGCTATTACACTAATGTGCAACTGGCCTAAGAGTCGCTTTACACGCTGCGACATCGCTAGCATTTGCTGGCGATGTCGAGCGCGATAGCACCCGCCTTTGTCGTACGGCCGATATGTGGTGATCGCTGCAGTAGCGAACATTATCGCTACAGCAGCGTCACACGCACATACCTGCCCTGCGACGTCGCTGTGACTGGTGAACCGCCTCCTTTCTAAGGGGGCGGTTCGTTCAGCGTCACAGCGACGTCACAGCAGGGTCACTGAACCGCCGCCCAATAGAAAAGGAGGGGCGGAGATGAGCGGGACGTAACATCCCGCCCACCTCCTTCCTTCCTCATTGCCGGCGTTCGCAGGTAAGGTGAGGTTCCTCGTTCTTGCGGTGTCACACATTGCGATGTGTGCTGCCGCAGGAACGACGAACTATATCGTTACTGCAGCAGCAACGATAATTGAGAATAGGAGGGCATGTCACCGATTAGCAATTTTGAACGTTTTTGCGACGATTCAAAATCGCTCATAGGTATAGGCACAAATACCAACAACCGATTAAAATCAATTAAAAAAGCAAAACAGCTTATGGGAAACACACATACTGAGAGTGCCAATGGTCTGACACCCAAAGAATACCTCACACCCTCAAAGAGCCCCAACCCCACAAACATATAATAATGCAATGATTTAAGACACAGTGTCCATAAACTGGGACCACCAAATAAGCAGATGGAAAATGCAAAATCAATCAGACAGATCAGAGTCCCAGTAGATGCCGTGGTGGTTTGGCAATGCAGCAATATCGCCACCAATAAGCATGATTTAAAGCAAAAATAGCCCATACAATACCACCTACGGATGGACACACAACGGGGTGCAGGCAAGGAGTGGAGGGGTGAGGTATGAGCCCCACGCGTATCGCTACAAACAAGGTGTAGCTTCCTCAGGGGAGATGTGCAATGATGGAAGCAATGTGCCTTTTTTTTTTTTTAGTACAACATAATTAGAACATAATTACTAAATTGCCTACCAGCGTGTGGAGAAAGAGGCAAGGAGAGGTTGCTGTGGAAATGGAAGACGCCCGATGGAAGCTGCCATTTTGCCACGTGATCACAGTCATGTGAATGGGAAAGAGCCACAGGAAATGTAGTATGCGCATGCGTTAGCAACATCAAATAGCAGGCGGCGTAGATAATCATGCTAGCAGCGTAAAGCATCGTAGCCGGCGCGTGCGCAATAAGCAGATGCTGAAATAGATGGTCCCCACACATATTCCACCAACTAGTGTGAAGAATACCACTAGTTGCGCAAATATCGTAACCGGCGATATATTTAAATATAGCTCGTGGGTGGTTGAATATGCGCAGTAACAACTTATCTTGGCATTCTGCTTGTTTTCGGCGTTTCAGCTTATTGCGCATGCGCCGGTTACGATATTTGCGCAACTAGTGGTATTCTTCACACTAGTTGGTGGAATATGTGTGGGGACCATCTATTTCAGCATCTGCTTATTGCGCACGCGCCGGCTACGATGCTTTACGCTGCTAGCATGATTATCTACGCCGCCTGCTATTTGATGTTGCTAACGCATGCGCATACTACATTTCCTGTGGCTCTTTCCCATTCACATGACTGTGATCACGTGGCAAAATGGCAGCTTCCATCGGGCGTCTTCCATTTCCACAGCAACCTCTCCTTGCCTCTTTCTCCACACGCTGGTAGGCAATTTAGTAATTATGTTCTAATTATGTTGTACTAAAAAAAAAAAGGCACATTGCTTCCATCATTGCACATCTCCCCTGAGGAAGCTACACCTTGTTTGTAGCGATACGCGTGGGGCTCATACCTCACCCCTCCACTCCTTGCCTGCACCCCGTTGTGTGTCCATCCGTAGGTGGTATTGTATGGGCTATTTTTGCTTTAAATCATGCTTATTGGTGGCGATATTGCTGCATTGCCAAACCACCACGGCATCTACTGGGACTCTGATCTGTCTGATTGATTTTGCATTTTCCATCTGCTTATTTGGTGGTCCCAGTTTATGGACACTGTGTCTTAAATCATTGCATTATTATATGTTTGTGGGGTTGGGGCTCTTTGAGGGTGTGAGGTATTCTTTGGGTGTCAGACCATTGGCACTCTCAGTATGTGTGTTTCCCATAAGCTGTTTTGCTTTTTTAATTGATTTTAATCGGTTGTTGGTATTTGTGCCTATTTCTATAATAAAGATATTTTTGTATATTTATTCATTGTGGTGATCCCACTTTTTTCGCACATTGTTTTCTCTTGTTGATGCATACTAGTTTTCTAATGTGCTAAGTGGCTTTGATCCCCTCATATTGTTCATTAATCTGTTTTGGTGCCCTCCCCTCCCACTGTTGTACACAAATCGCTCATAGGTGTCACACGCAATGACATCGCTAATGCGGCCGGATCTGCGTCACAAATTCCGTGACCCCAACGACATCGCTTTAGCGATTTCATAGCGTGCAAAGCGGCCTTAAGGCTAAATAACATCTAGCAATCTTAGTTTAGTTTTTATTTAGTTTCCAGAAATATATTTTTATGTTTAGGTACCACTAAGTGAAATGACATTTTACTTAGCACAGCTCGGTTGACACAATTCTGTTTGAGACACTTTCTAGCATAATTTTTCTCATTATGTCTGGCATAAAAACTTTGAAAAGTTGCTAAATTTTTGTGCAATGTGAGTTTGCTCAACAATTTTGCAACTTTTGCCTGCTTCACGAGTTACAGCAAGAAGAGGCATGGTGATGACTCGCCCGCCCCAGGTTGTTAGGTGACTTGTTGTTGGGCCGGACTCATTCGGGGTAGTCAGCGGTGGCGGGGCCCGACTCCGTGACCCCGGTGGAGTCAATTAAAATGGCAGATAGGGGATGGGGGAGATGATGGAGGTTATAGTTAAATATTAAATAAAAGTTTGTGACGCCACCTGTGGTTTTGCAGCTATCGGGCTGCGGCTGCTGGACGGGACTCCTGGAGCTGGTGTTGTGGCAGCTGAGGTTTTTCTTGCTCCCCACAGGTGGAGCGGGACCCCGGGGCGACCGTTAGAAAAGTCTATGATGGAAGTGGATGGGGTGCAGGAAGAAGCAGACGACACGAGGCTTTACAATCAAGATGTTTTACTCACAGTCTGTTCCACAACTGCAGCTGACCGGTTTCCCCGTGATGTGCCTGGATTCACTGTTGTGGGCCTCCACCGATCCCGAACAGGTCAAGGGTCAGTACCGGTGCACCCCTCAATGTATCTCTCCTGGCCGTCTCTCTCTAGCACTGACCTTCACTGAACTGTCCTGCGCCTCCATCACCGAGCCCTGACTAAAGGGTGGCTGACCGTGGTCCTTTTGAAGCCTCCCTTGCAGAGGATGGGTGGCAGGTTGTGGCCTCGGGTGCCTACAGCAATCACCCGGGCCATCGGACTGCTAAAAAAAATGTCTCTCTTCCTTTAGCCTGGGGACCGTCACCGTTATTGCAGCCAGATTCCTCCACCCTGGTGTATTTGTTGGAACAAGCCCATGGAGGCCTCTCGCACATCCGTGGCACTCTGGAACCCCTTCTCTCGGTGTCACCTGGGACTAACCGGACCCCAGGGTCTTCACCATGAACTATAGCCTCTTCTCCTTCTGACTGGACTCTTTGTGACTGACTCCTGTCAACTGTCACTTCACTCTTACTGAAAAACTCACTTTGACCAGACCTGGCTGGTTCTAACTGGTTCACCACCTACCTCACTGACTCCTCCCACACTCCCTCTGCCAGGCTCCACCCCTTCAGGACAGTGA
Source organism: Anomaloglossus baeobatrachus (assembly GCF_048569485.1). Lineage (NCBI taxonomy): Eukaryota > Metazoa > Chordata > Amphibia > Anura > Aromobatidae > Anomaloglossus > Anomaloglossus baeobatrachus. Next base: position 548,830,898 of record NC_134355.1, on the reverse strand, counting down.
ATGGGACTTATGGCTCCATTACCAGGTATACTGGTCTCTGCTTCTCAGGATTAATGGAGTACCTGTCTTAAACCCTGACCCGGTATGTGACCTAACAACTGGTGTGTGCAGGTTTTGTCTGTGAACTGGTAGATGACCCCTTTCTTACCCAGGATGGGATACCACACCTTTGGCTGAGATGCAGTACCTCTGTGGCGACGGAAGCCTCAGGGGCGCCACAGTGACACTCACCTGTCTAAATCATCAAGCTGTGGCCTTGTACCTTACATGATTCACACTGGAACAAGATTAGTGTCGAGGGGAATGGAGGTGCACTTTTAAGACACCTTTTAAAGAAGTAGGCTCCTCTAACTCCAATATGCCCTTTTATCAAGAATGCGGTGAATAATGGTGGTCTCGATGAATTGAGGCCATATGTTGACACATCATGGCTCCTGTTATCAGAAACCCAATAGTAGTCTCATTTGTTTACGGAACTGATTGTGATGTAGCATGTAAGGGATTTAAGTTTTTAGAATGGAATTTAACAGGATTCCCCATATCACCTAATGGCAGGTCAATGGCAGGCAATGTTAACCAGTTGGTTTTTTTTTGCTCTAAAATGGTATGTACATCTTTCATAGAAAAATATTATTTGTTCTTGAATTGAGTGAGATGTTACATAGTCAGGGTTATGTCCTGACTTCAACTCTGTCTTCTCAAGAAAGTTAGTCTGCAGTATTTCTCAGTGGCAGCACAGTGATATTTCTATTTCTCCTGGTGTAGCAGACTCTGGTGATTTTTCAGTTCCTCCTCCTCTGACTCAGAACCTTCGAGGAGAGGCTGGCATCTGTCTGTATTCTGTACATACATTGCATTCAAACAATTAAATAATTATTCATTTTTAAGTGTGGTCTCTACCAGGATTCAAACTCACAACCTTTAGCATAGCAGGCAGAATCTTTAGCTGGGAGCCACATGTTACACTTCCAGGGATGGTATAATTTTCTCTGCCTGAATATATCAATGATATTCTTCTTCTTTACAGGCACATCTTTTATATACAGTTAAAAGCAGAAATTTACATACACTATCTATAAAGACACCTATGCATGTTTTTCTGACACAAAATCAGAATTAACCTTTTCCGTGTTAGGTCAATTAGGGTTACCAAAATGATTTATATTTGCCAAATGCTAGAATAATAAAAGAGAATGTTTTAACACATTTTTATTACTTTCTGCAAAGTCAAAAGTTTACATACACTAAGGAGTACTTTGCACACTACGACATCACAGCTGCGATGTCGGTGGGGTCAAATCGAAAGTGACGCACATCCGGCGTTGTTGTCGACATCGGAGTATGTGAATCGTTTTTATTACGATTAATGAGCGCAAAAGTGTCGAAATTGTATGATCGGTGTAGTGTCGGGCATTTCCATAATGTCGCTGCAGCGACAGGTACGATGTTGTTCCTCGTTCCTGCGGCAGCACACATCACTGTATATTAAGCTGCAGGAGCGAGGAATGTCTCCTTACCTGCGTCCTGGCTGCAATGAGGAAGGAAGGAGGTGGGCGGGATGTTTACGTCCCGCTCATCTCCACCCCTCTGCTTCTATTGGCCGCCTGCCGTGTGACGTCGCTGTGACGCCTTAGGAAGGAGGCTGTTCGCCGGCCAGAGCGACGTCGCAGGGCAGGTAAGTGCATGTGAAACTGCCGTAGCGATAATGTTCGCTACGGCAGCTATCACAAGATATCGCATGTGCGACGGGGGCAGGGACTATCGCGCTCGACATCGCTACCATCGGCTTGCGATGTTGTAGTGTGCAAAGTACCCCTAAGAGTACTATGCCTTTAAACAATAATGGACAGCCCATATGATGATGCCATGTCTTTGGAAGCTTCTGATAGGTTTGTTGGCAACATTTGAGCTAATTAGAGACACAACTGTGGATAAAAAAAAAATGCGTAAGCTCCCACCATATTTTGATCGCCAGCCAGGTAAATCCAGGCAGCTGGGGGCTGGGATTCTTGGCAGGCAGCAGCCGCCCCTGTAAAAGGCGCTTTGTTTCTTAGTGCCATTTCTAGGCGCTTTGCCCGGCTTGACCAGCAGCCCTGATGGTGGTGGCATGCTGAGTAATAAAGGGGTTAATACGAGCTTTGTATTCTCAACTGGTACTAAGTCCGAAATTCATGGTGTCACACCAAATTAGACATGGCCACCATGAATTTCTAGGAAACAGTAAAAAAAAAACACAACACAGAGAACATTTTTTTATTAGAAATGAAACAAAAAAAACATTTAGAGACTCCATCTTTATTATAGAAAAATCCTTTGTCCGACGTAGTCCACACGGAGAACCATGTCAGCTCTGCTTCATTACTCTGTGTTGACAAGCATCTATACAGAGTGAGAAGCAGGCTGACAATGACAGTGATAGGCAAAGTTCAATCGGTATTCACTGCACTGCTCATCGCTCCGCAGTCTTCAGCTGTTTTCGGCTGTGTTCTTGACGTCAACGCAAACACGGACGAAAACAACCGAAGACTGCCGAGTGACGAGCAGTGCAGTGAATACCACCGGAAGTTAAGAGGACCTTCCATGATGTCATAGCCATCTGACCAGTCTGTAAACCAATGTCTGTACAACATTTACACCAGACTGGTCACATGGCTATGATGTCATGGAAGGTCCTGTCGTCAGTTGTGGTTACCCGGGGGCACAGCAATGATCGGACGCGGAAGCAGAAGCGGCCGGGAGACAGTAGCTGAGTGGGTCCGCAGGACGCGTTGCGGGACCTGGGAGTATAATGACAATGTTTATTATTAACTATATTCTTTATTTACAGACCCCCCCCACCCCCCGTCCCATCCGATAACTGTAAAGTCCAAGTTCGGAGTTCAGACACAAATGTGCGTTATTTCAGAACCAGAACTCGAACTTTACAAAAAGCTTGGGCAAGTCTCCCGATCACCAACATTGGGGGGTTCGCCCATCACTAGTCCTGAGCAAAAAGAGAGGAGGGTTTTATCAAGTCAGGTGGGCCGGGGGTGTTTCCAGGAGAGTTGTTGGCAGTCTAGGGAGAAATGAGGTTGGGCCTGAACGTAGATGTCCGCAGAAATTTTATTAGCAGGGAACATACATACTTTAAATGATTCTGCCAATAACACAACACCTTTCTGTATCCCCCACTGAACTACACAAAACTAAAGTACTAAAGCAATCATCATTAACCAGAGTTGTCTTAAAGGCAGCACTAGTTTGTTACACATGACAAAACCAAGATAACAAAATTATTCTAAAAGAAATATTAACTGACATCTATCCTGCAAAAACTCACATTTACCACTAGAGGGAGCCTTTAACATTCTTAATAATGAAAACAAAACATTTTTCCCAATATGCTGAATAAACCCTACTACTTTTTTGCAAAATTGTTTTGATCGTGACATCTTTTTATCCCAAGAACTACTTTAATGAGAAACTTTTAGACAAAGTGTTTGTTTTCTTTTTTTTTTTACCACTCACTTGTGGAAAGTGACATGCCAGCCAGGTCTGTGAGAATACTTAAATGCCTTGCATGCCTCTCAGGGAAGTTAAATATGCAAATTGCTTTTTCAAAGAGGAAGATGACTTGAACTCTAGTGCCATCTATTGGAAGAGTCAATATCGACCCTTTAACAAGCCTTGCCATATGACGTAGGATAAAAGCCAAACCAGAATCTTAATTTGCAGACATTGTGTTTCGGGGTTTTGACACTCATCAGTGCAAAGTATGAGATTTGACTTGTCTAGGTGAGTGACTAAGACTGGGATCTAAGGGGTAAGTTTTCTCCTTGTGGAGAGTAACATGATAGGTCTGGCATGCCAGTATGAGGAGACTTAAACACCTTTCATTGCTCATCTTAGATCCCAGTCTTAAGGGTGCTTTACACGCTGCGACATCGCTAGCGATCTCATTAGCGATGAGATCGCACATGTGACCGGCGCTATAAAACGACTTATGTGTGATTTCGTATCTGGCGTGTCACATCGCTAACGAGATCGCTAGCGATGTCGCAGCGTGTAAAGGCCGCTTTAGCCTCTCACCTAGCCAAATCAGATCTTACACTTTACACTGCTGAGGGGCAATACCTCAAAACACCATGTCTGCAAATTGAGATTATGGTTTGGCTTTTATCCTAAGTCATATGCAAGACTCATTAAAAGGTCAATACTGTCTTTTAGGATTGCTTCTTCTGATAGGTGGCACTGGAGTTCGTATTCCTCTATGATGGGGCAATTTGCATATTCAGATAGCTTTTGACGTGTTTTAAATTCTTTTTCAAAATCTGAATATTCTGTACACTGTGGATTTTACATGTAGAATTTCTGTCAGACTATCTGCAGCATGTTTATAGTAGGTGTATTGTGGAGGAGATTCTACCAAATTAACCCAGATGCTACATAAAAAAATTGACTGGTGATGTGGACTTTGAAACTGATAGAGCATAATCGGAGGGAAATCTGCTGCAAAATCTGCAACAAATCCGCGTGTTACTCTTGTTGGTTTTGATACAGATTTTGTTATGTCTCTTATGAGTAATGAATGACAATGAATTCTCCTTGCTGTTGAATCCACTTCTGGCTTTGGCTCAAAAGTTGCAAGTTTCATTCCAGCTTCTTTTTCCATATTGAAGAGGTTTTCTGATTTATTATATTCAACTTAGTAGTGAATTTATTTCTAGTCAAACAATAGGAAATAAAGCTTAACTGTTTCTGGCTTGCCACAGCAAGGTACAGTACAGACCAATAGTTTGGACACATCTCATTCAAAGAGTTTTCTTTATTTTCATGTCCTTGAAAATTGTAGATTCACATTGAAGGCATCAAAACTATGAATTAACACATGTGGAATGAAATACTTAACAAAAAAGTGTGAAACAACTGAAAATATGTCTTATATTCTAGGTTCTTCAAAGTAGCCACCTTTTGCTTTGATTACTGCTTGCACACTCTTGGCATTCTCTTGAAGAGCTTCAAGAGGTAGTCACCAGAAATGGTGTTCCAACAGTCTTAAAGGAGTTCCCAGAGATGCTTAGCACTTGTTGGCCCTTTTTCCTTCACTCTGCGGTCCAGCTCACCCCAAACCATCTCGATTGCGTTCAGGTCTGGTGACTGTGGAGGCCAAAATTCCATCTTTTGCCTCCACCGTCTGTCCTTTTGTTCACCTTTTTCTATTAATTTCAATAAAAGTATTTTGTATTTCACCATCATTGTTTTGATTCCTTTTCTTCAGTGCCCCCTTAGTCTTTTATTCTTGGGCTTATCACTAATTCTCCTTTGGTTATATGATTATGGGCCTCTTGACTGCATCACTGATCAGTCTTCTCCTTGTTTGAGATGAAATTTTTGAGGGACGGCCGGGTCTTGGTAGATTTGTAGTGGTATGATACTCCTTCCATTTCAATATGATCACTTGCACAGTGCTTCTTGGGATGTTTAAAGTTGTGGAAGTCCATTTGTAACCAAATCTGGCTTTAAACTTTTTCACAACAGTATCACTAACCTGCCTGTTGTGTTCCTTGGTGTTCATGATGCTATCTGCGCTTTAAACAGAACACTGAGACTATCACAGAGCAGGTGCATTTATACGGAGACCAGATTACACACAGGTGGCATATATTTATCATCATCAGTCATTTAAGACAACATTGGATTATTTAGAGATCCTCAATAAACTTCTGGAGTGAGTTTGCTGCAGTGAAAGTAAAGGGGCCGAATAATATTGCACGCCCTAATTTTCATTTTATTCTTTTTAACAAAAGTTTAAAATAAGCAATAAATTTCATTAAACTTCACAATTGTGTCCCACTTGTTGTTGATTTTTCACCCTAACATTACAATTTTTATCTTTATGTTTGAAACCTCAAACTCAAAGAGGGCTGAATACTTTAGCAAGGCACTGTACACTGTATATGTAGCGCCTCTGAAGCCATCAGGGAGCTACAGAGTTCTGCATCCGCATCAGGATGCAGGGCCTACTCCCTAGGGACCTGGAAGACCAGTGCCGGTCACACACAAACACTCCAGGTATTCCCAGTTTTCCCCAACAATCCCCCATACAATGCTACAGGGCTAAGGTCGGACCAATGGATGGCCGCCTAAAGGTGGAGCCAGTTCAGTCCACTAAGTTAACCAGGTGGGAGGGGCGGACTGAGGACAGAGAGTCAGTCTGAGAGAGTCGAGACGGTGAAGGTGGACGGGAGTAGACGCACTCACACGGGGTGACAGTAACCTGGTACCCAGGAGGGTACTTGCCAGTGGAATACTCCCGGAACTAAGCATCAACTGGGTACCGGACCCTAGCACAGGCAGAAACTCCAAGCCGACCTGTTAACACCTGTACAGTGAGGGGACCGTCAAGGACCTTGCTGACCCTAAGAATCTGAGACTCAGTAGCAAAGAGAGCCTGGGACAGGACCAGAGACTCCATTCCCACAGGGTTCATGCTACCGTGATACAGAAAGAAGTGGAAAGAAACACCACCGGACAGGGACCCCCAGTTGCTCTACGCCACAGGGACCCACAAACCAGAGACAAGTGCAGGGGAAGAAGGTTCCAGATTACTACACTGGCACTGGGACAAAAGGGGACCTGAAGGTGAAACCAGTCGGCCTCGGGTGACCAATTGCCACCAGAAAGTGAGTAAAGAACCAGTTTCACTAAGCTCCTTGTGTGGACTACCTTCTTCTGACAGCTGTCACTACACCTATCCTCTGGGGGCCGACCCTGCTTGCGGAGGGTCTAACATTTTTTTTTGTTCCTCTATAGTTATACCAGCCATAACAACTTTTTTAAAATGTTACATTTATGCTACATTTTACTATTTAGTTGAATAGAGTAAAAAAAACAATCAGGCAATTTTTTTTACACCATTTACTCATCATCAGCTATAATTAATTCACTGTATTGTATGGGTTTTCATTATTACAGGTGCACTAGATTTGTCCTGATTTGTGACATTTGTTTTCAAATCTATTATAAAATGTGATTATTGCTATCATATTAGATACTTTTTTTTCCCTAAAACTACTGATACTAAAAATATCTGACTTTTCGTTTACCACTAATACACAGATTTATAGAAATATACTGATATATAGTATATAAAGAACTTCTGGTATATGGTATATAGAGGTGTAATGATCTATAGTGATGGATATTTATATACCAATAGCATATTTCTGTAAAGAAGAATTCTATTTCGATCTTTAGGCAGGGAAAATCCTCCTATACATAGCAGTGTATTCTGTGGATCACTGTTAAATATACTGGTTTGTCATGCTAGTTGTCTTGAGTTTGAATCAAAGGAAAGACCAATGTGGTGCCCTGGACAAGCCAGGGGCCACGAGTAACAACACACACACACCCTTACCCCCAGAAGTTCACAGCAGACATCCCCAGTGAGACCTGATTTCCTCCCTCGGGTTCAGACAGACACACCAGGTGGGCGAAGTCAGGCAGATGGAGACGCCCACCCAGGAGTCTAGCTGGTCTGAGGCAGGAAACAAGGCAGACAAGTCCAGTCAGAGGAAGAGAGAGGAGGTCTGCAGAGAGGCAGACGCAGACTGGGGCCTAGGTTGGAGCCTAGGTCCCTCATGTAGCCAGTGAGGCAGACGGTAGTGGCCGTCTGCAGGAGCCGGGAAGACAGTCTTGGTGGAACCATAGGTAGCCGGGACAGGGTAATGGCCCGTCCGGTACCGAACCGGGGAGCCAGCTGGAAACCGGAGCACAGGAGGAGCGTACACGAAGGTGAAGGAAAGGACTTACACTACCAACCTGGGGTCAGGGGAAAAACACCGCAGCCGTCTGTGGGACCCGTCCATCCAGCCGTTTGTTTTACCGGAGACTTTGCATTCGTCATTGGCTGAGTGAGTACCACCGTGCCGTGCGGCACAGCGCTGCCCCCACGACCCTGCACCTCACCAGGCCCCGTAACCCGCCTGCCATCCCTAAACCCCTCGCCGGGGCCCCGGGACAACCAACCCCCCCTACCCACAGAGGGGAGAACCAACATCCAAGCTGCTCCCTGTCATCACTCCCGGGATCCCCGTCCAGAGCAGTGGTGGTGCCACAACCTCACCACAACCGTGGGTGGCGTCACGGACAATATCCCTAAACCAAACCACCCCCTTTCACTCACGGGCGAGGAGTGCCGCTCGAGTCCCCGGGATCTGGCCCACCGCTCGAGTCACCGAGCGAGCAGCAGCAGCAGCCGGACCCAAACAGTGAGTGAGCGCAGCGTCACCTCCTCTGCCCGCGACACCAAGTTTCAAAAAAAGCAAATAATTAAATATATGGAAAGGTTCGATGCTGTTGAGGCACTCCCTCAATGTCTTGTCTTAAGTCACAGCTGAAATACATGTAGTGTGGATGTGCCCCTCTTACCCCATGAGATGCACCCTCAATTGTCAGCTTTCTAGAAATGCAGGACAGTTCATAAAAATAGGGCTCTTTTTTTTGCCAAGTCCGTAAAAAATATAAGACGTCTGATTTTTTTTTTAAGCTGATGAGACTTCTGCAGATTATTTTTACTGTAATTATCATAATTTTCCAGTTCACAGTGAATGCAGCTGATGTCGTCTTATCAGAATTATGGGCTGTAGACATGGATCACTTATAATTCTAATGAGTTATTGCTTTCCAATGTGTCCATAAAAATATTGTCTATTTGTCATTTTTTGAGAAACTGTTAAGAAAAAATGAAAGGTCAAGTTAGCAACCCTGGATGCACCTGCATTTTGTCCACCCTTAGTAAACACGCGTTACTGCTACTATAAGGGGGCACTATCTCAATGACCCTAGTCACAAGGCTACAATGTATGGCCAATTCGTTATGGATAATGTGATTATGTGTACCCTACAATTCATACAACCACATACAGTATGACCTAGAATATATTGAAGATATTTATGTACTGTGGCTAATGTTATTATACTTAAAATAGAACTGATGCTATTATATATGAGAAGCACCCGACGGGGTCTTGGGAATACTCGTCACCCGGCCGGTGAAGGTAAGGGGATATCACGGGTGGCCCTGCTTGGTTTCGTGACCTCGAGGTGTCCATCTAGGGATGAAGGATGGTGGGATGATGAGGATGAAGGGGTTGAGGATGTTGGTAGTAGTTGTCTCGTGACGCCACCTGTGTTATGCGGGCAGGGATTAGCCGCCACTGTGGGTGCTGTCCTCTGGGGCGGATGGTGTCGCAGCTCGGATGGTTCAGCTCCCCACAGGTAGAGCAAGACCCCAGGGGAGGATGATGGGGGTGGTAGTGGCCAGTGGCGCCGGAGCGCGGGGCGATGGCGACGGCAATGATGGGTTGACAGTGGATGCGGTTCAAGGTCTTTTACTCACTGTTAAGTCTTCACCCTCTGAGTGCCGGTTTCTGCTGTGATGGGCCCCAGCCGATCCCGGTTGATTTATAGGCCACCACCGGTGTTATGGAGTGTAAGATCTTCCTTCCTTGCGCTCTTTAGTGTGTATCCCTGTGACTTAAAGTTACTAAGCGACCCCAGTGTCCTTGGGTTTAGTTCCCGCCCCGTCCGCAGGTAGCGCGAATCATATGTAGGCCTGACCGTGGTCTTGACTCCAGACTCTATATGCTGCTGTGCCCCGGGATCTTTGTGATAGGCAATGAAACATGAAATCCCCCTTCCCTGCAGATTCTGATGGTGCAGCGTGGAGTGTACGCCACCCTAGGCCTCTGCACCCTGACTGCGCCGGTCCTGAAGGGGCTGTTAGGCTCACCACTCAGCTACTGTGTTGCTCCTTCGTCTCACCAGCTCCTTCAAGTCGGTCTGGCTCTAACTGAGGAAGCTCTAAAGCACTCTCATGTTCTTCTGACTAGTTCTCCCAGACTATTCTGAGGTGAAAGTCTGTGAGTTCCTCACTTCCCTCCTGCGGCCCCCACCTTCCTGATGACTCACTAGTGGTTGGGAAAGTCCCATTGCTATGGTGACCACCTCTAGCTCAGTACAAGTGGGAAAACACCTAAAGTGTGTTGTGTAAGTGGTGAACATCAGTGGTTAACCTCTTCCTTACCCGGGATGAGTACTGCACCTTAAGTGAGATGCAATACCCTGTGGCGACTGAAGCCTCGGGGCGCCACATATGAATCACCGCTTGTGCCAATGTTCTGCAGTATGGCTGATTCTATAATGCAGTATGGTTGATGCTATTCTATATACTTCATGGTTTTGGTGGGAGGTGCCATTCTGAAAAATATAAACATATATTTTCCCCTCTATTCAGTGGGACCAAGGATGTCTTGCTTCTATTCTTGAAATTCCTTGTACTGCCCCAGTTCTTGGTATCTATTGGACTCTATAGGAAATAAAAACATGATGATAACTAAATATCCCCTTCACCACAGATGATTTTTTGGTTTTTCATTTAAGTTTACTCCCCTTTTTCCAAGAGCCATAACTTTTTATGTTTCCATTGATGTAGCCGTATGAGGGTTTGTTTCTTGCGGGAAGAGTTGTACTATTGAAAGACACCATTCGTTCTGCACCATATTTGTCACAAACCACCGGGGGGGTCACTCAGAAATCCCCCGCGCTGGCTACCAGTACGTCACAATCGGGGGGTAACAAGTGGGGGTCACCCCTCCTTTATACCTCCCGACCGACAGACAGAGCACGTGACGCGCTCTCTAGCGCCCCTCTTATAGTCAGGCCAATTATGGAATTGCCCGACAATAAGCAAGGAGGCCGCTATACTACTTATGCCGATTATTGAAGGGTCCCCGGTGAGAGTAGGGTATATATTCCCCCGACCTCCGCGGGCGGAATATATAAAATCTCCCCGAATCTCACTGGCCTCCCCACAATAATCCTTGGCACAACTCGCTGCCACCAACCGCTTCACGGTAACTATTAGCCGAACACACAGACGTGGGATTCAAGATCGAGATAACAGAACAGCCCAAGATTAATTATATAATTTAATCAGCCTAAAGCACACTAGAAACTACAATATATACAATAGGGAATCTACAGAATATACATATGTCAGAGTACAGTTACAATCAAAGCGTGGGTTACAAACAGGCATACACAGTTCCAGCAGTTACCTTGTTGCGTCTGGCCACAGGGGGGCGCTGTACCCAGGTTTCTAGGATCCTTCCCACAGATGTTTCCTACACGTGCCCCCAGCGAAAAGAACACTGGAAAATGGCCGAAGTAGGGTTATCAACCTGGACAAATCCAGGTCCCCTCCTACCTTCGTGACCTCAGAGGGAGCACTGCTCCACCCCTGGCTTGAGTTATGGACAATCCACAACATGGAATATGGGCCATAACTTTGCCTGGGAGCGTCGTAGGCGGACGCCAACGCTCTCATTGTGACAGCTATGAATTTAGCCACAGAACGAGGGGACTCATGACCTGTCTGCCAGTTCCCCATTGGCTGATATCACGCCTGGGGCATTTCCCAATGTCCTGCTCCCATAAAAAGGGTGTGCCGGCATCGTCCGCATGCGGAGACACCATTTTTATGGTTGCCATATTTATCGGAAATATGGCTTGCGAGATATGAACCATTTTTTTACTGGAGTCGTTCTGTCTGGCTATTTCCATAGCCTTGCTAACTAGCTAGCAGCTCCTACTACAGGGTGACGGCAGGGAGTCATCCTGTGTCCATTGTTCCCACACCACCTCATCTCCATATCACAGGACATGGCCATGGAGGTGTAAGTGGAACACTGAGAACAAGAAGGGAGGGGGGCACTGCCAGGGAGTGATGAGGGACTATGACTGGAGTCATAATTCATCTTCATATCCCGGGATTTGCCTCACACCTCCCCCCTTTTGAGGGCGCTAGGGGGCAGCACACTCCGGTGTTCCCCCGTGCGCCCGTCCGCGACCTCTCCTTGTCGGGACAGCCCGTCTGCGTTACCGTGGTCACGGCCCCTTTTGTGGCGAATGGTGAAGTTGTATTGCTGGAGCGCAAGGCTCCATCGCAACAATCGCCCATTCGTCCCAGAGACGGTGTGCAACCAGCTGAGGGGATTGTGGTCCGTCTCCACGATGAAGTGGCGCCCGTATAGATAGGGTTGCAGACGCTGCAGGGCCCACACTATGGCCAGGCACTCCTTCTCCATCGTGGAATAGGCAACTTCCCTTGGTAACAGCTTCCTGCTCAGGTACAAGACTGGGTGCTCTTGGCTCGCAGAGTCCACCTGGCTGAGCACCGCACCGAGGCCGAAGTCACTGGCGTCGGTCTGTACTACAAACGGCCGCGTGAAGTCGGCTGCCTGTAGCACGGGCGGGCTGGACAGGGCGTCCTTTAGGGCCCGGAAGGCTGTCTCGCAGTCCATTGTCCAATCGACTGCAGAGGGCAGCTTCTTCTTGGTGAGGTCCGTCAAGGGCTTTGCCAGGCTACTATAGCATGGAACAAACCTCCTATAGTACCCAGCGGTCCCCAAGAAGGACATCACCTGCTTCTTGGTCCTGGGGGGGGGCCAGGATGCGATGGCTTCCACTTTCTCAGGCTCGGGCTTCAGTGTTCTCCCACCTACCCGGTGACCGAGGTACTGGACCTCGCTCATGGCCAGCTGACACTTTCCCGGCTTGATGGTCAAACCTGCCCGGTGGATCCGCCTGAGCACCTGTGCTAGATGCTCTAGGTGGTCCTCCCAGGTGGGACTGAAGACGGCAATGTCATCCAGGTACGCGGCCGCGTACCCTTCAAGTCCCTTGAGCAGGGTGTTGACCATCCGCTGGAAAGTGGCAGGGGCATTCCTCATCCCGAATGGCATCACCGTGGACTCGTACAGTCCAAATGGGGTAATAAAGGCAGAGCGTTCCCTGGCCTTGCGAGTCAGGGGGATCTGCCAATATCCCCGGCTCAGGTCCATGATGGTCAGGTACTGAGCCCCGGCCAACTGATCGAGCAGGTCATCGATGCGTGGCATTGGGTACGCATCGGCGACCGTGACAGCATTGAGCCCCCTGTAGTCCACGCAGAACCGAGTGGTTCGGTCCTTCTTAGGGACGAGGACTACAGGCGAGGCCCAAGCGCTGTTGGATGCCTGGATCACCCCTAGCTTCAGCATCTCGTCAATCTCCTGGCGCATGTGTTGCTGCACCTCCAGGGAGACCCGATATGCTGAACGCCGGATCGGGGGATGATCCCCAGTGTCCACGTGATGGACAGCCAAGTCAGTCCTTCCGGGCTGGTTGGTAAACAACCCCCGGAAGGGGAGGAGGGTGGCCCACAGCTGGGACCGTTGGTCTTCCAAGAGCTGGTGGCCAACCTCCACATCCTCAATGGATCCGCCTGCCCTAACCTGGGCTAGCATATCCAAGAGGGTTTCCGCTTCTCCCTCCTCGGGCAGGTTGCACACGGGGAGCGCACATGCCTCCCGCTCATGATGTGCCTTCATCATGTTCACATGGAAGGGCTTCCGCCTTCCACGGGCAGGGTCCAGGGTGACCAGGTACGTCACAGGGTTGAGCTGCTGGTACACGAGGTATGGGCCTTCCCAGGCTGCCTGAAGCTTGTCCTGTGGTACGGGGACCAGTACCCACACCTTTTGACCCACTTGGTAGGTCCTCTCACAAGCGTTCTGGTCGTACCAACGCTTCTGATCGGCCTGGGCTTGAGCCATATTGTCGTGTACCAGTTGCGTCAAGGCCTGCATTTTGTCCCGGAAGCGCATGACATACTCGATAACCGACACTCCAGGGGTGGCCAAATCCCCTTCCCAAGCCTCTTTCACCAGAGCCAGGGGGCCCCGCACACGTCGCCCGTACAGGAGCTCAAACGGTGAGAATCCTGTTGAGGCCTGTGGAACCTCCCGGTAAGCAAATAACAGGTGTGGGAGATACCGCTCCCAGTCACGCCCATGGGAGTCGACCAACATCTTAAGCATCTGCTTTAAGGTGCCATTGAACCGCTCGCACAGGCCATTAGTCTGTGGATGGTACGGGCTGGCCACCAGATGTCGCACCTGGACTTGCTTACAGAGGGCCTCCATCAGCTGGGACATGAATTGGGTCCCCCGGTCAGTGAGCATTTCCTGGGGATAACCCACTCGGGAGAAAATCTCCAGCAATGCGGTGGCCACCTTGTCAGCCCGAATGGACGACAAGGCCACTGCTTCTGGGTACCGGGTGGCATAGTCCACTACCGTCAGTAGGAAGCGTTTCCCGGAGCTGCTGGGGATGGCCAGCGGGCCGACCAGATCCACAGCCACCCTCCTGAAAGGCTCATCGATGATTGGCAGAGATACTAGTGGGGCTTTGGGGCGTGGCCCCGCCTTCCCCACTCTCTGACAGGTTTCACACGAACGGCAGTAGGCAGCCACATCGGCCCCCATTTTTGGCCAGTAGAAATGCTGGTTTAACCTGGCCTTGGTCTTAGCGATCCCTAGGTGTCCGGCCATCGGAATCTCATGTGCGATCCGCAACAACTCCGTCCGGAACGGATAGGGTACCACCAACTGTCGGTCCCTGGGCCACGCCTCCGGTGAACCCTGCTGGACCGTGGCCCGGTACAGCCGTCCTTGGTCCCAGACCACTCGCTCCGGGTCCGAGTCCGAGGGAGGCTGGGCCGCCTGCTCCTTAAGAGCTTTCAGGCTGTCGTCAGCTTCTAACGCTGCCTGAAACCCCTGACTAGATGTGGCCAGAATCGACGAGACTGTCACATCTTCGGTCAGTACCCCGGGACCTGTGTCCTGGCCTCCACCTGACTCGGCTGCCACTTGGTCAGAAGGGGAAGAGCTATCGGACCTCCGGGAGGCCCCTTGGCTTCCAGCACTCCCACTGCGGGTGACAGCGGCCACAGCCGCTGCGACCGTGGGTCGTGCCTGCTCCTCCTCCGTTCCTGACCAAGTCGCCGGTTCAGGCAGACCTACCTGGCTTCCTGACACCCCGGTTGTGGGGGAACCATGCACCGAGATCTTACCTGGGAGCACTTCCGCTCCTGGACCGGCCCCAATCTCACCTGCCTGTTCCCCTCCTGCAGCAACAGAACCCCGCTGTGAAATCTCTGGGGACCCCACATTTGCTGTGGTAGCCCCCACCCCACACACTGGTCCTCCCCCTGCAGCACCCTGCTCTCTGCTTATCCCTGCAGAGGGCAACAGATCCCAGCTCACAGGCTGATTACTTGTAGAGGCATTGTCACACCTTCCTCTGACCCCCTCCCCTGTCACAGCTGCAGCTGTGTGTGTGTCTATGGTGTCTATGCAAGCAGAAATATCAGAGTTCACTCCCTCCTCCCTTACATCATTCATAGATAACACATTAACATTGTCCGGAGGCATGTCAGTACGGGCTGAAGGTTCAGCCCTTGGTTGGGGGGCCCAAACTGGGAGGTTATCTGCCCCAAATCTGTCCCAAGTAGCACGTTTGCAGGGATCCGATCAGTTACCCCCACCTCCCTCACCCCTCACCCTGCGCCCCAGTCCACATAAATGTCAGCAACAGGCAGCGCCGGGTCAGTGCCTCCAATCCCGGAGACAGCGAGGGTTTTTCCAGGGATCAAGTCTTGGGGGGACACCATCTCAGGCCGCACCAGAGTCACCTCCGAGGCGCTGTCTCGCAGTCCTATGGTCACAGACCGGCCGACGGTGACAGGTTGGAAGCTGTCCAGGGACCTACCACCACCCCCACCCACACAATACACCTTGGGCGGCCCTTGGGACGGGGACGGAGCCGGGGCCTTGGGACGCTGAGGGCACATGGCCTTGAAGTGTCCAGGTAGGTTGCACTGGTGGCACCGTCTTGGCTCTGCCACGGGCCTGGAGAGGGGAGTTGAGGGGGACACCCCCTGCAGTCTAGGGGCAGGTGGGGCAGTCGCAGAATTCATCTTACCCCCTCTCCAGGTGCTGCTGGTGGCTGCTCTCCTGGCTTCAGGAGCCCGATTGTTGGTGTAGTCATCGGCCAGGGCAGCTGTAGCCGTGGACCCCTTTGGCTTCTGGTCTCGGATGAACTGGCGGAGATCCTCAGGGCAGTTCCACAAGAGTTGCTCCGTGATGAACAAGTCCAGGATCTCCGGTCCGGTGGAAAGCTGCAGGCCTTGGGTCCAGTGGTCGGCAGCTCGGGCAAGTGCCCGCCGGTGGTCAGCCCAGGAGTCCTTTGGTCCCTTCTGTAGGCTCCGGAACTTCTTGCGGTAGGACTCTGGAGTGAGGTTGTACTGTTGGATCAGGGCCCGCTTGATGGTGTCGTAGCCCTGATCTGCCTCAGCAGGCAAGTCCCCAAGGATATCCAGGGCCTTACCCCTTAAACGGGGGGTCAGGTATTTGGCCCACTGGTCCTTGTCCAGATGGTGCTGCAGGCAAGTCCGTTCAAAAGCAGTCAAGAAAGAGTCCAAGTCTCCATCCTTCTCCAGCACTGGGAAGTCCTCAACACGGACCTTTGGAAGTTTGGTGTCTCGAAGGTCACGTGTGGCTGATGAGGGCCGGAGCTGAGCTAGCTGCAGCTGGTAGTCACGGTCTGCCTGTCGCTCTCGCTCTTCACGCGCTGCCTGCCGCTCTCGCTCCGCAGCCTCACGCTCTGCGTGCCGCTCCGCAGCCTCAGCGTCACGCGCTGCCTGCCGCTCTGCCCTGCGCTCTGCCAGGAGTTCCTTGTAGCCCTTCTGGTCTCCAGCCTGGAGAAGGGCCATAGCCATTTGAAGAAGGCTATCCGAGCCTCCCAGGCTCGGTGGAATGGCACGTGGTGATCTGCGGCACGCTGCAGAGCTAGGCGATTCACTGTCCCTTTCAGAGCGGAGGGCTGGCATCTGGCTCGTTGAGGAACCTTGGGTGAGCTCCTCCTCATCTTGTCCAGCAGTGCCAGGTTGTGCAATGTCCTCGGCAGAACGGTTTTCTGGCGTCGAGCTCCTGGAGGACTCGTGGGCAACCTCCTCATTGCTGTCCACAGCACCGTCCTCCCTCTCTTCGGCTCCTGCCTTAGCATTGGCCAGTTGCATAGCTCTGCTCCTGGTGCCATCAGCCATTCTTGCAGACTTTTGGTCACTGACACAGAACTGACACCTGATGCCTCCACACACCTTACAGTATCTGCACTCTGACACTCTAGTGTTGAGCTAGTCTGAAGACCCCAGCAGCCACAGCTGCTGCAGGCAGTCTTTAGTGTCTGGGAGTATGGGTCTCACACTCACACACACTATTATCTCGATCCCACCGCTATGCCACCAATATGTCACAAACCACCGGGGGGGTCACTCAGAAATCCCCCGCGCTGGCTACCAGTACGTCACAATCGGGGGGTAACAAGTGGGGGTCACCCCTCCTTTATACCTCCCGACCGACAGACAGAGCACGTGACGCGCTCTCTAGCGCCCCTCTTATAGTCAGGCCAATTATGGAATTGCCCGACAATAAGCAAGGAGGCCGCTATACTACTTATGCCGATTATTGAAGGGTCCCCGGTGAGAGTAGGGTATATATTCCCCCGACCTCCGCGGGCGGAATATATAAAATCTCCCCGAATCTCACTGGCCTCCCCACAATAATCCTTGGCACAACTCGCTGCCACCAACCGCTTCACGGTAACTATTAGCCGAACACACAGACGTGGGATTCAAGATCGAGATAACAGAACAGCCCAAGATTAATTCTATAATTTAATCAGCCTAAAGCACACTAGAAACTACAATATATACAATAGGGAATCTACAGAATATACATATGTCAGAGTACAGTTACAATCAAAGCGTGGGTTACAAACAGGCATACACAGTTCCAGCAGTTACCTTGTTGCGTCTGGCCACAGGGGGGCGCTGTACCCAGGTTTCTAGGATCCTTCCCACAGATGTTTCCTACACGTGCCCCCAGCGAAAAGAACACTGGAAAATGGCCGAAGTAGGGTTATCAACCTGGACAAATCCAGGTCCCCTCCTACCTTCGTGACCTCAGAGGGAGCACTGCTCCACCCCTGGCTTGAGTTATGGACAATCCACAACATGGAATATGGGCCATAACTTTGCCTGGGAGCGTCGTAGGCGGACGCCAACGCTCTCATTGTGACAGCTATGAATTTAGCCACAGAACGAGGGGACTCATGACCTGTCTGCCAGTTCCCCATTGGCTGATATCACGCCTGGGGCATTTCCCAATGTCCTGCTCCCATAAAAAGGGTGTGCCGGCATCGTCCGCATGCGGAGACACCATTTTTATGGTTGCCATATTTATCGGAAATATGGCTTGCGAGATATGAACCATTTTTTTACTGGAGTCGTTCTGTCTGGCTATTTCCATAGCCTTGCTAACTAGCTAGCAGCTCCTACTACAGGGTGACGGCAGGGAGTCATCCTGTGTCCATTGTTCCCACACCACCTCATCTCCATATCACAGGACATGGCCATGGAGGTGTAAGTGGAACACTGAGAACAAGAAGGGAGGGGGGCACTGCCAGGGAGTGATGAGGGACTATGACTGGAGTCATAATTCATCTTCATATCCCGGGATTTGCCTCACAATATTGTATTGGAAAATGGGGGAAAATAGTCCAAGTGCGGTGAAACTGCAAAAAAAGTACTATTGCATGATTGTTTTTTGGGGTTTTGTATTTACCATGTTCACTTTGTGTTCCCTTTATGGTAAAAATGACCTGGCAGTATGATTCTCCAGATGAGTTCGTAGACACCAAACATGTATAGTTTTACTTTTATCTAAGTGGTGAAAAAAAATTCAGAAATTTGTCAAAAAAAAGAATAGCCTTTTTGTCGCCACTTTCCAAGACCTGTAGCGTTTTTATTTTTCGGGATCTGGGGCTCAGTGATGGCTTATGTTTTGCATCTTGAGCTGATGATTTTAATTATACTATGTTTGGGTAGATGGGATGTTTTGATCGCCTGTTATTGCATTTTATTGCAATGTTGTGACAACCATAAAAGTTCTGGCGCTTTGATTTTTTTCTTGCTACACTCTTTACTAATCAGATTAATTGATTTTATATTTTGATAATCACTAAGGTAAATAGTTAAACACCGTACTACCAGTGCACGCCTGGCAAAAGCCTGCAAATAAAAAGACTTGATTTTATATTTTGATATATTGGGCATTTCTGAACTCAGCGATACCAAATATATATTTTTTTAATTGTTTCACATTATTTCAATGTGGCAAAAGGGGGGTGATTTTAACTTTTATGTTTTTTTATTTTTTCATATTTTTTAAAACTTTTATTGTTACTGTTTATTGGTTTTACTATATCTCTTAGTGGTCTTGAAGCTGCAATCTTCCAATCGCTTGTGCTGTACAGAGCATCCCCGTGATCAGCAGAAATACTGTTATCCTGTGAATGTTGGCGCCCTGCTGGCATTCACAGGAAGTTCCTCATGACAGCAAAAGGGTTAATCAGCTGACGCCTAGCTGGCATGGCAATCTATCGGCGCCCTGTGATCGCGTCACAGGGCTGCTGATGTGGTGGGAAAGGTGCGCTCCCCGCCGGTGGGCGTTAAATCTCGCTGTCAGAGGTTGATAGAGGAATTTAGCTAGATAACAGTCGTGGGTGGATTGGATCCACCCGCGCCTGTTAGCTGCATATGCCCGTTGATCCCATCAGCTGACATGTGCGGAGGCAAATGTGGGCTCGCCTTGAGAGCCCAAATTACAGGGACAGACACAGCCTTGGATGTATAGGTGCGTTCAAGATCATAAAGTGGTTACAATACTTGTGAAGTGATAAAAGCATTTATCCCCTCAGATTTTGGTTCTCACAGTAATTTTCTGCCGTTTATATTTTCCTGAGGAAACTAAATCCTTAAACATTATTTTAATTCTCCGTCTGACAATGCAGAATATTTGATTCTTCCCTTCTAATAAATGAACAGTATTTTCCTATGACTCACGCTATTCAAGACATCATATGGTTTTTAGAAATAGTAATCACAGATTTTTGGACTTATTTTACACAATTACTATTAGTAGTTTTCCTATAAGCAGACATTACATCATCTGTAAATTACTGTTTTGTTATCTGTCGTCTTCTGTTACATAAAGACTTCTTCACTCTTCACAGACTTTGGAAAGATGGTATTCTTGTATCAGCAGAAGTCACTTTCCTGCACACATTGAAAAAGAAGACAGGAGATCCATTTTCCGATAAGACTGTAAATGAAAATAGCTCCTGTTTAACTGCTGTCAGGATAGCCCACATATACTACATAAGAGACACCGCCTCCCTAAGGAATACATCAATTGTTTTTCCTTTTGTCAGAATGGATTAGTATTGCCATCCGGACCGCCATGAATGTTTGGGGTCTAACTAACAGAACCTTCTTACTGTTGAGAATAAAGATCTCATTTTCCCCATTTGTAGGAGAGAGGTGGTTCCACAAGTCTGTTCGCCCTCTTTCATAAAGATGGTATGTATTTACATGTGTTAGTTATTAGGGATGATCGAATATCACAAATATTCGGTAATATTCGGCTTCGCGAATATCTGACGAATAGTTCGCCGCTATGTGAATATTCGATGCACAATGTAAGTCTATTGGAAGCCCGAATAGTTGCTCTTCGGCAACTATTTGGTTTCCAATAGACTTATATTGCGCATTGAATATTCGCAAATCATCGAATAGTGGCGACCTATTTGGCGAATATGGGTGTTGACGAATATTTGCGGTATTCGATCATCCCTATTAGTTATGTGTTGTTTTTTCGGGGTTAAAACCCACTGGATTAGAAGACTGCAAGGAGTGCTTAACAAAAAAAACGCCACCCCCAAAAAAGCTTATATCTGGCTGCTTTCGCCCCATAACTGTACCATACAAAACACACCAGATGCAAATTTTGAGTCACCACTTTATTAAACAAAATTCATAGAAAATTAACCCATACCCCTATACCTCTTTATTTTTTACTTTAAACCATTCTTCTTACTGAACGAAAGCCAACCGCTACTATACAACGGCCTTGTAAAGAAAACATAACAGGCTTGGAAGAGAACGGTGACAATTTTAAAATCAATATATCTAATATATAAAGAACTCATCCAAGTTATTCGCTCATGTGAACGAGATCTCATAGTTGTCCAGTTGACAGATTTTTCCACATGAGTTGTGGATCCCAGCAGTTACTCCAGAGTGACCATGGGCTTTTTGTTTGCTTCTCTAATTAGTGCTCTCCTTGCTTGGGATGTCAGTTTAGGTGGACAGGCAATGTCTTGGTAGGTTTGAAGTCGTGCCATATGCCTTCCATGGCAGATTGAACAGTGCTCAGAGCTTGGGCAATTTTTTTTTTATAACTTTCCCCTGCTTTACTCTTCTTCACACCTTGATCCCTGACCTATCTGATATGTTTCTTGGTTTTCATGATGCTGAATGATGCCTAATGTTCGCAAACAAACCTCTGAGGCCATCACAGAACAGCTGAAGTTATACTGAGAATAAATGACACACAGGAGAAATCAATTTACTAAATAGGTGACTTTGGAGATAATTGGTCACTCAGGAGTTTATTTAGGGGTATCGAACTGTGAGAGGGTGTAGGGCTCAGCCCACCCCAGACCTGCAGACTGGTCATGTGTAAAGTGTGTTGTATTTCATTCTTGTATAAAGTGTGTGTTATGGGTAAATGGCCACTAGGTGGTCATAGTGTGCTGAGCCACTTCCCTGATGCTTCCTAGGCAGGAAAGGGTTAGTGAGGAGAAGCAATGTACACGAAAAGGGGGAACACACAGTAGGAGACAGGAGAGTCCCTATGGAAGTGGAGTGAGAGTTGAGCTGGTGAGAGTTCGGCTGACTGAACCACGTCCCAAAAGGGTGAAGTCTGGATGGCCTGGATGGTGGCCACCCCCTGACGTATACCCAAAAATCCCCTCATCAGGCTGAAGGTCAGTGGGCTCCGCAGAGGGAGTAGCTCCTGACATACCCGCACAGAAAAGTGCTGTCCCCAGGAACCCCCCATCACAGCTTTTAGCTAATCCCTGTGGGAGGGAGACAGACCCCTGAAGGACTATATCAATCTGCCCAACAGAATGAAGAAGAGTGAGGGGATGAGGGGCTCGGAGGCCTGAGTACCAGGGAAGTGGCTGGCCGGCAAATTATCTGTGACTCCCGTTGCTATGGATAACCCCCCACCAGGTGCCTGAGTGGATGGCTGAAGTAATGATACAAGATAGTAGTGTGACCCCTGTAACTGTCAAGAACTGTACATGCTGCTGGCGTGATATAAAGTGTGCTAAAATATCGTGTAGTAAAGAAACGTTATTGGTTAAGAAGAACTCAGTCTCTGCGTGGTGTTTGGGGACACTGGGGAACTTCTGCAGGTGGCAGCTGGGAACTAGCCCAGAAGAAGCAAGAATCAGTCCTGGCTTCCGGCCATAAAGTAAGTCTCCCACACCACAAGTCCTAGCAACCCTTTCTCTGCATTGGAATGGAGGCGGCGGTGCAAAGAGCTGACCCAGGGCTGTGCTGCGGCAATACAGCTGTACCCGCTGCGACTACCACAGCACCCTGCCCCCATCTAACAGGACTACAGGGCTGAACAGAAATATTCATCACAATTTTCAGATTGATATTTCTAAAATATTTAGGTCTTCTCTGCACACTGCTTCTTTTACTGTGTTTTTGGTGCATCTTTGTGGTCACAAAGATGCACCCAAATACATACATTTACTTCTCCTAGTAAAGTCTAAGAGATTTCTATTTTGCTGTCCGCACAGTGCATCTTTTTTTGGCTGCGCTTTTGAAGATGCAGCATGTCATTTCCTTTTGCGTTTTGTCCCTGCGTTTCTCACTAGTGATGGGAGGACTGGAGATCAATCCCCTGCTGACTTGAGGTCGGTGGGACATTGATCCCTGGTATCTGGACAAATACTTGTTCACATATGAAGTCTATGGGGACAAGAATCTGGCACAAAGGGATAGGAGCAGGCGCTTCATACTTCCGAGTAACCGACGCAGCTATCACACTGCTCCTGCTCATTTACTTCCCGGGCCGCTCATTATCTTTAATGAATATGCACTGCTTCCTCCACCGACCGGCATCTTGGATTGGTTGCAGCCACACGCGCCCCCACACTGAGTGACAGCATGTCTGATGCTTCAAATTACAGACGTTGGTGGGTGGGTCTATATCGCACATTAAAAGAAATAAATAAACAAAATTGGCGTAGGGTTCCGCCATATTATGATACCCAGCACAGATAAAGCCACGGCCACAGGCTGCAGCCCCCAGCCATGCGCTTACCTTAGCTGGGTATCAAAATAGGGGGAACTGCATGTGGCTTTTTTTCATTATTTAAATATATACATTTTAAAAAATGTGCGTGCTCCCCAGCCTAAAAATATCACCCTGCAGCCACCCAGAATTTCTGCATCCATTAGATGCGACGGTCTAGGCAGTTTACCCAGCTCTTCCCAATTGCACTGGTGCGGTGGCAATTGGGGTAAGAAGGACTTAATGGCATCCAACAGCTGCCAGTAAGCCCTAGATTAGTAATGGAAGGCGTCTATGAGTCCTCCCAATTAGTAATCTGTAAGTGAAAGTAAATAAACACAAACACCAAAAAAATCCTTTATTTGAAATAAAAGTCAAAAAAGCACCCTTTTTCACCACTTTTTTAGCTGAAAAAACACTCCTGCAGGTCCAACATAATCCACACGAGGTCCCACGATGCTTCCAGCACTGCTACAACTCAATTAACAGTGAGTGCCATAGAAGCTGACCGACCGCTGTGAGGTTCAGTTGTGGCTGCGGCTAACCTGAGGGATGTCAGTTTCTACTTCAACCTCACAGCAGAGTGTCATGTTCTATGGCGCTCACTGTGAGCTTCAGATGTAGCAGGTCGTTGATTCTCTTGTGGGTTATGTCAGACTTGCAGGGGTGTTTTGGCGGTTAATAAAGGGGTGAAGGAGGGTGCTTTTTTGTCTTTTGTTTCAAATAAAGGATTTTTGGGGTTTTTGTGTTTATTTACTTTCTTACAGATTAGTGATGGCGGTCTCATAGACGCCTTCCATTACTAATCTAGGGCTTAGTGGCAGCTGTGGGCTGCCATTTACTCTTTATTACCCTGATTGCCAACGCACCAGGGCATTGGAAAGAACCGGGTCCAGTGCCACAATTGGTGCATCTAATGGATGCGCCACTACTGGGACGCCTGAAGGCTATTATTGTTAGGCTGCAAAGGGCCAAATAACCATGGCCCTTGTCACCCTAATAATATGAGCCCCCAGTTGTCTGCTGTACCTTGACTGGTTTTAGAAAAATGGGGGGACCTGCACATCATTTTTTTTAAAAAAATAAATCAAATAATTAAAAAAAAATGTGGGATCCCCTCTATATTTCATAACCAGCCAAGGTACAGCAGACAGCTAAGGGTTGCAGCCCGCTGCTGTTCCTGTGCTGGACATGAAAAATAGGGCGTACCCCACGTCATTTTTTACCAAAAAATAATAAAAAAAACAGCAGGCCAAGCTAGCTATCCCTCTATTTATCAATCTATTGTGTTATGTCTTTCTTTCTATCTATTATATCTGTTCTTTCTATCTGTTCTTTCTTTCTTTCTTTCTTTCCATATGTTCTTTCTATCTATTCTTTCTATCTATTTTATCTATCTATCTATCTATCTATCTATCTATCTACAGTTGTGCTCAGAAGTTTACATACCCCAGCAGATTTTTTTGCTTTCTTGGCCTTTTTTCAAAGAATATGAATGATAACATAAAATGTTTTTTTTCTTTCCAATATGGTTAGTGGTTGGGTGAAGCCATTTATTGTAAAACTACTGTGTTTTCTCTTTTCAAATCATAATGACAACCAAAAACATCCAAATGAACCAGATCAAAAGTTCACATACCCCAGTTCTTAATACTGTGTATTGCCCCTTCTAACATCAATGACAACTTGAAGTCTTTTGTGGTAGCTGTGGATGAGGTTCTTTATTTTTTCAGCTGGTAAAGCTGCCCATTCTTCTTGGCAAAAAGCCTCCAGTTCCTGTAAATTCCTGGGCTTTTTTGCATGAACTGTACGCTCGAGTTTTCCCCAGAGTGGTTCAATGATATTGAGCTTAGGAGACTGAGATGGCCACTCCAGAACCTTCACTTTGTTCTGGTGTAGTCAATGACAGATTGACTTGGCCTTGTGTTTTGGATCGTTGTTATGTTGGAACATCCAAGTACGTCTGATGCGCAACTTCCGGGCTGATGAGTCCAAATTTGCCTTCAGTATTTGCTGATAACGTGCTGCATTCATCTTTTCTTAAATTTTGACCAAGTTTCCTGTACCTTTGTAGCTTACACATCCCCACATCATCAGCAATCCACCTCCGTGCTTTACAGTAGTGTTTGTTATGAACTGGTAACCATGGACGATCACAAAAAATCCCATTAATCAGGAAAGAACAAAACCACAGGAGTAGTTGGAAACTAAGCTGACCGCAATCCCCTATCTATCGGACAACGCTAGAAGTAGCAGTGGGATGTTCCGAACACACCTAGACACCTCGCCACTGCCGGAGAAACTTGCTAAACCTCAAAGATAGAAATGAGGAATCCTAACTTGCCTCAGAGCAATCCCCAAAGAAATAGCAAGCCCCCAACATGTAACGACAGTGATGTAAGAAAACACAATTCACAGATAGAAAATATAGATTAGCAAAGGTGAGGCCCGACTTACTAGATACAACAGGACAGGAAAGATAACCGATTGCGGAGAGCAAAAAACCCTGCAAAAAATACCAAACTCCTGATAGAAAAAAAATCCTAAGACAACACGGTCTCTCCCCCACTTTATCAGGTACTCTCGTGCTTGACACTTTAAACAGAACTACAGATAGAATGGGAAGAAACAAAATCACAGAACAAATATTCTAAAGTGCAAATAAACCAAACATGAACAGGGAGCAAACTCCCTTTCTTGCTGGGGGAACTGCCCTGCTCACAAAAGCAGAGAGACAGATCCTCACAAACAAGAAACCAAAACACAGAACAAAATGGAAGAAGCAGAAACACCCTTAAGTGCAATTCCAGCAATTAAGCACAGAAACTAGTAAACTTATCTGGCGTAGATTCAGGCACAGAATAAATTGGAGAAACTGAAGGGAAAACTACCAGCCATCTTCAGAAGCAGCAGGAAACATTTATCACCGGTGACCGCCAGGTACACAATGCTCTCCTAAATACACTAGGCTGATCTGCAATAGGACTACCTGGATTCCTAATTAATTCCATCACCTGTTTGAGTCACAGACTCAGACCCAGCTTTACTACCATTCCTGGCCATCAGAGGGAGCTCCACACCAGCACCCACCCGGATGACATTCACAACAGGTGTTCCTTTCATCATAGGCCTTATTGGACACCTCTCCAAATGTAACGTTTATGGTTGTGACCAAAAAGTTTGATTTTGGTCTCATCACTCTAAATACCTTGCTCCAGAAGTTTGAATTCTTGTCTCTATGCTGTTTGTCATATTGTAGGTGAGATACTTTGTTCAGTTGTGCAATAATGTCTTTCTTCTGGCGACTCCACCATGCAGCCTAATTTTCTTCAAGTGCCTCCTTATTGTGCATCTTGAAACAGCCAACCTGCTAGTTTCAGTGTGTCCTGTATTTTAGCTGATGTTATATGTGGGTTTTTCTTTGCATCCCGAACAATTTTCCTGGCAGTTGTGGCAGTCTACCTTAGTGTTTCCCAAACTACAGTCCTCATGGCCCCCAACAAATCATGTTTTCAGGATTTCCTTACTATTGAACAGGTGATGCAATCATTATCAAGGCATCACCTGTGCTATATTAAGGAAATCCTGAAAACATGACCTGTTAGGGGTCATGAGGACTGGAGTTTGGAAACCACTGGTCTACCTGATCATAGTTTGGTTTTTACAGAGCCTGATGCATTATCAATTCCTTGGATATCTTTTTGTATCCCTTTCCTGATTTATACAGTTCAACTAACTTTTCCCATGAATCCGTTGACAATTCTTTGCTTTCCCCATGACTCACAATCCAGAAACATCAGTGGCTGGATGTCACGTCCCTACCGGAGTATGCCTCTGCAACTTCTGCTTCAATCACCAGGTGACGCCGTGTTCCCGCTATGGCTAGTGCTGGTGATGGTAGAGGAGTCGGTACCAGTGAGTCTGGTGGACGCAGGCTCCGCTCATCCACTAATCTAAGTTTCCCTGGGATCAGTAGTACCACTGGTTGATTATGGGTGGCGTGTGTCTTCCAGCTGACGTTACCATCATTCAGCCTCAGTCAAATGGGAAGACACCACACCCTTTTAATTCCCCCTCCTGTCTGCTGGCTACTGCCAGAGATAGTTCTGTTTTCCTGTTACCTGGCTCCCTCTCTGTTTTGCTTAGTGACCTGTGTTTAGACTCCTGCTTGTTTTCTGACTACCCTTCTGCCTGCCGTTTATGTACCTCGCTGCCAGTCCCGGATTTGACTTCTTCTTGGTTTCCTGGTTACATCTTTGCGTGCCTGATTCTGTCCCTGTTCTGCAATTTCTGGTTTGACCCTGCCTAACTACTACTCTCATTGGACTGCAGCCTTCCACAGGTAGTGATCACCGGGACTCTGTAATTCCAAATCCTTGTATAGGAGTTAAAGGGTTTCAGGGTTCTCGGGGTCCTGTTTGGTGAGTGGCTTCCCTCTAGCCTGCCCATTACAGCCAGTCTGAGTCTGTTGTTTCAGGCAGGTGTTACATTGGACGAAAGATGCAAGAGTCTGTCTGGATCCCAGAAACTCACAGCTTTTATGCACACACACTGATTACAAGTAAACAGGTCACAGGTGAGGATGTTACCTTTACTAGCCATTCAAACCCATTTGTGTCAACTTCTGTGCATGTTATCAGGCCAAAATCACCAGGGTATGTGAACTTTTGATCATGGTCATTTTAATGTTTTTGGTTGTCATTATGATTTAAAAAGAGAAAACACAGTAGTCTGACAATAAATGGCTTCATGCAACCACTAACTATGAGTGGAAAAAAGATTTTGTGTTATCATTCATATCCTCTGAAAATAGGCCAAGAAAGCACAAAATCTGCTGGGGTATGTAAACATTTGAGCGCAACTGTATCTATCAATTATCCTATCATATTTCTTTTCTCTTTTAAAAAACACATAAAAAACATGGCAACAATGAGGCAAACCACATGTGTTT
The DNA here is from genome assembly GCF_048569485.1 of Anomaloglossus baeobatrachus. Lineage (NCBI taxonomy): Eukaryota > Metazoa > Chordata > Amphibia > Anura > Aromobatidae > Anomaloglossus > Anomaloglossus baeobatrachus. Next base: position 548,802,806 of record NC_134355.1, on the reverse strand, counting down.
TTTCATGCATTTTTTGGGCCACAAACTCCGTTTCTGTGACCACAGGATAAAAAGATACACTCAAGATGCAAGATGCACTAAGGGGTACTTTGCACGTTGCGACATCGCTGCTGCGATATCGTCGGGGTCAAATCGAAAGTGACGCACATCCCAAAGCGTCGAAAATCGGTGTAGTGTCGGTCATTTCCATAATTTCGCTGCAGCGACAGGTACGATGTTGTTCCTCGTTCCTGCGGCAGCACACATCGCTGTGTATGAAGCCGAAGGAGCGAGGATCATCTCCTTACCTGCATCCTGCCTGCAATGAGGAAGGAAGGAGGTGGGCGGGATGTTTACGTCCCGCTCATCTCCGCCCCTCCACTTCTATTGGCCGCCTGCCGTGTGACGTCACTGTGACGCCGCACGACCCGTCCCCTTAGGAAGGAGGCGGGTCGCCGGCCAGAGCGACGTCGCAGGGCAGGTAAGTGCGTGTGAAGCTGCCCTAGCGATAATGTTCGCTACGGCAGCTATCACAAGATATCGCATCTGCGACGGGGGCGGGGACTATCACGCTCGGCATCGCTTACAATCGGCTAGCGATGTCGCAGCGTGCAAAGTACCCCTAAGATGCAGCGTGCGGACATAGCCTTAGAAAACCATGTATCACTTTCTGTATACATCACAAATAGTTGCTACCTAGTGTTGGTATATTACATATAATTCCAATAAAATATATTTCAGATTAGGGGTGTAACATGTAAAAATGTAGAATAGTTCAGTTCACGGGGAATGAATATTTTTTCAAGTAACTGTATATCTGTGGGGGTTTTTTGTTTTACATACTGTACCTGAAAATGATACATTTATAACTTACCTTTGAAACATAGAAATTCCTGTATCATAAAATTATGTACCAGGACCCTCATGTTTTTGTTTATAAGCTGTGCAAGAAGAAGTTTGCATCACTTGCATACTTCCAGCAGATGGCGGTATGTTGATCTTTAGTATTGTTGTCTGAATACACTTAGGGCTCATTCAGACGACTGTTTCGTCTGTCCAGTTCAGTTCCTGTTTTTTCTGCAGAACTACTGACAGGACCATCTTTTCAATGTCTTTTGTGTAGGATCGGATGGCACACGGAAGCACTTCCGTGTACATCAGTTCCTACAAAAAAACACATCGGATGTCGCATATCCATTCCGTTATTATGTAACATGTCCTATTCTGTTCCGTAATAACACACTGTGACTCAATACAAATCAATGGGTCCGCAAAATCCCCGGAAGCTGCACGGAAGCACTACCGTGTGACTTCTGTCGGGTGCCCCTGCAGTCTGTGTCCTGCTCCCACGCCAGCCCCACAGCTGCTCGTACTGCAGTGTGTCAGCATCTGCCCACACAGCAGTGTCAGCAGCTGTGGAGACGACGAGCACCGACATTAGGTTAGTAAAGTTCATTACTTGCTGTGATGAAGTCCACTGCACTCCTGACGTCAGCACTCGTCACTGACTTCCATGCCCACCACGTTCTCACATGAAGTCTGAAGTCTCGCGAGCAGCCCGAGACTGTGACTAGCAGTGATGTCAGGGGCTCACGCGATACTTTGCTTGTGAACGTGGCGAAGAATAGAAGTCAGTGATGTCAGGAGTGCAGCGGCGTTCATCACCCAGTTAATGTACCTAGCTAACCTCATGAAGTTAGCAGTTGTCATCCCCTGCGGTGATATGGGCTGACCTAATGATGTTAGCTCAGGTCACTGCACTGCTCTCCCAGCCAATGGGGAACATTCTGTTCTTCATTGACTGGGACAGTGAGTATGGATCATCGTGGGACCCCCTTATTGGATTACACTGGATCCAGATTTGTTTTTTCTTATCAATAAATTGGAGAAAGAGGGAATGTTTTGGGGAGTGTTTTTTCACATAAAAATTTGTCGTCTATTTTTTTTTATTACTGATTGGGTTAGTGATGTCGGGTATCTGATAGAGACCAAGACTTCATTAACCTCTGGGCTTGATGCCAGGTGACATTACACAGCTGGTATCAACCATATATATTACCCCTTTTGCCACCGCACTATGGCATTCGGGATGAGCCAGGTAAAGTCCCGGGACTGTTGCATGTAATGGATTTGGCAATTCCGGCCAGCTGCTGGCTGATATTTTTAGGCTGGAATGTTCCCAATAACGTGGGTCTCCCCAGCCTGAGAATACCAGCCAGCAGCTGTCAGGCTTTTTCTTGCCTGGTATCAATATTGGGGGGACCGCACGCTGTTTGTTTTTTTATTATTATTTATTGATTTAATGTACTGTATGATATAGACCTGCCCACCAGCGGCTGTAATTGGTTTCAGTCAGACAGCTGTCACTTAGTGTGGGGGTGCATCTGACTGCAACGAATCACAGATGTCGGTGAGCAGGGAAGCAGTGAATATGAAATGAGCCTAATGAGCGGCCGGCTTGGGAAGAATAAAGAGCTGTCGCTGGAGCAGTGTAACAGCTATGCAGGTGATCGATGAGTATGTAGCACTTGTTCATACTCCTTTGCACCAGATTCTGTTCCCCATAGACTTTATATGGTGCCCATCATCTGGCCAGATACCGTGGATAGTATGTAACTCTCCTTTCAGAACGGAAGTCACACGGACCGTATACTGAACGGAACGGGACGGATGTGATTGTCACACGGATGCCACATGGATGCATCTGCGAAAAAACAGGACCGTTTTTTGTGGACCGCAAAAACAGAACGGTCGTGTGAATGTAGCCTAAGGCAGAAATAACACAAAGCGTTTTGCAACATTCATTTTTGTCAGTTCATTTAAAAGTGTTTTTTTGTGTTTAAAAGTAAAGTCTAAATTTACAAAATCAGTATGGTTAAAAAAAACACGTTCATCAAGTTCAATCGAGAAATAGTGAAGGATAAAGTCAAAGGCTTAGATACTCTCATAATGCATGGTTCACCTGGATAAACATTAAAAAAACAAAAATTCTATACATACATATTTATTTTATAAGCCATTTTTGAAGCCATCAACAGTTCCTGTTGTAACAAGCTCCAGAGATAGACTATTTCACAGATTAAAGAGGTTCTCTAGGTCTTTATATTGATATATTTATATATATATATATATATATATATATATATATACACACAGCAGTCTCAGTGTATCCTGTGTGCTAAATGCAGCGGTCTATGTGTATTCTATGTGATGCTTATACAGCAGAATATCAGTGTATTGTGCATCGTATACACACAGTTTTCCGTGTTTTCCCCGCCCACCGGCCATCCTCTTGTCTGTGATTGGTTGCAGGCACAGGCGCCCCCCGCCTGTGGCAGTGTCTGCCTGCCGTGCAGTCATCGCCGCTCAATCATTGTCTACACAGCCTGCGGTCAGGCTCTGTGGCCGCTGGCTCTGTTATGTAGCAGAGGTGAAGCGGCATGGGACCTCGTTTGGATTACGCCGGAGCTGCATGGTCTTGGGGGTTAATAAAGTGGTGAAGGAGGGTGTGTGTTTTGTACTTCATTCCAAATAAAGGATTTTTCTCTGTGTGTGTGTTTATTTACATGCACTTGCAGGTTAGCGTGATGCAAGTATCTCATAGACGCCTGTGCCATCACTAATCTAGGGTTTCGTAGCAGCTGTGCGCTGCTATTAACCCCTTATTACCCCGATTGCCATTGCTCCAGGGCAATCGAGACGAGCCGGTAAAGCACTGGGATGGTAACATCTAATAGATGTGGCAATACCGGGTGGCTACAGGCTGAGAATATTAGCCCCCAGCTGGCTTTATCATAGCTGGGTATCAAAATTAGGAGGAACAGCATGTCATTTTTTAAAAAAAATGTATTTAAATAAAAAAAAAACCCGCATCACCGTCACAGCTGCGCACACTTCTGACAGGACCATGCATGTGTTTCAAGGTACATGCACGTTCATGTTCAGAGAGTGCAGGCTGTGCCGGCTGATGTCATGTCAGTCTTGTACGAGTCTGACAGCGCATCACCAACACAACCGCGAACACTTCTGACAGGAGTATGCATGTGTTTCTGAAAGACATGCATGTTCACCATACTGACCTGCAGACTCTTGTACTGCTTTCCCCACCCACCGGCCGTTCTGCCACTTAGGGTGGGGGCGCGTTAAACTGCAACCAAATACACGCGCCGGTGGGCGGGCAAAACAATGAATATTGAATTGTCGGCTCGGAAAGGGAAAAGCGTGACCTGGAAGGAGTGTGCCGCCATGACACAGCCTCGGGTGAGTACACCACGTGCGCTCCTACCCCCTATCCCTTCCACCAATGTTTTAATCTCCGGATTCTGGTCCCCATAGACTTATATGGGCACCAGAATCCGGAGTGGATCCAGATTTTGTTTTCAGTCCGGCAGTGATCCACCAGTCCTGGATTTTGGCAGATTCGATCAACTCTGCTAAAGATGTATTTACAAAATACTAACAGAATAATAAAAATTTAAATTTAGATTTTGAGAAGCAAAACGTTAACACTGCAGTAACGTGATGAATGTGCATATGTAATCATATGCTAAATAGTTGCAAATCCAATTTTTGTATGAGATAGTCAGTATAATTACCTTCATTTTATAGACAGTCTCATGCTCAAAAATGTAGTGGATGTGAGATATGGAACCTGTAAGTCAAAAGTTCAAAACAATCTTTCACTTTTGATTGTCACTGTATATACAACAAAGTTTCAATGTATCCTATATGATGTATACAACAGTCTGTGTATGCTATGTGATGTATACAACAGTCTCAGTGTATTTCCTACACAATGTGTATATAGAAATCTCCATGTATCCTATGTGCTGTATATACAGCACAGTCTCAGTGTTTCTAATTTGATGTATAGATCACAATCTCAGTATATCCTATTTGATGAATTTAGCAGTCTCAGTGTATCCAATATGATGTATACAGTAGAGATTCAGTGTTTCCTATGTGATGTACAGTATATGCAACAGTCTCAATATCTCCTATGTGATGTATACAGCAGTCTCAGTGTATCCAATATGATGTATACAGTAGAGATTCAGTGTTTCCTATGTGATGTACAGTATATGCAGCAGTCTCAATATCTCCTATGTGATGTATACAGCAGTCTCAGTGTATCAATATAAAGTTTTTGGAACAACTTACTACTGTAAGAAGTTCTCTTCAAAGATTATATCACAAAGAATTGCCTGTTCTCCAGACTGATTCCGATAAATCTTTATAAGTAGTAACGAGTAGCAACATCGTCAGTATGACTTAACATCACACTCCTCACCAAAGAGAAGACGCTCCAATTATCACATTAAGGGTGAGCTAATTAAATGTTTGACTAAATATAGCAGGCTAATTTTTAAGTTGATAATTTTGTATGGGTCATAACTAATATTATAAATATCAATATTGCCCTTGCAGAAAAAAGTTCTCCTATTTCTGCCCTTAGGCAGACAATTGAAATTCCTTCTCAGTGTGGGAGCAAACCATAGTAGCCAGAGGAAACCCACACAAGCCCAGGGAAATCATCCAAAATACTTGAGAATGTTGTTCTTGGTGGGATTTAAACCTAGTGCTAACTGTAAGGCCTATTTTACACGTCAGTGATTCTGGTATGTATGTGACAGTTTTTATACAGTCCCTGACAGAAGTTCTGACGGTTATCCATGTTATGTAAATAAAAGCTTATAACCTGACTTTAAATTCATCCATTGGTTTTATAAATTACTCTTTTGAAAGCTGAAATCCTCCCAAATTTGGTTTAGGTTATGAAAATAAAGTTACTGCAAAGCTGAAATATTGATCATTTAATGAACACAGAAAGGTCAGATTTTGGCAAGAGAAAAATGTTGTCGCCAACAGAAAGTAATGTGAAATTCAAACAAATAATTAACTTCTAATACAAAGATATGTTGCACAACATTGGTGAATGAAGTTGTGGTGCTATTAGAGCCATATTTAATATTTTTTGTGACTTCCATGAGGACTCCCTTGAAGGACTGCACCCATGCGGTTCAACAATGATTCATACAATTTATTGATGAAGTCATCAGGAATAGCAAAGCATGCAGTCCTACATGCCTCCAAGAGTTCATCTAGATTCTTTTGTTTTGTCTTCCAAGCTTCAGCTTTCATCCTACCCCAAACATGCTCAATGATGTTCATGTCTGGTGACTGGGCTGGCCAGTCCTTGAGCACCTTGATCTTTTTTGCCAGGAGGAACTTTGTTGTAGAGATGGATGTATGAGATGGAGCACTGACCTGCTGCAGAATTTGACCCCTTTTATGATTGGGAATGTAAGAGGCAGCTAATACTTCTTGATATTTAAGGCTATTGATATTGCCTTCCACCTTGCAAATGTTTTGCACACCCCCATACTGAATGTAACCCCAGACCATGATCTTTCCACCACCAAACTTAACTGTGTTCTGGATCCATACGGGCTCCAGTAGGTCTCCTGCAGTATTTGCGGCAGCTGTGGTGTAATTCAAGTGAAGATTCATCAGAGAAATCCACCTTCTGCCACTTTTCCAGCATCCATCTGTTTAGCAGGCTGTGGGACTTGGCAAATGCCACACAGCTTTTTAATTTCCTTTTGTTTAGTGCTGGCTTCTGGGCACTGATTCGACCTTGGAGGCCATTTCAAGACAAAATCCTACAAACTATTCTAATTGACACAGGGACTTGAGGTGACCAGGCCTTTTGGAGCTCTGATGGAGTGGAAGAGGGTCTGGCTTTGGATTTTCTAACCAACAAACGTTCCTCCAGTTGTCTTGCGGGGTCTGCCGGACCTGGGCTTGTCAAAAACATCTCCAGTCTCTTCAAATCTTTTTTTAACTATTTGTACTTGATGCTGAGACACATTAAAGGTGCCAGCCACCTCTGCAGTGGACCTGGTCTTCAGCCTCTTGATAATCAAGGCTTTGATCGCAGGGTGGATTTTTAGCATGTTGTCAGAGGTCAAGTTGCAGTTCAAGTGAAGGTCTGGGGTGCTGGGTTTCTTTTAATACACACCCACTAATTAACCGATCATTTAGTGAGCATAGGTGAGGATGTAAACTAGGATTGGGTGCATTATATGACAAGGCGACAAAACGTTTGTCTTGCCAAAATCTGACCTTTCTGTGTTCATTAAATGATCAATATTTCAGCTTTGCAGCAACTTTATTTTCATAACCTAAACCAAATTTGAGAGGGTTTCAGCTTTCAAAAGAGTAGTTTATGAAACCAATGGATGAATTTAAAGTCAGGTTATAAGCTTTTATTTACATAGCATGAATAAGCGACAAAACGTCTGTCAGGGACTGTACGTACCAGAATCACGGACATATGCAGACCCATTAAAATCAATGGGTCTGCGCACACATCAGTGATTTTTCACTGACTGTGTGTCCGTGTGGCGTACATGCGTGTCTGTGTGCTCCGCACGGAGACTAGTCCCTTTTATACTGGCATCACTGATGTCCCACAGACCACACTAAGGTGTGATCCGTGTAATACCAGAAAAACACGTACATTGAAAATAAAAAGCTTTTTATACTCACCTTCTCCAAGGACGTTGTGCTCAGCCGCTGCGCTCTGATGCGTCCAGGCAGGCTCATTATTCTTATGCATATGCATTTATGCACAGCACAGCCGACTCGGTAGTTGCAGCGGGGGTCAGCAGCGGCTGGATACACAGCAGAGCCGAAGAGTTCAGCACCACAGACAGCAGGAGCAGGGACAGGTGAGTATATGTCCATGTGCTATCACGGATGACGGATCATGGATGATGGATAGCACATGGATAACCCTCGTGTGCCATGAATCATAGCACACGGAGGGACTTATGCGTTTGTAAGGGGTGGGCAGACCCCTTACAAAGAGGTACAGTTCCCCCCCCCGGAATGTTAATGTTGTTTAATAAAAATGTTTTATATTCATATGCACTGTTTTTAGGGGTTCCCCTAGTGGCCGGGTGGGACGGCTGTCTCCACAGAAACAGGGCAGAGGAGAGGAGGAGCCGGCAGCAGAAAGGGGAGGGAGAAGTTGAGTTGTGAAGAAAAAAAGTTGGAACTAGCAGGCAGTTGAGTCTGGGACGGGAGAGAAGAAGCAGAGAAGGGGCAGAGTGTGGAAGCTGGGTAACTGGGAAAGCCGGAGAGAAAAGGAGAAGGCGTAACCTCAAGTGTGAAGCAGTACTGGTGTGGGTCCGGTCTGTGGGTAGCCGTAGTGGGAGCCAGGTGAAGCGGATTAGCCGGGCACATCCCCACTGGAGGAGACGTCAGGCACAGGTTTTTTTTCCCTCAGCCAAAAAGTGTGAAGACATCTTGTTGTGTGTTGTGCCTCTGTGAAGAAAAGCGCGTAATAAAAATGCCTGCTGGTTCAATTGATCCATGTCTGCAGAGTCTCTGTACAACTGACGACGGCGTCTGCACCACCACACTCTGCCCCACCAAGTCATCTCCTATCCCAAAAGTGACGGCGGCACCAGGGGTAAGCCTAACCGAAGGGGCCACGACTACAATCCCCGAGGCACCCCTGGCACCCCGTTACACGTTTTTTACACGTCAGTAAAAAACGTCTGTGTTTTTCACTGATGTTTGAAGCACCTCCAAAATAAACTCCAAAATAAACTCACTGTATAGTATATATTATTATGAACAAGCAATTTGTGAGTAAATAATAAAACATAACCTTTAATATGTTTAGTTTAAAATACAGATTTGATGAAAGACTTAACAAGTATCAATAACGTATTATATCCACTCCATAAATTGGAGGGACTGCAGACCTTTCTTCTGACAACCCTTTCAAACCGTTCAGACTGTTGTTCTCTGTACTCAGGTCTTAACATCCCAGAATTACCCAGATTACAGCTGACTTCTTTATTCCATGAACCTCTGTAGCAGGTAGTGATACATTGTGATGAACATAGGTTCTGCAGTACCATTCATTGTTCTTCAAATAGCAGCTGTAAAGATACTGTGGCAGGTGGTGGCACCAGGTGCTATGGACTCACTGGAAAGCATCGCTTCAGGGATGTATTAAAGATATAAAGAGGTTGGTATAAAGGAGCCTCGATGAACACTGCAACAAAATTGTTGACAGGTGCTAAACCCCCCGTAATAATCTGGACACCACCTGCTTTCCTCTGCACAGCTCGGTGAGCGAGAATGAATGGCTTGTTTCAAAACACCACTGCATTCAACAATACCTAGTGTGACAGTTCATAGAATACTGAAGATTGGGATTACAGTCTTTTAATTAATTTTACCTAATTATCCTGCAGATGGGGAAATATATTGAACACAAATGCTAGTGACAACATTTGAACCTTTTAACCCCTTAGTGACCAATGACTGACATAGCACGTCATGATCGGGTGTCAGTTCCCGCACCATGAAGTGCTATGTCCATCGTGGCATTGAACTGTCCCTGTGTGTAAACACAAAGTGACAGTTCCGTGCCGACATCTGTTACTGATTGCCGATTGGCACAGTAAGAGGTGAGAGGACCCATGTCAATGGTCCACGCACTCAGATCGCTGTGATCGGTCAGTCAATCTGATTGACTGATCACAGCATGATCGTGCAAAGAGGCAGTGAATATCGTCACCTCCAGCATGACCACTGAAGGAGCTAGGCACACCTGACAGCCAAGCTTCTGCAGTAACAGCCAATGACAGTGCCAGCACCGACCCTGGCTGATTAAACCTCCAGATGCCGTGATCGCTCTTGTTTGTTCTGCTAGTGTAATCTGACAGGTCCCATGTATTGCAATACATGTCTATTGCAATACATGAAACCAGTGATCACAAGAATAAAAGATACACATACCATGTTTCCCGAAAAATAAGACCTACCCCGAAAATAAGGCCTAGCAGGAGTTTTCATCAAGGCTTAAATATAAGACCTACCTCAAAAATAAGACCTAGTCACAGTTTCAATAATGAAGTGTTGATGTGTTGCGGACGGGGGCCGGGGCCGCTGCAGGGGCTGCTCAGATCTGGATTCGTTACGGAGGCTCGAGTGGTGGCCGGACCCGGGCTCGCGCGGCCGTCCACCCTCACAACCGTAGGAAGGGAGTATTTACGTGGGATGGTTTTGTCGGTGACGCCACCCGTGGGTTGCGGTGAGAGTTGGTAGCACCGCCGCTGCCTGGTAATGGGGCGCCCAGGGCTGATGGAGCGGGGCAGCAGGATGGAATCCCCTCCACGGGTAGGGGAGGTGTAGTCCCGGGGCCCAGGTACACGGGAGCAATGGCTGCTGGAGGGGACGTGCCGGTTTGGGATTAATGGTGTACTCACAGTTCAAGGAATCGCACACAAGTCCAGTGGTAAACCAAATTGCCAGTGACCGGTCGCGTCCGGCGGGTGTATTTGGGTCCCACACCCGGGTGTAGCAAACAGGTGTCCCTTCCTCCTGCACCTAGTGTTTGTGTCTTCACTGGGACAACTCCGCTTTGAACGGGAAAGTCCACTCCCGCTACTGTGTATGTTGGGAGCTGTGGCCCGCGAAATCTGGCCCTTGGGATTTCTGTGGGTTCTGACGGACACCCTATCCCCCACATTGGGCTGCCGTTTCGCTCTCTGGGCTTCTGTAGAACAAGACCTGAAATCGTGTCCCTGGCTGGTCAATTAACAAGGGGGCATGCAACCGTCCTCGTCCTAGGATCCAGGTACCCCGACTGTGCACGGCCTCCGGACCGGATTCCCGCTGTCGGCACTGTCGGGCTACAACCCTGCCCCGGTCCACTTTAGGTCTCCTGCGACCGAATCTCCATCGCCTGTGGTCTTGCTTGCCATCTGCCACCTAGTCCAGTAGTCCAGGGACCCCAACCCCTGACTCCACTGCACTTCCACACTCCCCTACTGTCAACTGTCAGACTTCAACTCCTTTTGTTGTGTTTCCACCCCTGACACCTCAGGACCGATAGGTGGGCGCTCCCATCCACCTGGTCCCTCCCACTGGTGTGTCCCTATTGTCATGAGGAGGTGACTAGGCTTTACTGGCTGTGTGGTGTACCTGGGTGTGGGTTTTGTGTTGGTATGCCAAGGAGGATGGAGCATTGTACTTGAGAGATTTGTACAACCTCTGTGACTACCTGGTTTTTGCAGGGTGTCACACTCCCCCTTGGTTGAATACAGCCCATCCTTGGGCTCTCCGGCCACTGACGTTTATTTTTTCTGCTTCTGCAATTGAAAAAGGTATAACATATAAAAACATTTTAAAACATTTTCAAAATCTTTTCATCCCTTTAGGGAGGCACATCTCTTAAACGTTGCAAAACATTATCCCCTTCTTCCCTTTTACCTGCCACCCAAAACATCTGAACCCACCCTCGGTGTCACCGCTAGCACAGGTGTCACACCGCCCCGAGTTCCTGTGGGTGTCCATAGTGTCCGGGTAAAAGTTCCTTACCCACCAGTCCACCCCAAGAGTTCCACAGTCCGGAACCCTTGGCCTGGAGGTTAGCCACCGGTTTTGTTAGTGACTGGGCCTCGGCCGACTCCACCGCAGGCCCTTCCTCCAACCAACCTCTCCAGAGGTGTTACAGTGCTGGTGGTGGGGTAACAAGAAGGTAGATAGGCATTATATACAAGGCCCAAGAAAGTTTTTGGATGGCCTCTTCCAGTCCAGAGGCCATGGTCCATTATAACTTCAAAACAGGGGAAAACAGGTTAACTGGGGAAAGGGTTGCCGGAATCCGCTATATACTTTTCTTCATGTAAGTGACAGTGGGAGGTGAGGCATGGTTTTTCATCAACTACGATCCACTTCTTAACATCCAGGGCAAACCACCCTCGCTCTCCACAATGCCGGGTGTAGCTCACCATATCCCCGGATTCCAGATCTTGGTCTGGGTGGCCAGTTGGCAAGTGAGGGGCCACATCCCTCCGGGACACAAAGATTTCGGACTCGAGTCCCGGCTCATAAATGAAACCCCACCCTTTCTGGGGGTCAAACTATCGGACCTGTCCTCTGTATGTTGGGCCCCGAACCCGGAAGGTTGCTTGGCGCAGGCAATCATTTACCCTGTAGGTGCGGGCAAGCACGTCAGCCTTGCGCTTCTCTCTGGCAGCGATTCCTTGGCGCAACTGCTGTTGCTGCCACTCCCAGTACAGGGCACGGGTTCCATGCTCCGCCTCCTGCTCAGGAGCCAAGCCCACTCGGATGCCCTCGGCGTCAGCGACGACCGGCCTCTCACTCTGCTGTGGGCACCATCGATCAGTGGCCTGCTCCGCTTCTCTGCAGGTGCACCCCGTCTGCAACACAGCCAGGACGGGGTACTTAGGAGCGGCTGGCGCCGCAGCTGGGCTAGACTTCCAGTCTGGTGCTGCCTCCGTTGCGGCCGGGCGGACTGCCGGAGCCGAAGTCATTACTGGTGCAGCCAAACTCGAGGTCGGTGAAGACATCATCAGGGTTGCGGCCTGGCTTGGGGCCGGACGGGATGTCATCTGGATTGCGGCCTGGCTCAGGGCCGGATGGGATGTCATCTGGGTTGCGGCCTGGCTCGTGGCCAGGACGGGTGCCGAGGCGGTGGTACAAACGAGGCCTGAGGTCCCTGCTGCTGGGTCCTCCTCCGCAGACAAGACGGGTTCCACTGCCACAGGTTGAGGCAGTGGGGCGCTCGGGGCACTGGCCTCGGACACGGGCAACGAGAGAGGCGACGTGGCGGACGGGGGCAGGCCGGACCCCTCAGCCGGGTCGGCCGATTTCTGAGGTACATAGGGGTGTGGGTCACTGCTTACCCGCTCCTCCGAGGCCATCTCCATCTCGCGCGCCCGGACAGCTGCAGCCAGGCCCTTCATCTCGGTCGGCCACCTCATCAGGATAAAGTGAGCCTGGGCCTGGATCCTTTGGCACATCTTCTTCGTCTGCTCTGCACGCTGGTTGCCGGACCGCTGAGACAACTTGCCGCGTTGGTGTCCAGGAACGGGTTTCTGCAGAGTCCTGGTGTCCCTGCCCTTTATCTTCTCTGGTCACATGCTGCTCTCTTCTGCCCTCCCCCTTGGTTTTCAACAGCAGTCTCGCGGGACCCACTGTCCTTTGCAACTTCCTGCTTTTAGAATCACCGGGTTCCACCTGCGTTCTTAGGGGGCGGGGCTTCAGCTTTGCACCCTTTTCGGGGAAGAAGATGGCGATGTTGTTGTTTTTGGCGCCAAATATGGCGGGCATGATGGCGGCAGTCCAAAAATTTTGAGCGTTTTACGGTTTACAGTTCAGAAAGAGGCGCACTTCATCCAGGTTTGTAGATGGGGTAAGAATCCTATTCGTGATACCAGGTTCGGGTTGTTGCGGACGGGGGCCATGGCTGCTGCAGGGGCTGCTTGGATCCGGGTTCATTACTGAGGCTCGACTGGTGGCCGGACCGGGCTCGCGCGGCCCACTGTCCTCACAACCGTAGGAAGGGAGTATTTACAGGGGATGGTTTTGTCGGTCATGCCACCCGTTGGGTTGCAGTGAGAGTTGGTAGCACCGCTGCTGCCCGGTGATGGGGCGCCCAAGGCTGATGGCACGGGGCAGCAGGATGGAATCCCCTCCACGGCTAGGGGGGTGTAGTCCCGGGGCCCAGATACACGGGAGCAATGGCTGCTGGAGGGGACGTGCCAGTTTGGACTGGGGGTCAACGGTGTACTCACAGTTCAAAGAAGCGCACACAAGTCCAGTGGTAAACCAAATTGCCAGTGACCGGTCGCCTCCGGCGGGTGTATTCGGGTCCCACACCCGGGTGTAGCAAACAGGTGTCCCTTCCTCCTGCACTAAAGGATACTTTACACACAACGATATCGCTAACGATATATCATCGGGGTCACAGTGTTCGTGACGCACATCCGGCGCCGTTAGCGATATCGTTGTGTGTGACTAAAAGGAGCGACGATCAACGAATACAAAAACGTCAAAAATCGTTGATCGTTGACACGTCGCTCCTTTTCATAATATTGTTGGTGGTGCATGCTGCTGGTTGTTCGTCGTTCCTGCGGCACCACACATCGCTGTGTGTGACACCGCAGGAACGACAAACATCATCCTACCTGTGTCCACCGGTAAGGAGGAAGAAAGGAGGTGGGCGGCATGTTCCGGCCGCTCATCTCCTCCCCTCCTTTTCTATTGGGCGGTTGTTTTGTGATGCCGCTGTGACGTCGCTGTGACGCTGAACGCACCTCCCCCTTGAAGGAGGTATTGTTCGTCAGCAACAGCGACGTCGTTGAATAGGTATGTGCGTGTGACGCTGCCGTAGCGATATTGTTTGCTACGGCACCGATCACCAGATATCGCACAGGTGCGGGTGCTATCGCTCGCGACATCGCTAGCAATCGCTAGCGATGTCGCAGTGTGTAAAGCATCCTTTAGTGTTTGTGTGTTCACTGGGACAACTCCGCTTGGAATGGGGAAGTCCACTCCCGATGCTGTTTATGTTGGGAGCTGTGGCCCGCAAAATCTGACCCTTGGAATTTCTGTGGGTTCTGACATACACCCTATCCCCCGCGTTGGGCTGGCTTTTCGCTCTCTGGGCTTCTGTAGAACAAGGCCTGAAACCTTGTCCCCGGCTGGTCAATTAACAAGGGGGCTTGCAACCGTTCTCGTCCTAGGGTCCAGGTACCCCGACTGTTCACGGCCTCCGGACCGGATTCCTGCTGTACGCACCGGCGGCCTACAACCTTGCCCCGGTCCACTTTAGGTCTCCCGTGACCGGATCACCGTCGCCTGTGGTCCTGCTTGCCATCTGCCACCTAGTCCGGTAGTTCAGGGGCCCCAACCCCTGACTCCACTGCACTTCCACACTCCTCCACTGTCAACTGTCAGACTTCAACTCCTTTTGTTGTGTTCCCGCCCCTGACACCTAAGGACCCCTAGGTGGGCGCTCCCATCCACCTGGTCCCTCCCACTGGTGTGTCCCTATTGTCATGAGGGGGTGACTAGGCTTTACTGGCTGTGTGGTGTACCTGGGTGTGGGTTTTGTGTTGGTATGCCAGTTTTTGCCAGGGCGTCACAGATGCAGCTAAAAAAGTTAAAGAATACTACAGGACACTTCATTACAGAAAGCAGAGAGGCCCAAAAGAGATAAGAAAGAAGATAGAAGACCCCGTGATCATACTCACCAGATGCTGACCCTGAACAGTGGAACACATCAAGGAACACACACACACACAAGATCACACACAGACACACACACAAGATGGCACACACAAACACACACACACACACACACATGCCGCCCCGCAACAGCCCGGATCCCCGGGATCGCTCGGCCGCTCGGAATGATAAAGGGGGAAAAGGTATTTACAAAAGGGGGTGAAAGGATTGAATAGTGTTCATGACTACTCTGACACTTCTGGCCCTCCTTCTACCATCCCCCCATTTGGGTGGCTCTATTCCCCTCAGGCTGCCCAATGGGTGTTTGGTGGGTGTGGTGCAGCATGTTCCTCAGGATTTGTGTATACCTGTTCTTAGCAACACTAAAGGGACAGGACCCGTAACCAAGGAGGAGCGGGTACCATGCAGAAGGGTAGATTGCACGGCACCCTTGTGACGACCTGATAGAACAGGGCATCACATTCCCCCTTGGTTAAACGTAGCTTGTCCGTGAGCTACAAGACATCAAGCATTTATTAAACTTGTAAAGGAAAAAGGTTAACATAATAACATTTATTCAACAGGTTCATCCCACAGTAGGGAGGCTCTTATACTTTAAACGTTACCAAACTAGAGTTCATCTGCCAGCAGGGGGCCGCCACCGGTTTTGATGGCAGCGGGGACCCAACCTACCCTGTTGCGGTCCCTTCCTGCGACAGTCCAGTCCCAACGTTCCGGATCCCAAAACCCCCCCACCCAAATAACCTGTTTCCCCTGGAAACCTAAATGGGTCCTTGGCCAGGTTAAGGTCCTGGGATTTGTCAGACGACTCTTGTGGGCCCAGGAGTTGCAATTATACAAGAGATGTGTTTGTGTTGGTCATGCCAGTCCTGTGACCGTGGTCCATTTTTTTTACTTAATTATTAAAACAATGACATTCTTGAAAAAGGCAACAAAGTCCATGTACCGGTTGTACACTTGTAGCAAATCTAGAGGAAAATCAGGTTACTTTCCCTTTAATTAAAACTGTTTCATTATGGCACTCTTTTTCTAGCAGTTTCTATATGGAAAACAACAAACTGAAAAATAACAAACGAAAACACCGATACCTAACAGTTCTATGGCATCGTTAACGTTTGCATTAATAACATTTTTGCTTTACTGGTACCGCTCACTGGGAGACTTTTAACCAACAGCGGCAGCTGGCACAACCCTCTCATCTACCATAGCGAGCCGTTTCACATCTAGGGCATACCAGCCCCGCTCGCTCCAGTGCCGGGTGTAGCTGACCACCTCCCCAGGCTCCAGGTTGCGGCCCGGGTGATCTCTTGGGAGATGTTGCTCGACATCTCTTCTTGCAACAAACAACTTCTCGGCAAGACAGGCCTCGGACAGGAAACCCCACTCTTTCTCAGGGTCAAAGCGGTGCACCATACCCCTCCTCGGTGGGCCTCGGACACTGAATGTAGATTTCCTCAGATGATCCTTCTCTCTCTGGGTACGAGCAATCATCTCCCACTGTCGTTGATCTGCCGGGGTCATTGTTGGGGTCAACTGTTGTTGTGGTCGTTCCCAGCAGGGGGTGTCGGCGTCCGACCTCAGCTCCCTAACTGGCTCTGGCTTTAAATGGACTCAGGCGGCCCCAACAGCTGTCGGGATGCCGCGCGGTAGTGGAACTGGTGGACTGGAAGGTCCCACTCCCGCTACTGCAGGCAGAAAACCCGACTGCTCCTAAGCCGGTGTTGCAGGGCCCGGGTTGTCCGCCTCCAAGGACGGGCCTGGTGATGCGTCTGGGTCTGATCTGGCCGGGCATTGGGGGATCGCTGACGTGACTGGGATGACAGTAGACATCGGGGCTGCTGCTGGAGCTTCATATGAAAATGCTGCAGGTTCCACTGCCGGTATGGGTGATGTCAGCTCGGCGTCTGCAGAGGATGGGGTAGGTGATGGTGGAGTGGTTGCCGCAAGCGGGGGCGGACCGGATCCCTCAGCCGCCATGGCCGGATTAAGGTAATCAACAGGGACCGGGTAACCGCTTACCCTTTCTTCACGTGGGATTTCGATCTCACGAGCTCGCACCGCCAGGCTCCTCATCTCTTCCCTCCAGTGATTCAATATTAACAGGAACTGCGTCCGCATTCTCCTGCACAGCTGCTAGGTCTCCTCTTCGATCCAAGTCGCAGTCCCGGGAACAGCACGTTCCAGTGACCAGCTCCGCTCCGCCATCTTGCCTCTGTGTTGTCCAGGAACAGTATGGCAGAGTCCTGGCATCCCTGCTTCTCTTCCACTTTGGCTACATTCAGGCACGCCCCCTCGGTTTTCTCCCAGCACTCTTTTGCGTGCTGTGGCCCTCTGGGAACTTCTGGTTCCTGTTCCAGGCTGAGGACGAAGGCCGGGGCTTCGGCTTTGCGCGCTTTCTGAGGAAGATGGCATTTTTGGCGCGAAAAACAGCGAAAAAATGGCGGACGTCGCAGGAAAAAGGATTTTGGACTGCCGGACTTCACTTTTCAAGGCGCACGTCACCCAGGTTAGTGGGTCCTGCTCGCATCCTGTTCATGACGCCAAGATTTCCAAGGTGTGCCACCCCCCAACAGCCAACGGGCTGCTAGGATCCGAATACGCAGTGGCTCGAGGGGTCTCCGGACCCGAGGTGGGATCGCTTGTCCGCTCGGAATGAAAAAGGGGGAAAAGGTATTTACAAAAGGGGGTGAAAGGATTGGATAGTGTTCGTGACGCCACCCATGGGTCGTGGTAAGGCGGGATACCACCGCTGCTGCGTTCGGGGGAGAGCGCCCGGGAGCGATGGAATGGCAACTTGTGATGTTAACCCCTCCATGGGCAGGGGAGTGGTGTCCCGGGGCTCGGTGATGGATGGCTCGGGACCCGTCGGGAGTAGAGGGGCGCAATGTACTCACACAGTCCAGAGATGCTGACACTGACATCGGGTAAACCAAAGTCTTGAATGCCTTGCAACCTTTGGGTGAGCACGCTGGGTCAGTGCCCTTTTGGCATTGCTGGTTGGTCTGAAGCCTTGTCCCTTGGCACTGTGTTTCCTCTGTGTGGATCCCTTTTGCCTGAAACTACTCGGTTCCCGCTCACCTGCGTGGCCAGCAGGGTGAGCTTGCTCTCAGGGTTCACGCTTGGGATTTTCTGGACGGATTTGGGAAGTCCTATCCCCCTCATTGTGCAAGTACCCCGATTTTGGAGCGGGTGGAGAATGGTTTCTGAAGATTCCGTCCTCGTCGGGTGAATTACTGGGCTGCATAAAGCTCCTTCCCAGCCTAGGGTCCACGTACCCCGCCGTGCCCTGGCCCCTGCCTGGTTGTAGCACAAGGCCGCCGGTCTGCCCTCCGTGGCAGTACCATGCCCCCTGTCACTACCCCTTGCGACCGGGGTTCCAGCTCCTTCCAGGCCAGGCCAACGTCTGGCACCTGGGATGGGTACAGGAGCCCAGCTCCACAGCGTGACCTTATCCTGTCATGGCTCACTGACACTCCCTGACTACTCTGACACTTCTGGCCCTCCTTCTACCATCCCCCCCATCTGGGTGGCCTTATTCCCCTCAGGCTGCCCAATGGGTGTTTGGTGGGTGTGGTGCAGTGTGTTCCTCAGGATTTGTGTATACCTGTTCTTAGCAACACCAAAGGGACAGGACCCATAACCAAGGAGGAGCGGGTACCATGCAGAAGGGCAGATTGCACGGCACCCTTGTGACGACCTGATAGGCCAGGGCGTCACACACACACAATCACACATCAGATTGCACACACACCACATCCAGCGATATCGATTGCTTCTGGGCAGCATAAAGACCTGGTTTGCTGTGCAGTGGAGTGCTAGGACCTGTGGGTCGAATGCATGGAGGACCCAGTGGTGGAACACATCATTAAGACAAGAGAGCAGAGTCCCTTGCTGGCTGGAAGCAAGTGGTATCACCGGATGTGGTGAGTGTGTACGTGCGCGATTGTATGTGCGATCTCATGAGTGTGTGTGTGTGTGTGAGTGTGTATTTGTATAGGATCTAATGTGTGAGTGTGTGCCGCCCCCGTGTCAGCAGCTGAGCTGCTCAGATCCATGGTGGCTCGAGGGGCGTCCGGACCCGGGGGTCATGCGGCCACTCCAATTAAGAGGATATTTACATGGGATGGTATATTTACAGTTCATGACGCCACCCGTGGTATGTGGTAAGGCGGAGTACCACCGCTGCAGCTGGGGAGTACCCGGTGGCGATGGAGTGGGCAGCCAGGTGTTTAACCCCTCCACGGGTAGGGAGGATGCCCCGGGACTTGGTGATGGTGACAGGAATGTGCCGTTGGGGAGGCAAGGGTCACATGTGTACTCACTCAGTCCATAATGCTGACACCGACAACTTAGTAAACCAAAGTTCTGGACACCGCTGCCACTGAGAGGGAGAACGTTTGGGTCCCGTTTCTGCTGGTGTTGCCTGTTGATCTGTGACCTTTCCCTTGGCACCTTGTTCTCTTTTTAGTTGGTCCCTATAGCTTGAAACTAGTCGGGTCCCAGTCCCCAGTGTGGCTAACTGAGGGAGCTTGCTCTCAGGGTTCACGCTTGGGATTTCCTGGACTGTTTTAGTGAAAAGTCCTATCCCCCTCATTGCGCTAGTACCCCGATTTTGAGGCGGGTGGAGAGCAGATCTTGAAGGCTCCGTTCTCATTGGGTGAATTGTCAGGTTGCCTGAAGCTACTCCCTGACCTTGGGTCCACATACCCCGTCGTGCCCTGGTCCCAGCCTGGTGATGGTACAAGGCCGCCAGCTGTCCTCCACCACAATGCCGTGCCCTTTGTCATGATCCCCTGCGACCAGGGTCCAGCTCCTACCAGGCCCAGACCAACGTCGGATACCTAGTAACTCCAAGGAGCCCAGCTCCTGACCTCCTCTCTCCTTCACTTCCAACTCTACACTCCCTACTCCTGACATTCCTGACCTCCCCTTAATCAACCCCTCACATGGGCGACCCTATTCCACTCAAGCCGTCCACTGGTGTGTCTGGTGGGTGTGGTGCATAGTGTTCCTAGGATTTTGATTACCTGGTTTTGGCAACACCATTGGTTAGGGACCTGTAACCAAGGAGGAGGTGGATATTGCACAGAAGGGCAGATTGCACAATACCCTGTGATGACCTGATAGGCCAGGGCGTCACAAGTGTTGTCCAGAACCAGAGTAGAATAGCATGGAGCATACCTGCTGAGAGCGCACACCAGAGATCTCAGGAGGACCTGGGAGCTATGCAGACGCCCAAGGTTTGGTAAGTATGATGATCCTGGCAAGGGAGATCTGCATTTTTTAGGGAGTAAACTTCCCCCAAACATGTTTCCCTGAGAATAAGCCCTCCCACGAAAATAAGAACAAGTGCTTTTTTTGGAGCAAAAAAAAATATAAGACAATGTCTTATTTTTGGGGAAACAGGGTATTTGGTGTCGCCACTTCCGGAACAACCCGATCTACAAAACTATTCCACTGGTTAATCCCTATAGTGAATACTGTAAAAAATGGAAATAAAAATCGTGGCAAGAAATTATGCTTTCTCAGCATACCTCCAAAATAAAGCGCCATCGAAAACACGAATGTAAAAATAACTTTTATCACTGAAAACTTCCTGTCATCTTGTCCGGCAAAAAAGCCTCGACACAGCTCTGTCAAAGGAAAAATAAAAAAGCTATAGCTGTCAGAATACAGCAATGTAAAAACAATACTTTTTCTATAACATTGTTTTTATTGTGTAAAAGTGGCAAAGCACAAAAAAAGATATAAATATGGAATCGCTGTAAACATATTGACCTGAAGAGTGAAAATGTTATATTTCTTTTACCACACGGTAAACAGCATAAAAAAGTCCCACAAAAAACTATTTCTGAACTTCTGGTTTTTGTTCATTCTGCATCACAAAAATGTTAATAAAAAGAGATAAAAAAAATGATGTGCCTGAAAACGGTACCAATAAAAACGTCAACTTCTCTTGCAAGAACAAGCCCAAGACTGTCAGCAGAAATACAGTGCCTACAAGTAGTATTCAACCCCCTGCAGATTTAGCAGGTTTACACATTCGGAATTAACTTGGCATTGTGACATTTGGACTGTAGATCAGCCTGGAAGTGTGAAATGCACTGCAGCAAAAAAGAATGTTATTTCTTTTTTTATTTTTTTTTTTAAATTGTGAAAAGTTTATTCAGAGGGTCATTTATTATTCAACCCCTCAAACCACAAGAATTCTGTTTGGTTCCCCTAAAGTATTAAGAAGTATTTCAGGCACAAAGAACAATGAGCTTCACATGTTTGGATTAATTATCTCTTTTTCCAGCCTTTTCTGACTAATTAAGACCCTCCCCAAACTTGTGAACAGCACTCATACTTGGTCAACATGGGAAAGACAAAGGAGCATTCCAAGGCCATCAGAGACAAGATTGTGGAGGGTCACAAGGCTGGCAAGGGGTACAAAACCCTTTCCAAGGAGTTGGGCCTACCTGTCTCCACTGTTGGGAGCATCATCCGGAAGTGGAAGGCTTATGGAACTACTGTTAGCCTTCCACGGCCTGGACAGCCTTTGAAAGTTTCCACCCGTGCCGAGGCCAGGCTTGTCCGAAGAGTCAAGGCTAACCCAAGGACAACAAGGAAGGAGCTCCGGAAAGGTCTCATGGCAGTGGGGACATTGGTTTCAGTCAATACCATAAGTAACGTACTCCACCGCAATGGTCTCCGTTCCAGACGAGCCCGTAAGGTACCTTTACTTTCAAAGCGTCATGTCAAGGCTCGTCTACAGTTTGCTCATGATCACTTGGAGGACTCTGAGACAGACTGGTTCAAGGTTCTCTGGTCTGATGAGACTAAGATCGAGATCTTTGGTGCCAACCACACACGTGACGTTTGGAGACTGGATGGCACTGCATACGACCCCAAGAATACCATCCCTACAGTCAAGCATGGTGGTGGCAGCATCATGCTGTGGGGCTGTTTCTCAGCCAAGGGGCCTGGCCATCTGGTCCGCATCCATGGGAAGATGGATAGCACGGCCTACCTGGAGATTTTGGCCAAGAACCTCCGCTCCTCCATCAAGGATCTTAAGATGGGTCGTCATTTCATCCTCCAACAAGACAACGACCCAAAGCACACAGCCAAGAAAACCAAGGCCTGGTTCAAGAGGGAAAAAATCAAGGTGTTGCAGTGGCCTAGTCAGTCTCCTGACCTTAACCCAATTGAAAACTTGTGGAAGGAGCTCAAGATTAAAGTCCACATGAGACACCCAAAGAACCTAGATAACTTGGAGAAGATCTGCATGGAGGAGTGGGCCAAGATAACTCCAGAGACCTGTGCCGGCCTGATCAGGTCTTATAAAAGACGATTATTAGCTGTAATTGCAAACAAGGGTTATTCCACAAAACATTAAACCTAGGGGTTGAATAATAATTGACCCACACTTTTATGTTGAAAATTTATTAAAATTTAACTGAGCAACATAACTTGTTGGTTTGTAAGATTTATGCATCTGTTAATAAATTCTGCTCTTGTTTGAAGTTCGCAGGCTCTAACTTATTTGCATCTTATCAAACCTGCTAAATCTGCAGGGGGTTGAATACTACTTGTAGGAACTGTATATAAAAATTATAGCTCTCAAAATATGGTGATGCAAAAACTTATTTTTGTAAAAAAAAGATTGTTATTTAGAGTGTGATGGCAGCCAAACATAAAAAAAGGTAAAAATCTGGTATTACTAGAATAAATCTGTTTAATCACTTTTACTGCATGAGGAACGGCGTAAAAAATGAATAAAAGAAATTCTTGACTTGCTGTTGATTTGTTCATTTTTCTTCCTAAAGATCGAAGTAAGGCTCCACTTACATTTATCCTGTGCTCTACACTGAGCCCTTCCACTGGGCTTTACATGTACTGTAAATCAGTGCAATAACCCCCGACGAAAGATTCCCTATAATAAGGCAGATGAAGTCAGCCTAGATCAGGGGTGGGCAATTAATTTTCCCATGGGGCCGCATGAGAAATTGGGATTGGTTTAGAGGGCCGGACTAATATAATTACCTCAGTTCTACCCAATATACTACATCACTACACCCCCTCCATATACTACACCTGTAATAAACTACATCACTACACCCCCTCCATATACTACACCTGTAATAAACTACATCACTACACCCCCTCCATATACTACACCTGTAATAAACTACATCACTACACCCCCCATATACTACACCTGTATTATACTACATCACTACACCCCCTCCATATACTACACCTGTAATAAACTACACCACTACACCCCCCATATACTACACCTGTATTATACTACATCACTACACCCCCTCCATATACTACACCTGTAATAAACTACATCACTACACCCCTATATACTATACCTGTATTATACTACACTCCCTCCATATACCTGTAATATACTACACCCCCATATACACCTGTATTATACTACACCACTATATAATACACCTCCGATATACTACATCATTACACCCCATATACTACACCTGTAATATACTACACCTCCATATAGCACACCTGTAATATACTACATCACTACATCCCATATAGCACACCTGTAATATACTACATCACTACACCCCTATATACACCTGTAATATACTACATCACTACACCCCTATATACACCTGTAATATAGTACACCACTACACCCCTATATACACCTGTAATATACTACATCACTACACCCCTATATACACCTGTAATATACTACATCACTACACCCCTATATACACCTGTAATATACTACATCACTACACCCCATATACTACACCTGTAATATACTACACCTCAATATAGCACACCTGTAATATACTACACCTCCATATAGCACACCTGTAATATACTACATCACTACATCCCATATAGCACACCTGTAATATACTACATCACTACACCCCTATATACACCTGTAATATACTACATCACTACACCCCTATATACACCTGTAATATACTACATCACTACACCCCTATATACACCTGTAATATACTACATCACTACACCCCTATATACACCTGTAATATACTACATCACTACACCCCATATACTACACCTGTAATATACTACACCTCCATATAGCACACCTGTAATATACTACACCTCCATATAGCACACCTGTAATATACTACACCTCCATATAGCACACCTGTAATATACTACATCACTATACCCCCATATACTACACCACTATATACACCTCCATATAGCACACCTGTAATATACTACACCTGCACCCCCATATCACACACACTACACCCCATACAGCCTGCACCCCCATATCACACACACTACACCCCATACAGCCTGCACCCCCATATCACACACACTACACCCCCATATGTCACACACCCTGCCCACATATCTCACCCTGCCTGTACCCCCAACTTACCCCTCTCAAACACTCTGCACCCCTTCACATCCTTTTGTCAGTCTGCAGCCCTCATATGCCACTCACCCTGTAGCTCCATCTTCCCTCATATGCACTCACCCTGCAGCTCCATCTTCCCTCATATGCACTCACCCTGCAGCCCCCCTCCCCCTCATGTCCCCTCTTTTCTTATTACCAGTCATCATGTGTCCACATCTCCTTCAGCATTCAGCATGTCTTGCTTTCTCCCCGGCAATCCTGTCTCCTCCCACACAGTCACATGGGCGTGACATCATCGCAGGTCCTGGAAGATGAATTATTCCGTCTGCTCTGCTGTGCTGCTCCTTCTCCTGCACTGACTGTGCGGACCTGCACAGGATCTCTCCCTACTCGGCACGCTGCAGCCCGGCTCCACTGCACTGGCTGAAGACGGGCAGGCCGGTCACAGAGAGCAGGCGGGCCGGATGTGGCCCGCGGGCCGCCCGTTGCCCAGGTCTGGCCTAGATTCTCTCTGGAGTATGCCTGTCTTATTGAGCGTGCATAAAAGTGCATTTGAGCACCTCTTTTGTGCATATCTCAAAAGCCGACGCTGAGGAGAAGCCACACAGAGTCCAAAGTAACTTTGCTGTCTCATTAATGAATGGATCCATCGGGGATTCATCTGAATCGTGTATTTTGGTGATTTAGAAGGAAACCCCAATGTAAGCACTCAGCATAGTGTGCAGGATAAATGTGAACTGATCCAAAATGTTCTGTACCCTAAAATACCACCAATAAAAGCTTTACTCAACTCACAATAAACAAGTACCCATTCAGGTTAGTCATCTCTTAACAGAAATATAGGATTCTTTTACTTTACTGGTAACACAAAGACTCTGGAAAAGAACTATGGCTCCTCGGCTCTCAAAAGAAATCCATTGTAATCTGCGCTCCTATATCTAAATGCCCCCCTCCCTTCTGAGACTTAGCTACAGTTAGTAGCCACATCTTTGGCATTTCTGTAGTGAGGAGAGCCTGCTAGATTTATGGGGTGCAGGTCTTCTGAGGCTCAAAATGGGCACAATGTATGGTCAAGACAATATATGGGCATTACAATGGCAGATTTCCACTTTCACTCTGTAACATCCATTACTGCTTTTTGGAAAACGCCTACTGAGTCAAAAATCATCACTACACCCGTACATGAATTCCCAAAGGGGTGTAATTTCCAAACTGGGTTCACTTGAAGGAGATTTAAGCTCTTCTGACACTTAGGGCCTCTGTAAATGGAGTCCGCAAACTATTTTAGATATCTCTGCACTCCAAAAGTCAAATGGCTCTTCTTCCCTTCTGAGTCTCGCCGTGTGGCCAATCGATACTGTACAGTCATATATAGTGATATTGTCACATTCACAAGAAATTGTGTAATAATTTTGTGGTAATTTTTATCTATTTCCCTTTCAAATCTGAGGCTAAAACATTTTAGTGGAAAAAATGTAATTTATTTTTTCTTCACCGCCCAATGGTATAACTTTTTCTCACACACAATATGGTATCAATATGCTGACTGCACCCCTAGATGCATTCCTTGAGGGGTGCCGTTTGTAAAATATGGTCACTAGTGGGAGATTTCTGACTGTTCTGGCACCTCAGGGGCTCTGCTAATGTGACATGGCACCCACAAAGGATTCCAGCCAAATCTGTACTCCGATATGGTGCTCTTTCCCTTCTGAGCATATGGGGTATTGCCATGCTCAGGAAAAATTGATTAAAAATATTTGTGATCCATTTTTTCTTGTTAGTCTTGTAAAAATTAAAAATGTGTGCCTTCAGCATCATTTTCATTGAAAAAAACGTAATATTTCATTTTCACGGTCCAATATTCTAAAATTCTGTGAAGCACCAATGGGTGCGTGGTGAGTTAGAAACTGACGGGACGAGGTAGCGAAACACTCACCAAACCCTGACCAGGCAGAGATTGGGAGTGATCCCCAGGGGGTCCTCCAGACTAAAAATTAAACCAAAATTAATGAATCCGTAGGGATCAATACTAAAAACAAACCACCTATAAAAATCCCTATAAAAATGTATTTATTAAAGTCTTATTTAAAATCAATCCAAATAAGATGTAGGAAAACGGGTGTCATGCCGCGCTCATCACCATTCAGACCGAATAAATTATTCCATGTCTTTATTGAGATTGCGAAGTACAGGTCAACGCGTTTCGGAGGTCGCAGCACCCCTCCTCAAGAAATATAGCGGTGACAAGGATTAGTCTTGTCACTGCTATAAGACCTGAGGAAGGGTGCTGAGACCTTCGAAACGCGTTGTACTTAGCAATCTCAATAAAGACATGGAATAATTAATTCGGTTTGAATGGTGATAAGCGCGGCGTGACACCCGGTTTCCCTCATCTTTTCTTCTCTGAATACTTCAGGGCTGCAGCTGTTTGTTCACCTTGATACTACGTGAATATAGGAATTGTGACTGGCATAACCCCTATAGGAGAGTCTACCTAATTTTATTTAATTAGATTTTTTTTCTGGTAAGACCCTATTGTGCTATGGTTCCACATCTTCTACATTCCTTAAAATCAGTCCGAACAGTGCACAAAAGCCATAAAAAGGGCTATCCGTGAGAGAGGGGATGCTGTGCGACAGAATGTAATTCATGGAGTAATGTCAGGCGTAGGAGCTCAAAGAATGATTAGATGAAAACACGTCCCAAATTACTGGAAAATGTACTTTCCCTTTGTCCCCTTTCTCCTACCCGCCAGCGGAGTGTAAACACCCTAATACTTGGTGCCCTCGCTCCACAACGGCTGTCCCTCACTTACCCTGCATATAATTTACTAACTACAAAACATAACCATCATCACCAAAATAAAATGCATGTGCAGTGTGTAGGTCAGTCATCGTGAGACAAATGTCCTTCAGCAAAATATAGCAGTTTTATAGATGTCAAAACAAATCCCTAGGCAACATCCATAATAGAACAATTTAACCCAAATCAAGGTATTCTGGTACAAAACCAACTCTCCCTCTATATACCCAGAATTCCCTTTATGCATGGTCCTCCTTCATATCACGTGTCATATAATTTAACAAACCAGGACTAATTTTCTTTCTTAATAGTACAATGGATTTAGCCACAAGAACCCACACATATGAGTCACACACATAGGTGTATCCCAGTTAATATACGCAGGGTATAGAATTCAAATACACTACATACTATATACAAAAAGTATACATGACTGTCCCATGCACTAAATGATAATTCTAATTCATGGGTATGCATGACTCACCCCAACGCGTTTTCCTCCCCGGGTGTCTGGGGGTTCATCAAGGGATGTATCCTCAGTGACGACCTCACAATGGAGGTCTAGTAACAGATGACCGATGGTATCAAAGATGACCTCACAATGGAGGTATGTTCAAAGATGTTATAGGATGCAGTCATTTCTTTTGGTGAGCAAAAAACTCCTGCATACAGTCCTGGAGGGAGTATGCTGAGCCTTGTAGTTCTGCAGCTGCTGTCTGCTCTCCTGCATATACTAGTGAATGGAGCATACTGAGCTTTGTAGTTCTGCAGCTGCTGTCTGCTCTCCTGCATACACTAGTGAATGGAGCATGCTGAGCCTTGTAGTTCTGCTCCCCCTGTCTCTCCCTCCAGCATACAGTCCTGGATGGAGGATGCTGAGCCTTGTAGTTCTGCAGCTGTTGTCTGCTCTCCTCCATACAGACAGACAGCAGCTTCAGAACTACAAGGCTCAGCATACCCCATCCAGGACTGTATGCAGGAGTTTTTTGCCCCCCCCCCCAAAAATTACGTGGGCTTCGCCATGTTTTTGTATGCTAGCCAGGTACAGCAGGCAGCTACGGGCTGCCCCAACCCCCAGCTGCCTATTTGTACCCGGCTGGGAACCAAAAATATAGGGAAGCCCATTTTTTTTTTAATTATTTCATGAATTTCATGAAATAATTAAAAAAAAATGACATGGGCTTCGCCCAATTTTTGTGTCCGGCCAGGTACAACTAGGCAGCTGGGGATTGGAATCCTCGGCGCAGGGTGCCAAAGCTTTATGGGCACCCCTGCTGCAAATTGCAGTCCACAGCCGCCCCAGAAAATGGTGCTTTCATAGAAGCGCCATCTTATGGCGCTCTATCCAATTCTTCCAGCTGCCCTGGTGATGGGTGGCTCGCTGGGTAATAATGGGGTTAGGGCTAGCTGTATATTATCAACTGGCCCTAAGCCCGAAATTCATGGTGTCATGCCAATATTAGACATGGCCACCATGAATTTCTAATACAGATAAAAAAAAACACAACACACAGAAAAATATTTTTATTAGAAATAAAACACAACACAATTAGTGACTCCATCTTTATTGAAATAAAGAACCCCCCTCCGCAGTAATCCTGGGTCCAGGGTCCCGTGCCATCCAATCCGGATCAAATATCATCTGATCTGTTTGCTGGAAGGCAAAGCGATCAGATGATGTGTCAGGTTCAAGGGCCTGAATCACATGACACAGCAGCTGATTGTATAAACGGCTTTTATACAATCAGCTTATGGAACAGTGCAAAACAAAACAAAAAAAAAACTACACACTTCTGTGTAGACTTCTGTCCGATAGCAGCAGTTGATAGTTTAGCCGGCCGGGCGGTAAAAAGCCGGCCTCACCTCTCGACTTATAGTGTCAACTAATCCGTCAGGTGACCGCATCAGCTGATCATCGCCAGGTCTGAGAGAGAGAAAAGAGAAGATAGGGAGAGAGAAAAGGGAAGAGAGAAAGGGAGAAAGGGAGAGAGAAGAGAGAGAGAGAGAAGGGAGGAGAGAGGAGAGAGAGAGACGAGAGAGAGGAGAGAGAGAAGAGAGAGGAGAGAGAAGAGAGAGGAGAGAGAAGAGAGAGGAGAGAGAAGAGAGAGGGAGAGAGAGAAGAGAGAGAGGAGAGAGAGAGAAGAGAGATAGGAGAGAGAGGAGAGAGCAATGCAGCCTCATTCCGTGAACTGCTCCTATTTTAGAATTGTGTCCCGCGGCTCACAGCTGATGTCCGGCTCCTCCCCTCAGTGAATAATTAAATTAAATTAAATTATAATTATAAATAAATAGTAATTATAATTTAAAATTAAAAATAAATTAAATTAAATTCTTTACCGGGACAGCCGCAACTCAAACTCGTTAACTAATTCTCCTTAGGCAGTAGCTCTAACCATTGAGCCACTGCCTCTAATGAAAAGCATAGGAAGATTTGGTAATCTTGACTTCTGTTTTGCACTTGAGAATCCAGAAGTGGATTATTCAGCTACAAAGAGGAGAGAGAGAGGGAAAAAGAGAGAAAAAGAGGGAAAAAGAGAGAAAAAGAGAGAAAAAGAGAGAAAGAGAGAGAGAGGGGGAAGAGAGAAAAAGAGAGAAAACTAAAACGAGAGAGAGAAAAAGAGAGAGAGAAAAAGAGAGAGAGAAAAAGAGAGAGAGAAAGAGGGGGGAGAAAGAGAAAAAAAGAAAGAGAGAAAAAGACAGAGAGAGAAAAAGAGAGAGAGGGAGAAAGAGAGAAAACGAGAGAAAGAGAAAAAAAGAGAGAAAAAGAGAGAGAAAAAGAGAGAGCGAGATGAGAAAGAAGAGAGAGGAGAGAGAGAGGAGAGAGAGAAGAGAGAGAGAAGAGAGAGAGAGAAGAAGAGAAAAGAGAGAGAAGAGAGATGGGAGAGAGCAATGCAGCTTCATTCCGTGAACTGCTTCGATTTTAGAGGTGTGTCCCGCGGCTCACAGCTGATGTGTCCTCCCATCAGTGCATAATTAAATTAAATTCAGTTATAATTATAAATAAATAATAATTTAAAAATAAATTAAATTCTTTACCAGGACGGCCGGGACTTGAACTTGTGAACTAATGCTCCTTAGGCAGTAGCTCCAACCATTGAGCCACTGCCTCAAATGAGAAGCATACGAAGATTTGGTTATCTTGACCTCTGCATTGCAGAGTGAAGTCTCCGTTGACAGTGCAGCTCACTTCAGGTGCTGCGTGGAGAGGACACAGAGCGCTCGTGTTCTACAGCGCTCCCTGTCATCTTCATGTAGCAGAGCTGACAATGTCGTATGGATTACTTTTTACCTGGATTGTTGTTTGGGGATTAATAAAGAGGTAAATGAGGGTTTTTTTTGTCTTTTATTCCAAATAAAGTATTTTTCGTTGTGTGTGTTTATTTACTTTCACTTACAGGTTAATCATGGAAGGTATCTCAGGGAGACGCCTGCCATGATTAACCCCGTTATTACCCCGATTGCCACCGCACCAGGGCAATTCGGAATCAGCTGGGTAGAGTCCCGGGACTGTCGTATCTAATGGATGTGGCAATTCTGGGCAGCTGCTGGGTGATATTGTTAGGGTGATGGGCTCTCTATAACGTGGCGTTCCCCATCCTGACAATAACAGCCTCCAGCCATGTGGCTTTATCCTGGCTGGTATCAAAATTTGGGGGAACCGCAGATTTTTGTTTTTTTTTAATTATTTATTTATTTTACTGCCCGATATAGACCCGCCCGCCGACGGCTGTGATTGGTTGCAGGGAGACAGCTGTCACTCATCGTGGGGGCGTGTCTGACTGCAAACAATCATGGGCGCCGGTGGGCGGGGAAAGCAGGGAATACCTGATTGAATAATGAAGCGGCAGCCATTTTCAAAGGAGGAAAAGCCGCCGGAAATTTGTGACAGCCGTGCAGCCTCGCGCCCGTGATCGGTGAGTAGGAAAGAGAGAGGGATTGTACTGGGGATGCAGTACGCATGCAAATACACAACGTGCGCACATAGCCTTACGGCTGCTATTAATAACCTGTGGCTCACAGCTCCATTGACTTTAATGGAGGCAGGTTTTTTGGAGAGTAACTGTAAAGAGCGGGGTTAAATTTTCCCGTCAAAACATAATCTATAACGTTCCCTGAGTCACACAAGGTGTCTGTGTAAAATTTCGTGATTGTAAATGCAATGATGCAGATTCCTTTAGTGGATATACATGCATTCATACATACAGTACATACACACATACATACACTCAGCTTTATATATTAGATAGTTTTTATTTTTCTGTTGACGGTGTCATCTGGGGAATTGTTTTTTGAAGGATGAGTTGGAGTTTATATTGGACCACATAATTTTTTTTTATCACTTTCCATTCCTATTCCGCTTTTTGTGAAGCAGAATCAAGAAGGACAGCAATTCAGGAATTTTTTTTATTGTTTTTTTTTATGGCGTTCAACATATTGTAAAAGTAAGAAAACAGCTTTATTCAATGTGTAAGTATGAATACAGCGATACCACATTTATATATATATTTTTGGTTTTGCCACTTTTATACCATAAAAAACAATTTTATAGAAAAAATATTTTTTTGCATTGCTGTATTCTGAGAGCTATAGTGTTTTTATTTCTCTGCTGATGAAGCAGTATGACAGCTTGTTTTGTGTGGGACAAGATGTTTTAATCTATACCATTTTTATTTACGTGCAAAATTTTGAATGTGTTTTATACCACTTTTTTTGTTGATATGATGAAAAAGCATAGTTTTTTGCTGTTTTTTTTTACAGTGTCCACTGAAGGTGTTAGCTAGTGTTACAGTTTTATAGATTGGAGTATTCTGGATGTGGCGATACCAAATATGTACACTTTTTTGTTTATTTATTTTTTTTTACATAAATATACTGCACGTATTTATTGGTATAATGTTTTTTTTTCCGTTCTTTGCTTTTTATGTTGTGATTGCTTTTTAACATATCTTTTTTTTTTAACTTTTTTACTTGGTCCCTCTTTAGGACATTAACTTTTACTACATTGAACACTGGTATAATCCACTGCAATGCATCAGCATTGCAATAAATTATAGCTGCCAGTTTTACACTGACAGAAGCCTCTTAAGGTACTGTCACACATAACGAGATCGCTAGCTGGATCGCTGGATCCAGCGGTGGCCGCGGGTAACCTCAGTGACAGCAGCTGATCGCGCTACTCATCTCATTAGCTGCGTGGAGGTGACCGGAGCGGCGGTGTCTTCTGCTGCTCCTGTCACCTCCATGCAGCAGAGCTGGAAGCGACGCTGGAGGTCCGTGGATTACGCCGGACATGGAGGGTTTGTCGGGGTTAATAAATTGGTAATGAGGGAATTTGTTTGTGTTTTTTATTTCTAATAAAGGATTTTTTTCGGGTGTGTGTGTTTTTTTACTGTCACTTACAGATTAATCATGGAAGGTGTCTCATAGACGCCTGACATGATTAATCTAGGACTTATTGGCAGCTATGGGCTGCCAATAACTCCTTATTACCCCGATTTGCCAACGCACCAGGGTAAATCGGGAAGAGCTGGGTACAGCCCCAGAACTGTCGCATATAATGTATGTGGCAATTCTGGGCGGCTGCTGACTGATATTGTTAGGGTGGGGGGCTCCCCATAACGTGGAGCTCCCCATCCTGAGAATACCAGCCTTCAGCCGTATGGCTTTATCTGGCTGGTATTAAAATGGGGGGGGACCGCACGCCGTTTTTTTTAATTATTTATTTATTTTTTTCACTGCACAGTATAGACACGCCCACCGGCTGCTGTGATTGGGTGCAGTGAGACAGCTGTCACTCAGCGTGGTGGGCGTGTGTGACTGCAACCAATCACAGGCGCCGGTGGGCGGGTAAAGCAGGGAATACGAGATTGATTAATGGGCGGCCGGCTTTTTCAAAATAGTAAAAGCCGCCGAAGTTTTTATAACAGCAGTGCAGCGCCGCGCCGGAGATCGGGGAGCGGTAAGTATGAGAGAGGGGGGGAATTGACTGACAGACAGCTAGAGGGACAGATAAGACAGAGAGACCGACTGACAGACATAGAGACCGACCGACGGGCTGAGGGAGAGAACGAAACAGAAAAAGAAAAAAGACCGACATCACATGAAAAAAGCACAAAACGTACAGGGAGCAAACAGAGATGCGTCCGTGTCACTCGGACGTGCGCACAGACCCATTGACTTTCATTGGGTCCGTGCTGCATGTTGCGTGCAGAAAACGGACATGCTGGCGTGAGACACGGACCAAAAAACGCATCACGGAGACGGACTCACGGACATAACCAAAAACGCAATTGTAACCGCAGAGATATAGTAACATTGGTGCACGTTTGGCCGTGTCTCCAGTATACACGGAAACGGACCAAACACGCACGTGTTTCACGGATGTGTGTTTCAGGCCTTAGGCTGTGTGCACACGTTGCGTTTTTTACCACAGAAACGCTGCGTTTAGAACCGCAGCATTTCAGTGGCAAATTGCATGCATTCAGCTTTCCCAGCAAAGTGTACGGGAAAGCTGAAAAATCAGTGCACACGCTGCGTTTCTAAACGCAGCGTTTTTGATGCCAAAAATCGGTGCGGAAAGAAAAGTAGCATGTCACTTCTTTTGTGCGGTGTAGCTGCGTTCTCTCCCCCATTGAAATCAATGATGTGGGGTCAGAACGCAGCTACACCGCAGTGAGCTGCTTTTTTGTTGCGGTCCGCGGCCTTTGTCGGCATGCCAGAACGCAGGCATTTACCTGGAAGTGAGGTCAAGAGGTTTCCTGTTGACCTCACTTCCTGGCAAAGTCCTGGAAAGCCCGTGGTGTCGCCAAAGTGCCCGCCCCGACCCCCGACCCCCCTCCCGAAAATCCAACATGGCCGCGCACAGTAGCGCACCGGCCGCCCTGCTCCTATGATTTCTGTCGCATGTGCAATAACACATGCGACAGAAAACTGTTCCCCAGGCCCTGCTCGGTCACCCCCTATTCCCCCCGGTATTCCCCCTTACCTGTCCGGTCGCAGCGCTGATCCCCCGCGGCCCCCTCCTCCTTCACAGTGCGCGCCGGTCACATGTGCAGAGCAGCTGACAGCCAGCACTGTGTCCAGAGAGCTGTGCTGGCTGCTCGCACTCTGCAGCTGTGACCCGGGGAGAGTGGGTGCAGATTTTTGGCACCCACTCTCCTCAAATGGAGGGTCTGCCCTCCTAGAAAATGGGGTATACGTTCCCTGAACGTGCCCCCATATTCTAGAAGGTCCAGAGGCGACGTGGGACGTCCAAATGGATTTCTGCAGACCCATTTTTTTCAAATTTTTTGATTAAATTGGAGAACAAGGGAATGATTTGGGGAGTGTTTTTTCTAATAAAAAAATTTGTGTCATTTTTTTTGCTTTTGTTTACTGTCAATTAGTTATGTCGGGTATCTAATAGACGCCGTGACATCACTAATTGCTGGGCTTGATGCCAGGTGACATTATACATCTGGTATCAACCCCATTTATTACCCCGTTTGCCAACGCACCAGGGTGCGGGATGAGTTGGGGCGAAGCGCCAGGATTGGCGCATCTAATGGATGCGCCACTTCTGGGGCGGCTGCGGCCTGCTATTTTTAGGCTGGGAAGAGTCCAATAACCATGGCTCTTCCCACCCTGAGAATACCAGACCCCAGCTGTCAGCTTCACCTTGGCTGGTGATCTAATTTGGGGGGACCCCACGTTATTTTTTTTTTAATTCTTTATTTATAAATTAAAAAAAAAAAAGCCTGGGGAGCCCTCCAAATTGATCACCAGACAAGATGAAGCTGCCAGCTGTGGTTTGCAGGCTACAGCTGTCTGCTTTACCCTGACTGGCTATCAAAAATAGGGGGGACCCCACGCCATTTTTTTCATTGTTTTTTTATTGGATAAATACTAAGCTAGGCACCCTTTAGTGCCACATGAAAGGTACTAAAGGTGCCAGCTTAGAATATGCAGGCGGGGGTGGGACGTTATATATATTTGACATCCATTCATCCATTGACGCTTTTTAGGTTGTGTGCCCACAATCAGGGTTTGCAGCGTTATTGGCGCTGAGTGTTTTCCCTGCGTCCATAACGCTGCGTTGTGCAGTAGAAGCACAGTGGAAGGATTTTTGGAGATCCCGTGCCCACTGTGCTTCTTTTCTCTGCAGCATAAACTGACCGGTGGCGTGGCTTCCCGAGCCTCAGCATGTCAATTTATGCTGCGGAGATGAGTGTTCTCTGCAGGTAGCATAGAGCTCCACAGCAGCCTGAACCCAAATCGTGGGCATGGGCAGCTGCAGGAAGGCTGACACTGTGTACTAGACGCCGTGTCGCTGGATCATGGCCACATAGCCTTAGGCCTCTTTCACACGTCAGTGATTCTGGTTTGTGCTTTTTTTTAAACATACCAGAATCACTGACATACGCAGACCCATTATAATGAATGGGTCTGCTCACACGTCAGTGATTTTTCACTGCACGTGTCTCCGTGCGGCGTACCCGCGTGTGCGTGATTGCCGCACGGAGACATGTCCGTTTTTTTCTGGCATCACTGATGTTCCACGGACCACGCAGTGGTGTGGTCCGTGAAACACGTGCCAGAAAAAAACATGCTTTTAAAATAAAAATCATTTAAACTCACCCGGCGTCCAGCGATGTCCTCTGCAGCCCGTGCAGCCTGCTGCTTCTGAGCCGGCTCATTATTGTCGCGCATATTCATGATGTGCGACACAGTCAACCCGGAAGCAGCTGCTGCGGGGGTCATCGCCAGCCGGATGCTGCACCGCGGGAGCGATCAGCACCATGGAGAGCGGGAGCGGGCGCAGGTGAGTTGATTACTGAGTGCAATCACGGGCCACGGAGAACGGAGCCCGGATTGCACTTAGACAACCCATGTGTGCCGTGATTCACGGCACACGGAGGGACATGTGCGTGTTTTACACGCCAGTGAAAAACGTCAGTGTTTTTCACTGACGTGTGAAACGGGCCTAAAAGTGAGAATATTGTTGCTACAGCAACATTTTGGGTGAAGTACCTGTGGATTCAAAATGCTTAATATATTTCTGAATAAAATCCTTGAGGGGTGCAGATTCCAAAATGGGGTCACTTGTGGGGGTTTTCTGACGTATAGGTACCCAAGGGGCCCTGCTAATGTGACATGGTGCGCGAAGTTTATTTCAACTTTTCCAGAATTCAAATGGTGCTCCTTCCATTCCAAGCCCTCCCATTTATCCAAACAGAATGTGGAGAAGGAAATGACATCACAGGTTTTTTTTTCCAAAGGTCTGTGTTCAACCAACTTTATTAACACTGACAAGTCTTAAAAAAACGCACCTAAAAAAACGCATGAAAACCGCATGAAAAATGCATAAAAAACGCATGAAAAACGCACGCGTTTTCGATGCCTTTTTCTCAAAAAGCATTGTTTACAATTCTCCCCTCTGCCAGAGGGTGCATTTTTTTCCTCGCTGAAAAAAAAGCAACGTGTGCACATAGCCTTAGACCATGCTCCTTGCCGTAGCTGTGTAACCCATAGGTCGTCATGACATTATCATGACGACTTCAGGTTGCCATGGTAATGATCATTCCCTGTGTTCACATTGCAGGGGTCCTGATGGCTTGGAAAAGGAGCGCACTGCCTCTCCCATTCACTAAATTCTGTGATCACTATTGATTGCATTACTCCTGGCTGCAAGAGTTGGGGCTCGGTTGTCACATTGCTTCGTGGTCCGATCAGTAAAGTTACATAGTTACATAGTTACTTAGGTTGAAAAAAAGACCTAGGTCCATCTAGTTCAACCTTCCTCCACCAGTTCTTGACTTGAATATGCACTGCTTTCCCCTCCGACCCTATGTAAGTGTCTGTGATTGGTTGCAGTCCTGCTTTCCCCACCCACTCTCTCTGATTGCAGTCACATTAGCTGTCTGGGTCCCAGATTGGAGTGTAAAAATAAATAAATAATTGGAAAAAATTTATATATATAGGGTCACCTACTCAACGTAGAAAAAGCAGACAGCTACAGGCTGCAGCCTCCAGCTATGTTCATTTTCTTTGCTCTGTATCAAAATATGAAGGACTCTATTATTTTTTTAATTATTTATCTCAATAATTTAAAAAATGTTGTGACATCCCCCCAATTTTGATACCCAGCAAAGATAAAGCAGAGAGTTGGGGCTGGTATTCTTAGGCTGGGGAGGACCATATTTATTGGGCCCTCCCCAGCCTAAAAATAGCATCATGCAGCCACCTTAGAACTGGCAGATCTATTAGATGCACCAATTCCAGCACTTTACTGGCTCATCCTTATTGCCCTGGTGTGGGTAATATAAGGGGTTAATGACAGCTGTGATGTATCTGCTCTGGGTATCATAATACGGAGGACCCTATACCATTTTTTTCCAGTTATTTATTTATTTTTACATTCCACTTCAGGAACCCAGACAGCTAGAGTTACTGCAATCAGAGACACTGTCATTGAGGGTGGGCGGGGGAACTTTAATGATCGGACCAGGAAGCAGTGTGACGGCTGTTGGGAAACACAGTAAGTGAAATTCTCTTGCTTTAGTTCCTGTAATACTCTGACAACATTATTCCCAGAAACCAATACTGAGTCAGAAATGCATCCAGGCATCTTCCTCATGCTGTTCCAATTCAGTTTCAGCACTTTTCCATCCATTGCAGCATTTTTACAACCCTCCCAGACCCACTTCGAAGGTCCTCCTGGAAATTATTCGATTTCCCATTAACTTGCATTAGGTTTGTTATTCATGACAAATACACGACTAGAAGAAATTATTCAGCAAAAATAATCCGAACTCGAATATTTTACTATTCGCCCATCACTAATAATGACTGATCAATTCTGGCGCTGTAAGAAACCTATTTCTTTGATAAGATATGTTACAAAGTTGCTTATTTTCATGTGTACCATTGATTTATGAAATGAAAAAAATAAAATGACAAGTTACACTTCATCAAATCTTTCAACCAGTAAATATTTCCTTGATTATAAAAATAACCTGCAGTCTCTGGTAGGAAATCTGAAATGTCAGCCTGAGTACATAAGCGAAATTGGCCCATGATAACTTATGGTGAATATTAGCCATTTTCCCTGAAGTGTATTGTGGCCACTTGCTGAGGCTGAGTTCACATGTCCAGTAATCATCCATTAGAATAGATCCAGCAGCAATCCGTTGGCAAAAAAGTTATGTAAACACAACTTTTTTGCTTGTTTTGAAAAAAAAAAAAGAGTTTTGCAGGATCTGTTTTTTTATCATTGGCGTTTATCGATCTATTAACTGATTGCTATTTATCTTCCATTTCAAACTGATCCAGTAAACAAATAAAAAACGTATCCTCTACAAAAATGGATGACTAAATAGTTGACAGATCCGTTTTCCATAGACTCCAATGCTAAAAGAACAAATCTTGCAAAAATCAATTTTTTCAAAACGGACAAAAAAGTTGTTTGTACAACTTTTTTGCCAACAGATCTCTAGTGTATCCGTTATAACAAATGATTACTGGACATGTGACCTTAACCTAAGAGGCGCTACGTCCTTCAATGAATTATTCTCTAATTTGCCATTGCGGCT
The DNA here is from genome assembly GCF_048569485.1 of Anomaloglossus baeobatrachus. Classification (NCBI taxonomy): domain Eukaryota; kingdom Metazoa; phylum Chordata; class Amphibia; order Anura; family Aromobatidae; genus Anomaloglossus; species Anomaloglossus baeobatrachus. The sequence goes on along the minus strand of NC_134355.1, from coordinate 548,763,995 downwards.
GGAACATGGAATCTGAGAAAGTTTCCATTGAATATTATGTGTGTATGAGTGGTGTAGATTGCTGACCTGCGCTAAACCTCTGTGCAATGACAGATCCCCATTATACTGACAACAAGCACTAAACAGATACGGTCTATTCTCAGGTTTCTTCCCATTGTCAAACATTTCTCTTATTGTCGTGCTTCAATGAAAATGTATAAGTGAAAGCTCAAGTAGTGTTTTTTTATTACTGACACAAAGGCAACCCATGGTTACATTAATTTTAAGGATGAAGTGCGACTTTACTTGATAAGTTTTGACCTTGGCATCTCAAGTTCATACACAAATCCGACAATGCCCCATGGCTTTAACAGCAGTTATTTTCCTATTATGCAGTATACTGTTTCAGAATATTATATTCTGTGAAAAAACATTTAAAGTTTCCATTTTATTGTGTATATAAACTGACCTACAGGAGTCAACAACACCTCAATTTTTTTTTAATAGTTGACGTTCTAGAAGTCTAAGGCTAAGACCGCACTTTGCGTTCTCCTACTTGCAGTTCTAAACGCACGTTTTGGGCTTAATTGATTTGACCAAAGTTGTCTTTTTCAGAAATTTAGCGCTGAAAACGCATGCGTATTTACCGCGTTTTAGATGCGTTTTCAGCGCTTTTTACATGCTTTTTCACCTGCGTTTTGACAGATGCGTTTTCAACATCAAGACACTGCTAAATAAAGTTTAATCTGTCAAACACAATGAAAAAAGAGAAAAAAAAAAGAACACATATAGATTTTTAGAAATAATAAAGAAAATAGAAATATTGAATAAATTATAGCGGTAATATACTATTTATTGCAAAAATAGCAATAAATTATAAAAAAAAATTAATTTAATTATCGGACTACGTGTGTGTGTAAAAGAACATATGAAATCATTATTTTAATGTCCAAAACGCATGTTTTCTGCACTTAAAAAGCAGGTAAAATGCAGGAATTTGAAGGAATCTTGGTTTTTGCCATTTCTCATTGACTTCAATGTTAGTAAAACGCAGCCAAAATGGCAAAAACAATTGACATACTGCTTCTTTGAATGCATGGTTTTTGCAACAAAATGTGCAAATTAAACGCAGCGTTTAGAAACGCAAAGTGCGGTCTAGAAATCCCCATTTTCCATAGACTTTGCTGTGAAATCAAAACGCATGCCTTTTAGCATGAAAAAGGTGCTACTCAAAACGGACCTAAAAAGCACCTAAAACGCAGGTGGAAACGCAAAGTGTGGTCTTAGCCTAAGGGTACGCTCAGACAGAGTAGACCTGTTGCAAAAAATTGTGACTGGAAAGTGAAAATCTGCAATTATAGCCATATGGATATTAATGGAGTGGATACATTTCCACCATAAGCCTGTGGCGAGTTTTTGATGTTACAAAATTTCTGCACATATTGTCAAGGGTGTGACACACTTGAAAGACAGTGCTGTAGTTTCTGGCTGTAGAAGTTTGCAGCATTTGGCTTTCACTTTTAAACTGCTTGGGGTTTATCCCTTTCTCTTTAGGACCCTGCTTATTTCCTCACCTTTTTAGCTGTTAGGGTATGTTCACACAGTACTTTTTTGGTAAGTTTTTTTTTCTTGACCAAAACCTTATCTTGAGGCAGGAAATCTCCTTTGAGTCATCTGCGTTTTTGGTGCATTTTTGGTGTGTTTTTAGTGGCGTTTTTGGTGCATTTTTTCAACAAAATGGGTTGTATCAATGAAAAAATGCTGCAAAGAATTGACATGTTCATTCTTTGAAATCTGCAGCAAAAACACAGGTATTTGACAAAACAGGAAAAAATCTGCAGGTGTTTGTGTGTGTGTGTGTGCATGAGATTTCAGAAATCTCATAGACTTTGCTGGGACTGTAAAAAGCAGCTTTTTATTAGCATGGATTTGCATAAAACCAAGGCAAATCTGCAGCTAAAAAACGCAGCAAAAACTTACCAAAAAAAGCCCTGTGTGAACATAGCCTTAATCTTCAGCCCTTCCCTTTGTTTTCTTTAACTGCTCTCTTTCCCCCTTAGGCTATGTGCCCACGTTGGGTTCTGTCCCTGCAGAAATTTCTGCAGTGATTTGAACAGCACACGTGCGCTACAAATCGCTGCAGAAACAGTCCGTAATGAATACAGTGAAAAAGCCGATTTCATGCGCTCTGGATGCAGCCTCTCCCATAGACAGAGCAGGACCTGCATCCAAAGCGCATGAAAGAAGTGACATGTTGCTTTTTAGAACACAGCAATTTGGCAGTAGCTAAAGCGCTGCGTTCTAAGACGCCACGTGGGCGTGGATTAGGCACAATCTTCATAGATTGTGCTGGGGACGCAGGACGCATGCAGTTACGCTGCACTGCAGAACGCAGCGTAACTGCATGAAAATATGCTACGTGGGCACATAGCCTTACTCTGTTCTGGTGATAGCTCTTATACCCTTAACAAGTTGGCAGTGCAAGCAGTCAGCTAGTACTCATCTGGAGAAACTTTGTTGCTGTTGCAGTTCCTCTCCCTGAGTCATCTGGAGATAAGTTATTTGTTTACTTCCCCTGTGTGTATTCCCTGTGTGTTCTATTAGAGCTTAGTGGGGTTGACTAGCACAGATGGTGATGTTGTTGCACAAATGCCATGGGGCACTGAATCTGCGTTTTTTCTTCTGGCCACCCTCTTACACTTACATACTATATAACTAAATAATTAATATCTGTTCCACACATACTGTTTCTCATAAGGAATAAGTCCCCTATAAGAATGGATAAATGGTTAATTTGAGTATTTGGCATGGCAGAGTGGCTTTACTGGCTGTGTAATTGTAATTTCTGTATTTTAAAATCCCCTTAGCCAACTATTCTAAAATCATTGGAAACTCATTAAACACGAGGTAATAATCCAATATGATTCCAAATCTTAAGAAAATTGTAACAAAAATGATCATAGCCTTTATAGTGGTAAAAAGTGCCATGTAAGATCAGGAAAACATTGTGTTTTTTATATTACTTTCCAGATGGGCAACTATGAAGACCATGGATTGGAAATGTTATTCTGTATACAATATGCTGTTGTGTTCATTGTGAAAGACATAGGATTTATGGTATTGGATGAGTTTGTAATGAAGGAAAAGACTGATGGGAATGCTTCTCATTATTTTATGGTCGCTCCTTCTAGCTTTTAATCTTCATCATGTGACATTCTGTGCACATGTAGATGAGCTCCATAAATTTACCCCTCTGACATACAGCCCTAGTGTAATAACTCTTCTGCATTTCTGCTAGCCAGCACATTCCCGCTTGCTGGAATTAGAATTTGTTTTTTATTGTTCTATTATGTGCTTGTGTTTTCGTTCATTGCAATATCTCTCTTTCGAAGGCAAACTAACTCACCATTAGATGTTTCGACTAAAGATTTAATTCACATCTTAGCACATCACGACATATTAAGGACTAGATAACACTTGAAATGTAGGGCATTTCAGCATTTGACAGAGTGCCCCCTGACTGCTGCTGAGCCCCATTGTAAAAGGTTAATCTGGAAGTCCCATATACTTTTTTCCTCTTCCCTGTTTTGTTGCAGCCAATAATTCTGCTCTGCTCCTACTGCTTCCCCCCTTTATAAACCTGTTCCCTGCTTTTTCTTGTTAAGTTTATTAAACACTTTTTGTGTCTTCATGCTCAATGCAGCGTTCCCCTATTCGGATTTGCACTATTTGTTTATGGGTTGTTTGGTTCAGATAGTAATTCTTCTGACTGGTGGAATTTTCTATCTTCGGTTATTCCTTTCAACAATAGATCTTTGGGTGTGATTGATTGTATTGCTCCATGGTAAGTGGGCAAGCTTCCAGACAGAGAGCTCTGGGTTCGGGTCCCAATAGGGACAGTTTAAATTTCCCTAATCATGTTATAGAATAACACTTGACTGAGACAACCTGATGGATTGATAGATTCTCTTTCATCTTAAGCTGGTGTCACACTAAACGACAGCGACAACGACGTCGCTGTTACGTCACCATTTTCGGTGACGTAACAGCGACCTTGTAAGTCGCTGTTATGATCGCTGCTTAGCTGTCAAACACAGCAGAAGCAGCGATCATAAGGTCGCTGTGTTACATGTTCAGAGAGCAGGGAGCCGCGCTTAGCGCTGGCTCCTTGCTCTCCTGCAGCACACATCGGGTTAATTAACCCGATGTGTGCTGCAGCTACATGTCACAGTTCAGAGAGCAGGGAGCCGCGCTTAGCGCTGGCTCCTTGCTCTCCTGCAGCACACATCGGGTTAATTAACCCGATGTGTGCTGCAGCTACATGTCACAGTTCAGAGAGCAGGGAGCCGCGCTTAGCGCTGGCTCCTTGCTCTCCTGCAGCACACATCGGGTTAATTAACCCGATGTGTGCTGCAGCTACATGTCACAGTGCAGAGAGCAAGGAGCCGCGCGCACTGCTTAGCGCTGGCTCCTTGCTCTCCTTGCTACAGTATACATCGGGTTAATTACCCGATGCATACTGCAGCCACATGTCACAGTGCAGGAGCCGGCACTGGCAGCAAGAGCGGAGGCTGGTAACCAGCGTAAACATCGGGTAACCAGGGAAAGGTCTTCCCTTGGTTACCCGATGTTTACGCTGGTTACAGCTTACCGCAGCTGCCAGTGCCGGCTCCTGATCGCTTCATTTCGTCGCTCTCTCGCTGTCACACACAGCGATGTGTGTGTCACAGCGGGAGAGTGACGACCAAAAAATGAAGCTGGACATTCAGCAACGACCGGCGACCTCACAGCAGGGGCCAGGTCGTTGCTGGATGTCACACACAGCGACAGCGACGGGACGTCGCTGCAACGTCACAGAAAATGGTGACGTAGCAGCGACGTCGTTGTCGTCGTCGTTATGTGTGACACCAGCTTTATAATGACCTTACTTGTTCGACAATTGGGAATTTATCTCTTTTTGACTGGTTCTGTGGGTTTTAAGGGGTCTCGGGTATTCTAGGGGTTGGTTAATTTACCTTGCATTGCTGTGTTGTCTCCCATTTTTATCTCACTTTGGATTGACGGTTTTTGCTTTTGGTCCATTAACATAAGCATTGCCATTTTTAAACCATTTGTCAATCTCCCCTCTAACCCCTCGGTAATATAGCTCATTAGGTTATTGTTCTCTAGTGTTTTGGTTTCAACATTTGGTCCCGGGCCTGATATGTTTTAGTTTGTGAAATATCATTGCTGACATTCCTTCTTGCTTTCATTACAGTTAGGTCCAGAAATATTTGGACAGTGACACAATTTTTGCGAGTTGGGCTCTGCATGCCACCACATTGGATTTGAAATGAAATCTCTACAACAGAATTCAAGTGCAGATTGTAACGTTTAATTTGAAGGTTTGAACAAAAATATCTGATAGAAATTGTAGGAATTGTACACATTTCTTTACAAACACTCCACATTTTAGGAGGTCAAAAGTAATTGGACAAATAAACCAAACCCAAACAAAATATTTTTATTTTCAATATTTTGTTGCGAATCCTTTGGAGGCAATCACTGCCTTAAGTCTGGAACCCATGGACATCACCAAACGCTGGGTTTCCTCCTTCTTAATGCTTTGCCAGGCCTTTACAGCCGCAACCTTCAGGTCTTGCTTGTTTGTGGGTCTTTCCGTCTTAAGTCTGCATTTGAGCAAGTGAAATGCATGCTCAATTGGGTTAAGATCTGGTGATTGACTTGGCCATTGCAGAATGTTCCACTTTATTGCACTCATGAACTCCTGGGTAGCTTTTGCTGTATGCTTGGGGTCATTGTCCATCTGTACTATGAAGCGCCGTCCAATCAACTTTGCGGCATTTGGCTGAATCTGGGCTGAAAGTATATCCCGGTACACTTCAGAATTCATCCGGCTACTCTTGTCTGCTGTTATGTCATCAATAAACACAAGTGACCCAGTGCCATTGAAAGCCATGCATGCCCATGCCATCACGTTGCCTCCACCATGTTTTACAGAGGATGTGGTGTGCCTTGGATCATGTGCCGTTCCCTTTCTTCTCCAAACTTTTTTCTTCCCATCATTCTGGTACAGGTTGATTTTTGTCTCATCTGTCCATAGAATACTTTTCCTGAACTGAGCTGGCTTCATGAGGTGTTTTTCAGCAAATTTAACTCTGGCATGTCTATTTTTGGAATTGATGAATGGTTTGCATCTAGATGTGAACCCTTTCATGGAGTCTTCTCTTTACTGTTGACTTAGAGACAGATACACCTACTTCACTGAGACTGTTCTGGACTTCAGTTGATGTTGTGAATGGGTTCTTCTTCACCAAAGAAAGTATGCGGCGATCATCCACCACTGTTGTCATCCGTGGACGCCCAGGCCTTTTTGAGTTCCCAAGCTCACCAGTCAATTCCTTTTTTCTCAGAATGTACCCGACTGTTGATTTTGCTACTCCAAGCATGTCTGCTATCTCTCTGATGGATTTTTTCTTTTTTTTCAGCCTCAGGATGTTCTGCTTCACCTCAATTGAGAGTTCCTTAGACCGCATGTTGTCTGGTCACAGCAACAGCTTCCAAATGCAAAACCACACACCTGTAATCAACCCCAGACCTTTTAACTACTTCATTGATTACAGGTTAACGAGGGAGACTCCTTCAGAGTTAATTGCAGCCCTTAGAGTCCCTTGTCCAATTACTTTTGGTCCCTTGAAAAAGAGGAGGCTATGCATTACAGAGCTATGATTCCTAAACCCTTTCTCCGATTTGGATGTGAAAACTCTCATATTGCAGCTGGGAGTGTGCACTTTCAGCCCATATTATATATATAATTGTATTTCTGAACATGTTTTTGTAAACAGCTAAAATAACAAAACTTGTGTCACTGTCCAAATATTTCTGAACCTAACTGTATATTCCGAGAGTTTTTCCCAATGCCTGAGTGGAGGGTATCCATTTCCATCCCTATGAGGGAAGTGGTGAGTACAGTTGATGATGCTGGTGAGGTCTTCGGTGGCTCTGCAACGTGGTAAGCTCACAGTTAAACATGGTGAGAGTAATATTCATGGGTGTTTCTTCATACGTTCACTATTAAGTGTTTGCTTCCAAAAATGGTAAGAACTGATAAATATATTTTCCTTTTTTTTTTTTTTAGAAAAAAAAAAGCCTTACTTACTACTTATGTCAAAATTCAAAATAAAGGAAATATAGGTTAGCAATAGTTTTATTTATTTTACAGTAGTCTAAGTAAAAGTTGGTAGCCAGGTTTTTCCTCATCATATATATAAGTAGGTGCTCACTTCTTAAAGGTGCTGTTTTGAACCATTGCGCTGGTTCCTGCATACTTGGAGACATGTGGAGTTCCGATCACAGAAGAAGTGGAATAATATCATTTAGTTTCCCAAACAAGTCCTGGTAGTCTTTGTTGCGATAACACCAATTTTGTCAAAGGGTATTTTGCATTGAGATTCAACTGTCAAACAACTGAGCCTTCAGGTAATGGTTCTGATTACCTCTGTTTGCAATCCTTTGAACAATTTTCCTCCTGTCTCTACTTACTACTTACCTTTCTTTCGTTGTTCTGGCCCGTCTGTCTTACCTCACAAACATGGTTCCCCTCTCACAAAATATCAATCTTATCGCTCCCTTGTAAGTGTTTATTGGCCTTGGGCCTAGGAATTTGGTCTCTTCATAACTGGTGCTGCCACTTGCCCAAGTCTGAAATTCAATGCATTTATAGTTGCCGTGCTGAGGGTTTTCTTCAGGTATATTAGACCAGTTTTATTGCTTTGGTAACAAATTTCTCTCTTTCAGATGGTATCCTGTGGTATGGATTTTCGGCCATTCGTTTATCTGTCGTGGCCTGGAGGACAGAGAGCCATATAGGAAGAAAAGGACTTGTTTTTTTAGGGTTTGGATGTTCATTGGAGAGGTATCAGGGACCGATTTTGACAAAGTAGTTGGGATCTCCTGGGGCTCCTCTTCACCTGTAATTTTGTATTTTTCATGCTGCCAGAAATGACCTTGGCCTCTTCTGCTTAGCGTAACCTCCCACTATGATGAGTTCCATGCTTTCTTTAGGAGCTTACATTGGTTTATTCAGAGGTCTTTCCTCATGATGTATGACAGGGCGACTATTGAGGGATCATGGAGTACATTTAACGCTAGAGTGTCATGTTTTATTCGCTTTGAGGTGGACGAGTCACAACTTATGTTTTCCGATGGTATACATTTAACAGAAATTAGAGCGGATATATTTCTTTGGTTTGCAGGATGGTATTGAGCATGCCTTATTTTGTGGGTTGGTGTCGGAGCGCAGTTTGCTACTTTGCTCCTCCTTGGTGGTCTATTTAACAGTGTTGATGTTTTTTTGTATGAAAGCTACCTGAGCCAAGAGTCTGGCATAACACTTTATACTGGTTTACTGTGGTTTATTTCTGTGGTTTTATCTTAATATCTTATGCTGTGACTGTAACACGGCATGCCTGCACTGCTCACCCTCCTCCCTGCACGGATGCCGACTCACTTACTACCACAGTACAGCCACACTGCCTTGCCTGGCTTCCCCGCGGTCCTCCATGTGGGTCTCCCCCTGGTTCCTGTTTTCAGGGCTTTTGCACGCCGCACAGCTCCTCCGGGAGTAAGCCTAAGTAATGCGTGAAAGCCACTGCAGTTCTCTTAAAGGGCCAGCGAACCATTTCCTGAAAGTGCCTCTCAGTCTATTGCTTGGAAGCACTGGGTACTTAAGGCGCTCTCTCTCTATGGGAGGTGCCTGATCAATGTGGTTAGTACACAGTCTGAAAGTGACACCCAAGTCCTAACATTGCGCAGCAGTGCCTGACAGAACACCGCACCTTGCGATGTGGTCACCCAGGAAAAGCCTGTCCTTAGCCAAGCAACAGGACTGGTCAGTGGTGACTTTTATTCTGCACCTCAATACCAGCCACAACAAGTCACTAAACCTCAACCCTAACCCCTAATATAATAAAGTAAAACAATAATAAAGAAAAAGCAGAATTATAAAGTGATAAAAAATTTAAAATCAAGAATATCTGCTGTCACCCACCTGGATCTCTGCCGTAGGCACTGGTACCAGAGGTGATGACATCACGGTGCTCACCCGCCACAGGACCGTTAGTGCCTGTGATCGGCTGTAGCAGCTCGGTTATTTGAACTGTGCATTTTTTAATGTTTTTCTGATGAGGTGGGGGTCCAGTCACTTGACCACTGCAGCCTATTACAGGATTACAGGATGCATTGGTTCTGTTGCTTTTGAGTACAGTGAAATCATCGCTTTTGAAACGTTAGCCAAAAATTGCAGAATTGCTGTGTTTTTCCATTTCCCTTTCAAAAAATACTAAATACTAACAACTTTCAAAAACATTATATGTAATTCAAAATGCTACTATTAAATTATAACTCGTCCCGGGAAAAACATCCCTCACATGGCTAAGTTGACTGGTTGAAACACAAAAATAAAGATGATCACTACAGTGGAGGAAATAATTATTTGATAGCTTGCTGATTTAGTAAGTCTGCACACTGACAAAGACATGAACAGCCTATAATTTTAAGGGTAGGTTAATTTTAACAGTGAGAGATAGAAAATCACAAATAAAATCCAGAAAATCACTTTCTATAAATTATATCAATTTATTTTCATTTTGCATTGAGAAATAAGTATTTGATCCCTCTGGCAAACAAGACTTAATACTTGGTGGCCAAACCCTTGTTGGCAAGCACATCAGTCAGATGTTTTTGTAGTTGATGATGAGGTTTGCGCACATGTCAGGAGGAATTTTGGTCCACTCCTCTTTGCAGATCATCTCTAAATCATTAAGATTTTGAGGCTGTCGCTTCGAAACTCGTAAGTTTTCTATAGGTAGGACACTCCATGACCTTAAGAGCTTTTTTTGGAGCCACTCCTTTATTGCCTTGGCTGTATGTTTTAGGTTATTGTCATGCTGGAAGTCCCAGTCACAACCCATTTTTAATGTCCCGGAGGGAAGAAGGTTGTCACTCAGATGTTTACGGTACATGTCTCCATCCATTGTCCCAGTCATGTGGTGAAGTAGTCCTGTGCCCTTAGCAGAGAAACACCCCCAAAACATAATGTTTCCACCTCCATGTTTGACAGTGGGGCCGGTGTTCTTTGGGTCATGGGCAGCATTTCTCTTCCTCCAAACACTGCTAGTTGAGAGAAGGCCAAAGAGCTCTATTTTTGTCTCATCTGACCACAGCACCCTCTCCCAATCACTCTCAGAATCATCCAGGTGTTCATTGGCAAATTTCAGACGGGTCAACACATGTGCCTTCTTGAGTAGTGGGACTTTGTGCGCACTCCAGGATTTTAAGCCATTACGGCGTAATGTGTTACCAATAGTTTTCTTGGTGTCAATGGTCCCAGCTGCCTTGAGATTATTAACAAGTTCCCCCTTATGGTTTTAGGATGATCTCTCACCTTCCTCATTATCCTTGATACCCCACAAGGTGAGATATGGCATGGAGCACCTGATTGATGTCTATTGATACTCATTTTGTATTTCTTCCATTTTCTTACTATTGCACCAACAGTTGCCTCCTTCTCACCCAGCATCTTACTGATTTTGAAGCCCATTTCAGCCTTGTGCAGGTCTATTATCTTGTCTCTGACATCCTTAGAAAGCTTTTTGGTCTTCTCAATGTTGTAGAGGTTAGAGTCTGACTGATTTTTTGAGTCTGTGGACAGGAGTCTTTTATACAGGTGACAATTTAAGACAGCTGTCTATAATGCAGGTAATGAGTTGATTAGGAGCGTCTAAGTGGTCTGTAGGAGCCAGAACTCTTAAAGGCCCCTTTACACACTGAGACTTTCTAGCGATTCCACCAGCGATCCCAACCTGACCGGGATCGCTACAAAGTCTCTGGTGAGTCGCTGGTGAGCTGTCAAACAGGCAAACCTGGAAAACGACGCAACAGCGATCCGGACCTGCAGAACGACCTAGCTAGTCATTGGGGACGTTGTAAAGCAGCTTTTTGAAAGGGAAGTCGCTAATGAAGTCGCTGTAAAGGCCCCTTTACACACTGAGACTTTCTAGCGATCATGCTGCACAGCGGGAAACAAAGGACCAAAGAATGGTCCTGAGAGATGTGTAGTGATCAGCAACCTCACAGCAGGGGCCAGGTCGCTGATGTGTTTCACACTGCAATGTCGCTGGGGAGGTCGCTATTACGTCACAAAACCGGTGACGTTACAGCGATGTCGTTTGCGATGTTGCAGTGTGTAAAGGGGTCTTTATAGTTGGTAGGGGATCAAATACTTATTTCTTGCTGCAAAATGCAAATCATTTTATATAATTTATACAATGTGATTTTTTGGATGTTATTTTGGATATTCTATCTCTCACTGTTAAAAGTAACCAACCCTTAAAATTATAGACTGTTCATGTCTTTGTCAGTGGGCAAACTTACAAAATCAGCAAGGGATCAAATGATTATTCGCTTCACTGTATGTCCTTAGGACCCAAAATACCAGTGTCTTTAAAGGACTAAAGCCTGCTTTACACGGTACGACCGATTGTGCGATTTCACAATCGATCATACCCGCCCCCGTCCTTTTTGCGTCACAGGCAAATCGCTGCCCGTGTCGCACAAAGTTAGTAACCCCCGTCACACATACTTACCTCTCGGGCGACCTCGCTGTGGGCGGCGAACGTCCACTTCCTGGAGTGGGAGGGACGTTCGGCGTCACAGCGACGTCACACGGCCGCCGGCCAATAGAAGCGGAGGGGTGGAGATGAGCGGGACGTAAACATCCCGCCCACCTCCTTCCTTCCACATAGAGACGGCGGCGGCCGTGGGAGGCAGGTGAGCTGCTCATCGTTCCCGTGGTGTCACACGGAGCGACGTGTGCTACCACGGAAACGATGGTCAACTAAAGTAAACGATATTATGGAACCTAACGAGCAGTACCCGACTCACGATTTGTGAGCGATACTGCGTCGCTAGGAGGTGTCACACAGGCCGGCATCGCCAGCGATGCCGGATGTGCGTCACAAAAACCGTGACCCCGACGATCTATCGCACGATAGATTGCCTGGTGTAAAGCACCCTTAAGGCCTTAAACACATGTGGTATCATGGAGTTAAAGAGGTTTTCCAGTGAAAACAAGTTTTTGCCTATTCATAGAATAGGCAATATATTACTGATTGGTGGATGTCTGATTTCTGGAATGCACACCAATTGTCAGAACAGGAAATGCCTGACTGCCAATTCTTTATCTTTAATTCTCGATGAGGCTAACAGGAAAAGAACACAGGTCAACAGCCCCATAGGAGTTGGATGGAGCACAGGTCACATACAGTCTCTGACAGAAGTTCTGTCGCTTATCTATGTTATGCAAATGAAAGCTCATAACCTGACTTTAAATTCATCCAATGGTTTCATAAATTACTCTTTTGAAAGCTGAAACCCTCCCAAATTTGGTTTAGGTTATGAAAATAAAGTTGCTGTAAAGCTGAAATATTGATCATTTAATGAACACAGAAACATTATATTTTGGCAAGACAAAAGTTTTGTCGCCTTGTCATATAATGCACCCAATACTAGTTTTCAACCTTACCTGTGCTCACTAAATGATCGGTTAATTAGTGGGTGTGTATAAGAAGAAACCCAGCACCCCATACCTTCAGTTGAACTGCAACTTGACATCTGACAACATGCCAAAAATCCACCCTGTGACCAAAGCCTTGATTATCAAGAGGCTGAATAACAGATCCACTGCAAAGGTGGCTGGCACCTTTAATGTGTCTCAGCATCAAGTAATCATATAAATCAAATAGAAAACCGGTTTTAAATGCCACGCTAAAAACCACAGATGCTGTAGATAAAGAGATTTCCTTTATTTCACAGTTCTACGCGTTTCAGAGACATCTCCGTCTCCTTCCTCAGGAAAAGAAATCATATTGAATATAATGAGCATGGTAAATAAAAAAAACCCAAACAATTGTGGAATTTAACTTTTTTTGCAATTTTACTGCACTTGATTAGTGCACTGATTTTCTTTACCCATTTTCCAGTACAGTACACTGTATGGTAAAATGGTGTCATTCAAAAGTACAACTCGTCCTGCAAAAAACAAGCCCTCATATGGCTATATGGAGGGTAAATAAAAAAGTTATGACTCTTGGAAGAACGGGAGGAAAAAACGAAAGCGCAAAAATGGAAAATGCCATGGTGTGAAGTGGTTAAAATATACTTTATTCCTGCTGCTCACCTAAGTAAAATTAGCTGTACACACAAAGACTCATATCCCTGGAACCATGTGGCTTTTTAACCTCCCCCCCCAAAAAAACAGAATACTGAGGAGAGCAGGAGGTATAAAACAGAACATGTCCTATATAGGTATTTTTCTGAATGATTTAATAATATATTAATTCTAATATATAATTTTGGTTGTGTGAATAAAAAAATGCACAAGAAATATTTTCTGTAAAAAAAAAAAAATATATATATATATATATATTTGAGATAGAACTTTCCATTTAATATACAAGGGACATATGATTAGCCTAAAGGGCACTTTACACGCTGCGACATCGCTAGCAATGGCACTGGCAATCACACCCGCCCCTGTCGTTTGTGCGTCACGGGCAAATCGCTGCCCGTGGTGAACAATATCACTTGGACGCGTCACACATACTTACCTTTCTAGCCACGTCGCTGTGGGCGGCGAACACCTCTTTTTTAAGGGGGAGGTTTGTGCGCCCATCACAGCGACCTCACACGGCGGCCCACTAATAGAAGCGGAGACCAGCCGCATTAACAACACACCCACCTCGTTGCCGGAGGACGCACGGGGTGTCCCACGTAGCGATGTGTGCTGCCTCAGGAACGACGAACAACCTGCATCCAGCACCAGCAACGATATTTGGAAAATGAACGACGTGTCAATGATCAACGATTAGGTGAGTATTTTTGATCGTTAGCGGTCGCTCGTAGGAGTCACACGCAACGACGTCGCTAACGAGGCCGGATGTGCGTCACAAATTCCATGACCCCAATGATATCTCGTTAGCAATGTCATTGCGTGTAAAGCAGACTTAAGGCTAGGGTCACACAACTATTTTTTCCACATCTGCCACAGCTGAAAAAAATCAGTCGAATTGTGCTAATCACACTTTGATGAGACCACTATCAGGTTTTGATCAGAGTATGATCCGATTTTCTCAGAGGTAAAGAAAATAAAAGTTTCTACCCATTCTCTATAATCTAAGCCTGTGAAAATTGGTCGGCACTTGGATGTCATCTGAGTGCAGTCAGAATTTTTTCCATGGACCCATAGAGTTGAATAGGCAAGTGCCATCCGATTCTCGGAGGTAAATCATGTGTGCAGTGATTTTTTTCCTTGGACCAACTCACCCCAAAGAAAAAAATCGAACATGTACACATCCCCATAAAATAATATGGGATTGAGTGCTAGCTCTTTAAATGATGGATAGCACCTGTTCCAGTTATACCTGTACAAGCCCTAAAAGGAATGAATCAATACTTTTTTTCTACCCCATCTGAGAGCAGCATAATGTAGGGTCAGGGATCCTAATTACAGTTATGTGTCACTTACTGGGCTGCTTGCTGTCATTTTGATAAAATCAATGTTTTACCTGCTGCAGATCCAACAGTTCTCTGAATACCACATTCAGTATAAGGCCTGTTTCACACGTTAGTGATTCTGATATGTATGTGCTAGTGTTTATATGTACCAGAGTCACGGACATACGCAGACCCATTAAAATCAATGGGTCTGCCCACACATCAGTGATTTTTCACTGACTGTGTCTCCATGTGACATACAGGTGTGTCCGTATGTTCCGCATGGAGACGTCCATTTTTTTCTGTGAAGCCATGCACTTGGGTAGAGGAAATAACATTTATGATTATGTACTTAATTGTAGAACACTGGGTAAAACAGACACAGAAAAAGACTTGGGTGTATGGGTGGATGGTAAACTTCACTTTAGTGGACAGTGTCAGGCAGCTGCTGCCAGGGCTAATAAAATAATGGGATGTATTAAAAGAGGTATAAGTGTTCATGAAAAAAATATAGTTCTACCTCTGTACAAGTCACTAGTGCGACCGCACTTAGAATACTGTGTACAATTCTGGTCACCGATATATAAGAAGGACATAGCTGAACTGGAGAGGGTGCAGAGAAGAGCCACCAAGATTATTAGAGGAATGGGTGGGCTGCAATACCAAGACAGGTTATTAAACTTGGGGTTATTTAGTTTGGAAAAACGAAGGCTTAGGGGGGATCTAATCACAATGTATAAATATATGAGGGGACAGTACAGAGACCTTTCCAAAGATCTTTTTACACCTAGGCCTGCGACTGGAACATGGGGGCATCCGCTACGTCTTGAGGAAAGAAGGTTTAAGCATAATCACAGACGAGGATTCTTTACTGTACGAGCAGTGAGACTATGGAACTCTCTGCCGCATGATGTTGTAATGAGTGATTCACTACTAACATTTAAGCAGAGCCTGGATGCCTTTCTTGAAAAATTTAATATTACCAGTTATGTATATTAGATTTTATGACAGGGTATTGATCCAGGGAACTAGTCTGATTGCCGGATGTGGAGTCAGGAAGGAAATTTTTTCCCCATTGGAACTTGTTTGCCACATTGGGGTTTTTTTGCCTTCCTCTGGATCAACATGTTAGGCTACGGGTTGAACTAGATGGACTTAGAGTCTCCCTTCAACCTTAAAAACTATGATACTATGATACTATGAAGCCCCTGGGGGTTCAAGGTGCTCAGCAAACATCTAGATAAATTCCTTGAGGGGTCTAGTTTCCAAAATTGGCTCACTTCTGACATCACTGATGTCCAACAAACCACACCATGGTGTGATCAGTGAAACACGTACCAGAAAAACATGTACATTGAAAATAAAAAGCATTTTATACTCACTCGTCTCCAGCGACACTGTGTTCAGCCGCTGCTGCCTGCTGCTTCCAGGCCGGCTCATTATTCTCATGCATATGCAGTTATGCATTGCACAGCGACCCAGAACAGCTGCAGCTGGAGTCAGCGGCAGCTGGAAATACAGCAGAGCCAAACACTTCAGCACCACGGGGAGCAGGAGCGGGCACAGGTGAGTATATGTTCATGTGCTATCACGGATGATGAATCATGGATCATGGATAGCCCATGGATAACCCACGTGCGCCTTGAATCACGGCACATGGAGGGACATATGCATTTTTTACACGTCAGTGACAAACGTCTGTATTTTTCATTGATATGTGAAACAGGACTTAGTCAGAGGTCACATGTCCTGTAATCATCAGTTAGATCAGATCCTGCTGAGATTTGTTGGGGAAAAAGTCCTGCAAACACAACTTTTTTGTGGGTTGTTAAATAACTGATTTTTGCCGGATCTGTATTTTTAACATTTGTGTCTATGGAGGACAGATCCATTAATGGATTATTACTTAGTCATCCTTTTTTTTCTTACAGGATCAGTTTCAAATGGAAGATAAATAGCAATCCGTTAATGGATCCATTCTCCATAGAGTCCCATGTTAAAAAAACGGATCCAGCAGAAATCGTTTTGCCAACGGTTGTCTACAGGATCCGTTATAACAAATGATTACAAGATATGTAAACTTGGCCTGACCCTGACTACACCACTGATTAGCGGCTTTCTGTTAACACTGTGCATAGGCAAAAATCTGCCAATCAGTGGTACAGGTGTGATTGAACTACATAACAGCAGGTTTATTAGTCCTCAGTAGAGAAGAGCCACCCCCTGGCGTTCGAGTTCGGTTCGGTTCGTCGTTTCAGATAGCATAAGGCCCTTCGGGGTTTTGGATTCGTATATAAAGCATGAGGAAAGAAACTATTAAATTTTATATATTTAATCCGAAAATAGGCAGTGTTTAAAAAAATATACAGGAATTTAGAAAAGGGAACAATACACATACAGTATAGACAGTTACATTAAAATAAAAGGTATAAACGTGAAACTTACTAAGCTCGTGCCATAGAAGCGACGTTCAAACTTAGGGAGTGGAGGGACTCCAAGAGAAGAAGATGTTATAATCGGCCAGCATAACCTCTTACTGATGCCCTCCAAACTGACTGACCCCCCCAGAAAGGAGCTAGTCTCTCTTATGCCTTAACCCCCTTTCTCTGTGACCTCATTTTACAGTCTCTTGTGGGCTGTGCTGAGATGGTTACACAGTTCCTTACCACACTAACACTTCCAAACCTCTTAGCTTTGTCATGGCTCGGAGGAAATGGCCTTTTAATTGTCCACATCTGAGGAACCGAGATCTGGCAGCTGTGCAGAGACGGTGTGGAGTAGGGTGTCCCTGGAAAACTGCTGGTCTGTGAGGAAAGTGCAGGCAGAGACATGATATTGCCTTCATCCAAAGTTGGTGCTCTCGATATCTGAGAGAGCTCTACAACAGCACCTGTTTCCCCTCCCAAAACAACTGATGATGACCTGCCAAGCAAACTGCCTGTTGCGGTTAAAGAGGTGGAAGGTTAGCGTAGAAAAACATGTGTGACAGCTGTCCCCACAGTCATAGAGGATGAAGAGTGTGTGGATGCAGTTGAAGGGGCAGACGGTGGTTGGCCCACTCTGCTAGGCCGCATTGTAGTATAGTGAGCTTCCCACTGGGACTTATGCTTGTTATTCATGTGACGGTTCATGGACGAAGTGGTCAAACTAGTGAGTTTTTGGCCTCTACTTACAGATTGGCGACAAAGCCTACAGATCACATGATGCGATGAGGTGATCTTTTGCGACGTCAAAAAAGGACCAGGCAATGCAACTATTAGAGCCCATGCGACCTGCAGAGCCACCCCGACTTGTGCTCAGAGGCAGAGTTGTGGCTGAGGATGCAGTTGTTGATGTGCTTCCAGTACTCTGTCTTTGTCCAGGAAGGCGCAAGCTAACCTCGTCGTCAGTCTCATCCTCCTCCACCGCCTCTGCTGACCTCCTCGAGTGCCTGACTGTGGGTTGACAGTAAGTGGGATCTAGAACTTCATCATCAACCGTTGTGTTTGCACTCCCCTTGCCCTCAGACCTAACATCTTCCTGCCCTGACTGAATAGTTAAGTTGTCATTCCAATCAGGTATCATCGTCATCAGTATGTTCCTCATTGTCTCCACCAAGAGGTGTTACAGTTTGTGAATGAGGGTTTACATTATGCTCAGAAACGTGGTCATCAGGGCCTGACTCAGACTCACAAAGCTTTTGGGCATCACTGCAGACCATTTCCTGGTCTGTACTCACTGTAGCTTGGGAGCAGACCTCTGATTTCCAGCCTATAGTGTGACTGAACAGCTCTGCAGACTCACCCATCTCTGTTACACCATACTCTGCAGGGCGGGTGGAGACTTGAGAGCTGGGAGAAAGCAAGTGCGATTGGGGTGACAACTCAGAAGACTGTTGTTTTTTGGATGTTGAAGTTGAGGTGGAGGAGAGGTCACTTGTTGGAGCACTTTAGATCCATTCAAGCATGCTCTTTTTTTATGCATCATCTACCTTTGTTACAGTAGTTCGGTTCTGTAAAAAAGGGAGCACATCAGATTGTCCACGGAAAGTAGTAGACATCGTATTTTTGTTTGAAGATGGCCTTCTTCAGCAGATGTTACTGTAGCTTTACCACCTCCCCCACGGACACTAACTTTTTCTCTCTTTCCAACATGCCTGTTCCCCTTTTCACCAGCATCTGTCCTTTTGCCACTCATTTTGTTTGTGACCAGATTGGACAATTAAAATGTCATAGCAAAAATGGAGAGGTGGTGTACAATGCAGAGGTGGTCTAGCTTTATTGACAGCTGAAGAACCAACACTGACTATCCCTGACAATGCAACTATGGCCCTAATACTGGCAGCTCTGTTTGCTATAAAAATTGTGTAGCAAAAATGGGCCGGTGTGTAGAATGTAGAGGTGGTGTACCTTGCTTGGCACCAGAGGAACACTAAGTTAGTATCCCAGACATTTTTAGTATGCCACTAAGTGTCAGCACTGTTTGCTATAAAAATTGCATAGCAAAAATGGGCAGGTGTGTAGAATGCAGAGGTGGTGTACCTTGCTTGGCACCAGAGGAAGACTAATTTAGTATCCCAGACACTTTTAGTATGCCACTAAGTGTCAGCACTGTTTGCTATAAAATTGCGTAGCAAAAATGGATAGGTGTGTAGAATGCAGAGGTGGCGTACCTTGCTTGGCACCAGAGGAAGACTAATTTAGTATCCCAGACACTTTTAGGGGTACTTTGCACGCTGCGACATCGCTAGCCGATGATAGAGATGTCGAGCGCGATAGTCCCCGCCCCACGTCGCAGATGCGATATCTTGTGATAGCTGCCGTAGCGAACATTATCGCTACGGCAGCTTCACACGCACTTACCTGCCCTGCGACATACGCTCTGGCCGGCGACCCGTCTCCTTCCTAAGGGGGCGGTTCGTGCAACGTCACAGCGACATCACACGGCAGGCGGCCAATAGAAGCGGAGGGGTGGAGATGAGCGGGACGTAAACATCTTGCCCACCTCCTTCCTTCCGCATAGCTGCTGGAGGCAGGTAAAGAGATGTTCCTCGCTCCTGCGGCTTCATACACAGCGATGTGTGCTGCCGCAGGAACGAGTAACAATATCGTACCTGTCGCTGCAGCGAAATTATGAAAATGACCAACACTACACAGATCACCGATTTACGATGCTTTTGCGATTGTTTATCGGTGCATCTAGGCTTTACACGTTGCAACGTTGTTACTGGCGCCGGATGTGCGTCACTTTCGATTTGACTCCAACGTTATTGCAGTAGCGATGTCGCAATGTGCAAAGCCCCCCTTAGTATGCCACTAAGTGTCAGCACTGTTTGCTATAAAAATTGCGCAGCAAAAATGGACAGGTGTGTAGAATGCAGAGGTGGTGTACCTTGCTTGGCACCAGAGGAACACTAAGTTAGTATCCCAGACACTTTTAGTATGCAACTAAGTGTCAGCACTGTTTGCTATAAAATTTGCATGGAAAAAATGGGCAGGTGTGTAGAATGCAGAGGTGCTGTAGCTTGCGTGGCACCAGAGGAACACTAAGTTAGTATCCCAGACACTTTTAGTTTGCCACTAAGTGTCAGCACTGTTTACTATAAAAATTGCGTAGCAAAAATGGGCAGGTGTGTAGAATGCAGAGGTGGTGTACCTTTCTTGGCACCAGAGGAACACTAAGTTAGTATCCCATACACTTTTAGTAAGCCACTAAGTGTCAGCACTGTTTGCTATTAAAATTGTGTAGCAAAAATGGGCAGGTGTGTAGAATGCAGAGGTACTGTAGGCAGCAGGACAGCAAAGGAAGCCTCAGTTTCTATCCCTGCCAATGAAAAAATGCAGCAAGGAATTGCCTGTGCTGATGTAGCCAAACGCTGTTATCTAATGCCCTGCACAGTGTTGGCACGGACCTGCCTAGCAACAATGCCTTTGAACTGCTGTAATCCAGCCCTAAAAAGGGCTGAAATTAGAAGTAGTCCCTAATCCCTAAAGCGCTGTGTAGATTTCACTGTATGTCTATAGCGCACACAGCAGCAGCAACAGCGGGAGCGGGAGCAGTGACTGTCACCCACCCGCAGCAGAGAGATAATTGTGGAGACGGGGAAAATGGCCGTGTCTTATAGGGCAAGGACATGTGACATGCACAGCCTATGACACATGCCCTTGCTTGTCTGACAAAAATCCACTTTTCTTTGTGTGTGTCTGTGATTTGCTGACAGCCTGGCCCGCCCCACTGTACGCGCGGTTAGAAAAGAAAAAAAAAGGCGATCGGCATTCTTTCAGCACTCAGCAGCAGCACTGATCTAAACCTCGTCCCCCCCGCACACTATACGCTGAGTTTTGATAATATCATGATTCACAGAGACTCACACTATTACAGTGAGAAGCCAGCTAGTAGCTAGCTAGGCTTTTTGTTGATCAAACCGTTCTTGAACGTAACTCGAACTACCAAACTTTTACCAAATTGTTCGAGTTCGTCGAACGACTCGAACAACCCCCAAAATCACTCAAACATGAAATTGGCAAACCTCGAACATCGCTCATTTCTAGTCCTCAGGTATTAAACTCTACAGTAAGCAGCCCAGTAAGTGATATGTCACTAGACTCAGAGTCTCATGCTGCTTGATCTCAGTTTATGTCACAAAAACCTGCTGACAGATTCACTTTAAATCCTCATTCAGACATCACTGAAATACAGTCCTTGTATGTACAGTGATGTATGGACTGGCCACAGGTCTCCAAACCCAAATTCAAAAGCCTCATATATGCCAACGTAAGGTAAGCTGAGGCCAATTTGTGCTCGTGTCCATACATCTTTCATGGACGTCTGAGACTCTAGGTACAGTACAGTAAAGCACTGAATATTTTACACATCAGTGCATTCTGCGGTGTCAGAGCACAGGAACACTTCCCTTTATTCTCAGCACTAATGCTAAATCAGTTAATGCTTTACATTCTATTTTCAATAGATAAGAATTTCTTGCAGGTTAAATAAACCTGGCTGGAGTTCTGATTACAGCTGACACATTGCTGGTTTTTATCTCTTATATTGTCAGAGCTTTTTATACCACCTAAGGTTTAATTGACTATCTCTTTCAATGTTCTCCATTATTATACTTTTATTTCCTCTGCTAGAGAATACACATGTGCTGCTGTTATTCTGAACTGCAGAAATAAATTGAAAAGCTGTTTCCTTGCGCCTCCTATAATATGGCTAAATAAAATGTTTTCCAAAGCTACTGCTCCAAAAGCAAGTCAAAAGTTTAGGTGTATATAGATAAAAAGATCTGTGATCCAAATAAAATATTGTCCCTCAATAAACTCATTGTAAGTAGAGCCGAGCAGACCCGTGGATGTTAGGGTTCACTGGATTCCGCTAGCTTTATAAAAAAGTTTGGTTCGGCAATTGCACTTTACCTGAACTTGACCCCGGACAACGAACCCCTTACATGTCAATGGGAACCCGAATTTCTGTGCTGTAAAATGGCTGTAAAATGGTTGCAGTAAGGTGTTGCAGCTCTCCACAGGTTGAGCTAAGCCCCAGGGAGGATGTTGGGAGTAGTAGTCGCCTATGGCGCAGGGGCGCGATGTTGAAAGCGCCGACAGTAATGGGATGACACAGAGGGTGCAGTTCAAGTTCATTACTCACTGGAAAAACACCGCCGTTGGAGTACCGGGCTGAGTTGTGATGGACTTCAGCCGATCTCGGGTGCTTCGGAGGTCGTGGCCGATGTTTCCTTCTGTGCATCACCTTTCGACGGTTTCCCTCCACTCCAGCTCCTGGGCCGTGGAATGGGTCACGGGTGCCTGCTGCGCTCCCTGCGAACCCTGGGATCCCGCTTCTTTCCTAAGAACTCGGGTCAAGCTTCCAGCTCCAGACAATGGGCCTCGAACTGTTCATGTTCGTGTCTTTGCTTGCTTGCCTGCTGCATCCGAAGGTATCTTCTGACTGACTCCTAACTTCCCCTGTTGGTGCCCCGCCTCCCGGGTTGCCGGGTTGCTGAACTAGTGGGCAAGAGGTCCCATACCTTATGATAGCCACCCCAGCACCTACCCTAGCCCAGTCCCAGTGGACGAGCTCCCATGTTATGTGTTGGTTGAGTGTGTTGTTGGTTGTTTACCGGTGATGACCTCCTCCATATCCGGGATGAATACTGCACCTCGGGTAAGTAACTATGACATTGTTTTTATGTAACATATTTTTCTATAGTTATGTGGCAACAGTAGTTTATGATTTTTATTTTTTTTATTAAAAATACATAAATAATAAAAACTTTGTATTTTTTTTATCAGATTTCAACGCTAAATATGTCTCTATTATGTCAGACAAAAAGTAACCCCATGCGCCATTGCTATGGTTTTGTCTTATCTCAGTTCAGCCTGCCACAAAATCATTCTAGCAACAAAAATTAATCTGAGGCAGATTTGTAGACTTTTTTTTTAAATGTAGCTTCTATTCCATCTTTTAAAACTATTTTTTTTTTTAAAAAGAATACAAATCTGAAGTAGCACCACAGATTCTTTTTGACATGTTGTTATGTCTCATATATGTTTACACACTGTTCTAATGCAAAATGAAATTTCTATTTCCAAATATCTAATTTATTCTGTTAGCAGCAACAACAAGAAAGAAAATAGTATATGCTCATTTTGAACCTTTAGGAGAAAGCAATTTTTTATTCTGTATCGTCACATTCTAGGAGGCATAGTATTTTTACTTTTTTGTCGTCTTAGCTGTATGAGGATTTGTTTTTTTCAGGATGAGTTGTATTTGTCAGTGGTAGAATTTTGGTGTACGCATCACTTATTACCTATCTTTTATTAGTTTTTTATGAGACACAGAAATTTGATCAATGAAAATGACCGTGCACCACACTAAAGAGTATAAGGTGTAAAGAAATTAGTACATATTAAAAATAATAGTGTGTGGGTCAGATGGATGTAATTGACCTACGGTAACATAAACAAGGCACCGAAAAATAGAACAAAAAATACTAAAGGAAACCGGTTAGGTCAAAAAGTATAACAATTTTATTATTAAAAATGATTGCCAACTGGCAGAATACCTAAAAACAGGGGCATCACATGTATAAATATTGTGTGCAGTAAGGGCAGGTATCAATGTACAGGTATTACAACGTTAATATTGAGGCTGATGAATGACATACAAAAATGTAAAATCAATTCACAATACTAAAGCTGATGGTTGCTAGAAAAATTCAAAAAGATTGAAATATCATATCAAATTGACATCAATAATATGTATATGGTGGTTGACCAAAAGATAGCTCTTTTAATAAAAGATAAACATATATAACACTAGCCATAAAGAAAAAAGCCAAATACACAATTATCAACCTGCACGTGTACAGTGATAGTAACAATGGTATGTAAAGTAATAAAAATTTACATGTAAAAGTATATAAAAGTCAATACCAGAAGGAATATGTGTAAAAAGGGGTTAATCAAGGTGTATATACACATGTGTAAGTGGAGGTTGAAAGGGTGTACATGTGAGGCATGTATAGATAAGAGTTTGATAGAGCATACATAATAGTTAGAGATCTATTGTGCAAGGAGTAACTGTGGCAGAAAATCAGCCGAGATATGGATGTAAAGAATACATAAAGAAAGGTTTTTTACCTGGACACGGGGATACCAATGCTCACATGTGATGCCAGCCCCGACGCGCTGGTTTCGGCGTCACCTTCGTCAGACGAAGGTGACGCCGAAACGTGCGCGTCGGGGCTGGCATCACATGTGAGCATTGGTATCCCCGTGTCAAGGTAAAAAACCTTTCTTTATGTATTCTTTACATCCATATCTCGGCTGATTTTCTGCCACAGTTACTCCTTGCACAATAGATCTCTAACTATTATGTATGCTCTATCAAACTCTTATCTATACATGCCTCACATGTACACCCTTTCAACCTCCACTTACACATGTGTATATACACCTTGATTAACCCCTTTTTACACATATTCCTTCTGGTATTGACTTTTATATACTTTTACATGTAAATTTTTATTACTTTACATACCATTGTTAATATCACTGTACACGTGCAGGTTGATAATTGTGTATTTGGCTTTTTTCTTTATGGCTAGTGTTATATATGTTTATCTTTTATTAAAAGAGCTATCTTTTGGTCAACCACCATATACATATTATTGATGTTAATTTGATATGATATTTCAATCTTTTTGAATTTTTCTAGCAACCATCAGCTTTAGTATTGTGAATTGATTTTACATTTTTGTATGTCTTTCATCAGCCTCAATATTAACGTTGTAATACCTGTACATTGATACCTGCCCTTACTGCACACAATATTTATACATGTGATGCCCCTGTTTTTAGGTTTTCTGCCAGTTGGCAATCATTTTTAATAATAAAATTGTTATACTTTTTGACCTAACCGGTTTCCTTTAGAATTTTTTGTTCTATTTTTCGGTGCCTAGTTTTTTATGAGGAAAATAGAAAAGAATTGCAGTTGTTTTTTGATATTTTGTATTTTTCACTATTCACATGCTCTGTGCGAAAGCATGATTATGTCGATTATGAATTTATACCCAGCGAAACCAGACGTTTACATACACTATCTAAAAAGACACATATGCATGCTTTTCTCACTATCTGACATGAAATCAAAATTAACCTTTTCCATTTTAGATCAATTAGGAATTAAAATTATTTATATTTGCCAAATACCAGAATAATAAGAGAGAGAGAATGTTTTAAGGCATTTTTCTGCAAAGTCAAAAGTTTATATACATTTCATAAGTATTAGGTACCATTGCTGTTAAACTGTATGACTTGGGTGAAACGTTTTGGATATTCTTCCACAAGCTTCTCACAATAGTTGGTAGGAATTTGGGCCCATTCCTCTTAACAGAACTGGTGTAACTGAGCCATGTTTGTAGGTCGGTTTACTCCTGACGTTTCAGCTTTGCCCATAAATTTTCAATAATATTGAGATCAGAGCTTTCTGATGGCCACTCCAAAACATTGACTTTGTTATCCTTAAATCACTTTATAATCAGTTTGGCAGTATGCTTCAGGTCATTGTCCATTTGAGAAACCCATTTCCGCCCAAGCTTTAAGGGTACCTTCACACTTAGCGATGCAGCAGCGATCCGACCAGCGATCTGACCTGGTCAGGATCGCTGCTGCATCGCTACATGGTCGCTGGTGAGCTGTCAAACAGGCAGATCTCACCAGCGACCAGTGAACAGCCCCCAGCCAGCAGCGACGTGCAAGCGACGCTGCGCTTGCACGGAGCCGCCGTCTGGAAGCTGCGGAGACTGGTAACTAAGGTAAACATCGGGTATGGTTACCCGATGTTTACATTAGTTACCAGTGTGAGCAGGGAGCAGGGAGCCGCGCACACTGAGCGCTGGCTCCTTGCTCTCCTAGCTACAGTACACATCGGGTTAATTAACCCGATGTGTAATGCAGCTACATGTGCAGAGAGCAGGGAGCCGCGCACACTGCTTAGCGCTGGCTCCTTGCTCTCCTAGCTGCTGTACACATCGTGTTAATTAACCCGATGTGTACAGCAGCTACATGTGCAGAGAGCCGGAGCCGGCAGCACAGGCAGCGTGAGAGCTGCAGAGGCTCGTAACTAAGGTAAATATCGGGTAACCACCTTGGTTACCCGATGTTTATCTTGGATACAGCTTACCTCAGCTGTCAGACGCCGGCTCCTGCTCCCTGCTCGCTTCATTTGTCGCTCTCTTGCTGTCACACACAGCGATCTGTGTGTCACAGCAGGAGAGCGGCTTTGAAGAAAACGAACCAGGGCTGTGTGTAACGAGCAGCGATCTCGCAGCAGGGGCCAGATCGCTGCTCAGTGTCACACACAGCGAGATCGCTAATGAGGTCACTGCTGCGTCACAAAAAGCGTGACTCAGCAGCGATCTCGGCAGCGAGCTCGCTGTGTGTGAAGCACCCCTAAGTTCCTGGCTGATGTGTTGAGATGTTGCTTCATTATTACCACATAATCTTATTTCCTCATGATGCCATCTATTTTGTGAAGTGCACCAGTCCCTGTGATGGTGGGATATGGGGGAGGTGTATCTTGCTGAACAGATTCCTATTTCAAGCTTGGTTCATTGTCTTATTTGAACTACTTCTGTGTACATTTCTATTGTTGTAGGTAATCACCCCCTATAGTGCAAGGTTGTATCCTCTTGAGGCACTTCCATTCCTGGGAGTAGGGGGAGGAGGGCTTAGAGTCCAACTAGTGTAAACTCTCTGCTTACCTGGGAGAGTCTGTCAGTCTGTGTGAAACTTGAAGAAAGAAGATTGATCCTCTGGGAGGGAATAGCTGAGGCTGGATCCTAGAGCCGGTGTATGGACAGTTACAGACTGGAGATCAGTGGCCACGTGGGTTGGACTCAAGGAACTCATATAAGGACCATTGCCCTATTTTCCCTGGCATCGGAATACCAGGCGGTGCCCCTGGATCTTTTGTTTTGTTGTGGACTCCTTGCAGACTTTAAGTATCTATATTTATGTTTGGTGCTT
Source organism: Anomaloglossus baeobatrachus (assembly GCF_048569485.1). Taxonomy (NCBI): domain Eukaryota; kingdom Metazoa; phylum Chordata; class Amphibia; order Anura; family Aromobatidae; genus Anomaloglossus; species Anomaloglossus baeobatrachus. The sequence continues at coordinate 548,736,951 of NC_134355.1, read as the reverse complement.
TATCTTTGTGGTTCCAATAAAGCCCTTTGGATTGTTCCTTAGGCCGTTGTCCCTCCTTGCTCTGTTGTACACCCCGTCAGTCCCCCCTGCAGTAAAACAACCTCAAAACATGATGCTGCCACCCCAATGTTTCACAGTTGGGATGGTGTTCTTAGGCTTCACAGCTTCTCCCTTTTACCTCCAAATGTAATGATGGTTATTATGGCCAAGCAGTTCAATTTTAGTTTTGTCAGACCACAGGACATGTGTCCAAAAATTAAGGTTTTTGTTCCTGTGTGCATTTGTAAACATTAATCTGGCTTTTTATGTTTCTTTTGGAGTAATTGCTTCATCATGGCAGAGTGGCCTTTCAGCCCATGTTGATACAGTACTCCTTTCACTGTGGATAATGACACAATCTTACCAGCTTCCGCCAGCATCTTCACAAGGTTTTTGCTTTTGATCTTGGGTTGATATGCACATGTCTGACCAAAGGATGTTCATCTCTGGTACACAGAATCGATCTCCTTCCTGAGCAGTATGAAGGCTGGATATTCCCATATTGTTTTTACTTGCATATACAGTGGAAACTTGGATTAAGAGTAACTTGGTTTGAGAGTATTTTGCAAGACAAGCAAAGCTTTTTACAAATTTGTAACTTGGTTTAAGAGCAATGCTTTGCAAGAAAAGCAAATACTCACCGTGCACACTTCCGGTTCTGTCCTCTAACCAAACTCTGACGCGCTCTGGAGGTTATTTTCTGTACATATGTACTGTATACCATTGTACAGTACAGTATATACTATATAGCATGTCTATCAATTTGTATTTGTGGATACAGTATTGTACTTTATTTCTGCTAACCAGTACAGCACGTTGCTTATACTGTTCCTCTTGAACACCAACAATTTTATTGTAAGCAAAAGTACAGTTTAATTTGCTTTATATGTTTTTTACTGTACTGTACAGTATTTTGTATTAGTGTAGTGTAATAATTTTATATGAATACATTATTTTGTATTACTGTAATGAGTTTGTATAAATACAGTAAATATTTTTGGATTGTGGAACTAATTGTCTGTGTTTCAATTATTTCCTATGGGAAAATTTGCTTTGATATAAGAGTAACTTGGTTTAAGAGCACACTTCCGGAACCAATTATGCTCGTAATCCAAGGTTCCACTGTAGTTGTTTGTACAGATGAACGAGGCATCTTCAGGTATCTGGAAATTGCACCCAAGGATGAACCAGACTTGTGCAAGTCCACAATTCTCCTCCTGAGATCTTGGCTGATTTCTTTTGACTTTCTCAAGATGCTAAACAAAGAAGCAGTGTGTTTCAGGTCTGCATTATTAAAATACATCCACAGGTGTGTCTCTAATTAACTCAGATGTTGCCAATAAACCAGAAGCTTCCAAAGACATGACATCATCATATGGGCTGAGCCATATTGTTTAAAGGCATAGTACTCTTAGGGGTACTTTGCACACTACAACATCGCAAGCTAATGCTTGTGATGCCGAGCGCGATAGTCCCCTGCCCTTGTCGCAGCAGCGATATCTTGTGATTGCTGCCGTAGCGAACATTATCGCTACGGTAGCTTCACATGCACTCACCTGCCCTGCGACGTCGCTCTGGCTGGCGACCCGCCTCCTTATTAAGGGGGCAGGTCGTGCGGCGTCACAGCGACGTCACAAGGCAGGCGGCCAATAGAAGTGGAGGGGCGGAGATGAGCGGGATGTAAACATCCCGCCCACCTCCGTCCGACCACATAGCCGGCGTGAGCCGCGGTGACACAGGTAGGAGATGTTGCTCGCTCCTGCGGCTTCATACACAGCGATGTGTGCTGCCGCAGGAACGAGGAACAACATTGTACCATCGCTGCAGCTACATTATAGAAATGTCGGACACTACACCGATGATACGATTACGACGCTTTTGCACTCGTTAATCGTATCATAAAGGATTTACACACTACGATATCGACAGCGACGCCGAATGTGCGTCACTTTCGATTTGACCCCACCGATATCGCACCTGCGATATCGTAGTGTGCAAAGTACCCCTTAGTGTATGTAAACTTTTGACTTTGCAGAAAGTAATAAAATGCCTTAAAACATTCTGTCTCTCTCTCATTATTCTGGCATTTGGCAAATGTAAATGATTTTGGCTCCTAATTGACCTAAAATGGGAAAGGTTTATTCTGCTTTCATGTCAGATAGTGAGAATTGTTTAATTCAATTTTTGTGAGCCTCAATGTGCAAAATTGAGGAATTCTGGAATTATAGTTTGTAATTGTTCCTTATGGCATGCACTATATGAGATAAATAATTTTATAATTTATTAGTGAGGGTCAGTATGATTATAGTGCTATCCAACTTATATACATTTTCTAACTTTTTACTATTTTTGCACATGAAAATCACTTTTTAATTAAAATATCGTTTTTATTTGCAGCCTGTCTTAAGAGCCATATGTTTTATGTTATTTTTTTTATTTTTCTTCATTTAGAGAGTTGTATTAGGGATCATTTTTTGGTGAAATAACCTGTAGTACTTATTAATACCATTTGTAAAACACAACCTTTTAATCACTTTTTATTTACTTTTTGTGAGATGAGCAAAATGGCAATTTTGAAAACTATTAATATTACATTAAATTATAGTACATGTCATTATGGATGTGAAAATGCCAAATATTTTACTTTTTTTTTAGCTAAATTTATTTTTTTATAAAAAAATTTTTTTGGTTGGGGAAGGGTGGATTGCCAAGTCTGAGATTTGTGGGAGGGGGATTTTACTTTGTTCTCTAAGACTTGAAAATATTTTTTACATTTTATTTTTCCAAAATTAGTTAGGTCCCCAAGGAAATTTTAACATGCAATCTCAGGATCGCATTATTAATACATAACACTGCCTTAGGCCTCATTCACACATCAGTATTTTCACATCAGTGCGTGTATGCCAAAGGCAGGAGAGGAACGTACAGAGACAAACTATAAATGAAAGCTTGACCCTGTTCTGTGTTTTAGAAACACTCATGGTTGTGGCAAATACTGCTGAACTACTGCTGAAAAATACTGAAGTGTGAATGAGGCCTTAGTAGTGCTGTCTGTTAGGCCCTGTCCCTAGCAAGATCTGATTGGCTGTGGTGTAAAGCAGGCCCGCAGGCCAGTGTCAGGCCCCCAGGTTGCACCTGCAACCTATCGGCACCCATGATAGGGGTTAAACTGCTAGGATTCGCAAGATCGCTGGTCATAGTAATTACAGCACGATTCCGGCTGTGTGGTACAGTTGGGCTCCTGTAGCAGATCACTGTACCATGTGATCAGCGTGACATACTGTATATATTATCTTAGAGCACTAAGTAACTTGTGCTCATGGTGGATATATCCGTCGCTATGAGGTTAAAAAGAGAACATTATCAGACAGAAATTATTTTCATTAAATACAAACGTCTTATTAACCCCTTCACAACCGGCTGATTTTTCGCTTTCAGGTTTTTTTTTCACCATTCTTCTTCTGAGAGATGTAACTTTTTTATTTTTCAGTCAATATGGTCATGTGAGGGCTCATTTTTTGGAGAACGAGCTGTACTTTTAAATGAAACCATAAGTTTTACCATATAGTGTACTGGAAAACAGCAAAAAAATTCCAAATGCAGAAAAATTGCAAAAAAAGTGCGATAGCACTATTGTTTTTGAGATATTTTTTCACTGTGTTCACTATATGGTAAAACTGATGTGTGGGTGTGATGCCTCAGGTCAGTGAGAGTTCGTAGACACCAAACATGTATAGGTTTACTTTTATATAAGGGGTTAAAAAAAATCGAAAGTTTGTCCGAAAAAAGTGGCGCGCGTTTTGCGCCCTATTCCGTCACCCGTAGCATTCTCATTTTTCGGGTTCTATGGCTCAGTGATGGCTTATTTTTTTGCGTCTCGAGCTGACATTTTTAACTGTACCATTTTTGCGCAGATACTACGTTTTGATCGCCTGGTATTGCATTTTGCGCAAAAGTTGTGGCGACAAAAAACCATAATTTTGGCGATTGGAATTTTTTTGCCGCTACGGCGTTTACTGATCACATTCATTGATTTTATATTTTGATAGAACGGGCGTATCTGAACTTGGCGATACCAAATGTGTGTATATTTTTATTTTTTTAAGCCTTTAATTTTCAATGGGGCGAAAGGGGGGTGATTTGAACTTTTAGGTTTTTTTGTTTTTTTAAAAACTTTTTTTTTTTACTTTTTTTTTTCATTTTACTAGTCCCCCTAGGGGGCTATAGCGATGAGCAATCCGATCGCTCTGCCCTATCTGCTGATCACAGCTACACAGCTGTAAACAGCAGATACGCTCACTTTCTGCTTCACTCTAAATTGAAGTGCTTGAAAAATCCTTCAAATCCAAAAAACATGGCGCTGATCCCCAAATGTATTATATCAGAAGAATTTTTATTCGGCTACTATAAAATATTACATAAAATATTACAACGCGTTTCGGCTAAAAAAGAAGAAGGCTATCTTTTTTTTTACGATTTTTAGCCGAAACGCGTTGTAATATTTTATGTAATATTTTATAGTAGCCGAATAAAAATTCTCACCCCTCAAGGTTTACCATCGTTTCTGCTTCACTTGGCTCCGAGCCGAGTGAAACTGAAAGCAATTCATGTGTAGTACAGGAGTCATCACATGACCCTGTGCTACCATGACAACCACCGGAAGTCACGTGATCACATCACATGACTTACGGTATCGGCCGGTAAGTAAAAGTTTACCACGATCGTGATTATAATGGCACTGTCACATATTGACAGCACCATTTAAGGGGTTAAACGGCACGGGCAGAAAATGATTCTGCTTGTGCCTATCAGGCACACATCTCAGCTGTGAAAATCAGCTGAGATGTGCGCTGATCGCGGCCTGCTGCCGGCAGCAGACCGCGGACAGTAACATTATGACCGCTGGACGTAATATTACTGCCCACGGTCATTAAGGGGTTAAAGGCAATCCATCATCAGGACTTTGTTAGGTTATCTGAGAGCAGCATGATTTCAGTGGCTGATAGAAAACAATAAATTCTACAAAAAATTAATCTAATACTGTGGCCTCCTTAGCGCTCTATTAGACCGTGCTTCTATACTTTACTGCTGATCTTCCCCCCTGTGGGTTCACGGCAAGAGCTGCTTGATACGGAGGTCAGATTACCAGAGACGCCCAGTGATCTGTCATGTGACCAGCTCCTCAGGAATTTGCTTCCCTGGATGGACATCGTGGGCTAACAGGTTAGAAGATCACTGACTCCACACTCCTGTCTTATACCGTAGTTGTGCGAGGGCTGCACAACCACATCAGGTGAGCAGATTCCTTTTCTTCTCCTCACTGCTATCTCCCAGAACCTTCACATGCGCTCCCTTGTTTAATTTTTATCCAGCATGATTTAGGGGCAGAGACCAGTGATGTATCCCTTGCTGGTCTGCATGCTGTTATTTTGGTAAAATACCTGTCTTCTTTGATATAGATGTAGCAGTTTACTAAAATTCTGAGCTGTGAATAACCCCATCTGCACCACTGATTGGCAGATACAATCCATTTTTTACAATGTAAAGGCCACGTCTCACTAAGCAACATCACTAGCAACATCGCTGCTGAGGCACAACTTTTGTGACGCAACAGCGATGTTGCTAGCGATGTTGCTGTGTGTGACATCCAGCAACAACCTGGCCCCTGATGTGAGGTCGCTGGTTGTTGCTGAATGTCCTGGACCATTTTTTTAGTTGTTGCTCTCCCGCTGTGAAGCACACATCGCTGTGTGTGACAGCGAGAGAGCAACAACTGAATGTGCAGTGAGCAGGGAGCTGGCTTCTGCGGACGCTGGTAACCAATGTAAATATCAGGTAACCAAGAAGCCCTTTCCTTGGTTACCCGATATTTACCTTCGTTACCAGCGTCCGCCGCTCTCACGCTGTCAGTGTCGGCTCCCTGCACACATAGCCAGACTACACATCGGGTAATTAACCCGATGTGGACCCTGGCTAGGAGTGCAGGGAGCCAGCGCTAAGCGGTGTGCGCTGGTAACCAAGGTAAATATTGGGTTGGTTACCCGATATTTACCTTAGTTACCAAGCGCAGCATCGCTTCAACGCGTCGCTGCTGGCTGGGGGCTGTTCACTGGTTGCTGGTGAGATCTGCCTGTTTGACAGCTCACCAGCAACCCGTGTAGCGACGCTCCAGCGATCCCTGCCAGGTCAGGTTGCTGGTGGGATCGCTGGAGCATCGCTTAGTGTGACGGTACCTTTAATTAGCAAAGAGTTGCAAATCAGTGGTGCGCAAGAGTCTATTTGTTCTGTAGTGATAATCTCCTGCTGATAAAACACTCCGTGACTGCAGACTTGTGAATCCTCACAGCAGGCCCTGCACTTGTTGTGAGGATTCTCCGATGCCAGCACCTGGAGCAGATGGTCAGTTGACCGCAATCACACACTGGACGTATCTGACCTCACTCAATTCAGTAGTATTGAGTGAGGCTGCACACATCTAGTTGAAATGTGACATATTGCATTCTTATGGTTTTGCGCCCACCAGTTCCCGACGCTGGCACCAGAGAATCCCTTTAATGTTGGGTTCAGATGGCTGTACTAAATCTCGGACCAGTCAAGTCTGCATGTCGTGGACAGAACTGGCTCATTGTACTTGTCGGATGAGTGAAAGCGTTGCCTCCTATTTACGTGCCCTAGTCTGGTCCTTACATAGTCCATGTAAATACTGAGTATCAATCTTCCATGTAGAAAACCGGTCATGTGTACTGGCACATTGGCTATAATGACACCGTCTGTTCTCCGTGGGGCGCAGAGAGCGCATGTCCATATAGCACGCACATCTGAACAAGCCCTAAATCTCAAATGACAGAAATTGACTTATTTTCTTTCAAAATAAACTGGCGTCAAATGAATGTGAGTCAAAAGAAGATTTTCATAAAGACTACAACTGTTAATTTTTTTAATGCTTTTCTCTTTCCATGATACCACATTAGCTAATGAAGTTATTTCCCTGCCAGAACACACTACTGTGAAACACTCAGCAGACACCAACCCACACATACAGTATATATGGAATATTAAACGATCCAAAGTGCTCAATCAGAAGTAAAATTGCATTTATTATGGTGAGCAATGACCAAAACCCAGGGTATACAGTTAGGGCGGCTTTGCACGTTGCGACATTGCACGTGCGATGTCGGTGGGGTCAAATCGAAAGTGACGCACATCCGGCGTCGCAGTCGATATCGCAACGTGTAAATCCTTTTTGATATGATGAACGAGCACAAAAGCGTCGTTATCGTATTATCGCTGCAGCCTACGACATTTCCATAATGCCGGTGCAGCGACAGGTGCGATGTTGTTCCTCGCTCCTGCGGCAGCACACATCGCTGTGTATGAAGCCGCAGGAGCGAGGAACTTCAACTTACCTGCCGCCGGCTGCAATGAGAAGGACGGAGGTGGGCGGGATGTTTACATCCTGCTCATCTCCGCCCCTCCGCTTCAATTGGCCGCCTGCCGTGTGACGTCACTGTGACGCCGCACGACCCGCCCCCTAAGGAAGGAGGCGGGTCGCCGGCGAGAGGGACGTCGAACGGCAGGTATGTGCGTGTAAAGCTGCCGTAGCGATAATAATCGCTACGGCAGCTTTCACTAGATATCGAACGTGCGACGGGGGCGGGACTATCGCTGCAGCATCGGTAACACATTGTTACCGATGTTGCAACGTGCAAAGCCCGCCTTAGGTCCAAAAATATTTGGACAATGATCCAATCTTCGTGATTTCAGCTCTGCATGTCGCTAAATTTTATTTAAAATGAAACAACTGAGATGTAATTGAAGTGGATACTTTCAGGTTTAATTAAAGGGGTTGAACAAAAATATCCAGTGATATGTTTTGGAATTGTAACAATTTTTCTACAAAGCCTCCGAATTTCATGGGTTCAAAAGTAATTGGACAAAGTAACTTTACCAGAAATTAAATGTTCATTTTTAATACTGTGTACAGGATCCTTTGCAGGCAATGACTGCCTGAAGTCTGGAAGTCATGGATGTCACCAAACGCTGGGTTCTCCTCTTTGTGATGCTTTGCCGGCCTTTACTGCAGCTCACTTCAGTTGTTACTTGTTTATGGGTCTGTCTACTCTACGTCCTGTCTTAAGAATGTGAAATGCATGTTTATTGGGGCTGAGATCTGGTGATTGACTAGGCCATTGAAGAATATTCTACTTCTTTGTCTTATAAACTTCTGGTTGCTTCTGCAGTACATTTTGGGTCGTTGTCCATCTGTACTGTGAAGTGCCATCTAATCAAACTTGCTGCAATAGGTTGATTATGAGCAGAAAGTATAACCCTGTACACTTCAGAATTTATCCGGCTGCTTCTGTTTTAAGTGACATCATCAATATACACTAGTGACCCAGTGCCATTGGAAGCCTTGCATGTCTGGCCATCACACTGCCTTCGCCATGTGTTACAGAGAATGTCCTGTCCATTGGCTCATGAGCGGTTCCAGGCCTCCTCCATACTTTCTTCTTCCCATCATTCTGGTACAGGTTGATCCTCATTATATTTGTTTCTAAAGGTTGCTTTTCCATAACTGGGCTGGCATCTTTAGATTTTTTTGGCAAATTCTAATCTGGCCAATTTTTAAGGCTGATTAATTGTTTGCACTTGTGGTGAATCCTCTGTATTTGATCTGATGAAGTCTTCTATTTATTGTAGACTTAGATACTGAAACACCTACATCCTGGGGAGTCTTCTTCACGTGGATGGATGTTGTGAAGATTTTTTTCTTCACCATGGGCCTTCATGACACAGCGTACTAGGGCATGGTGCTTGTGACTCCCTGTGCTCCAACAGAATCAAACTGTATCAGCATTATGTTGATGTCGATACAGTACAAAGTGGCACTCAGCAGAGACCCGAGGCATCCAGCCAGAAGTCCAGCATCGGATAAGCAGTGCCCATGATGGTACGTTATAGGCTATATCTAGTCCCCATTAAAGAGGTTCTCAGGGACATTAGCATTGATACCTTATCAATAAGATCATTCCCATAGTAGGATAAGCTGCAGTTCCAAGTACAGGTGCTCTACTGTGCCACATAAGAGAACTGTTGCTCCTTGATAGTACTGAAAAGTAAGGGTTCTTACCAAAGTTTGAGCATGTATATCACCAGGTATGTAGTTGCTGCAGGCCACAGATTTCACATGCAATATGCAGAATTATATATTGACCATTCATTTTAATTGGTTAAAATTAGAGATGAGTGAAGACCGTAATATTAGTATTCATAATATTCGTAACGAATACTGTGTAATAGTCGTGTATTCATTACGAATAGCGAGTACAATGCAAGTCAATGGGAAATGCCAGTAATTTTCTGCTGGATCCAACAAAGAGGTCTGGGGGCCTGAGGAAAAGGCTGAAATGGATGGGAAAGTGATCAAACTGAATGGGGAGAGCCAGGAGAATATGCCTGCATGCATGTCTGACTCACATATGGTTTCAGGAAGAACGTCAGTGTGGCTTCAGTCTGTCGGTGCTCCTGCAGTCTATGTTGCACAGCCCTGGCCAGCCCCGCAGCTGTGTCGATGACAAGTGCCGACATCAGGAGGTAAGCTCAAATCATTACCTGCTGTGATGATCTCCGCTGAACTCGTGATGTCAGCGGTCATCACTGATTTCCATAATGCCGGGTTCTCACATCAAGTCTCATGGGCAGCCTGAGACTGTGACTAGCAGTGATGTCATGGGCTCATGGAATACTTTGCGTGAGAATGTGGTGGCCATGGAGCTCAGTGACGAGTGCTGACATCATGTGTTCAGCAGAGTTCATCACCACAGGTAATGAACTCAGCTAATCTCATAACGTCGGTGCTCATCATGCCCTACAGTGACTTGGCCTGACCTAATGATGTTACCTATGGTCAGTGCACTGCTCTCTCAGCCAATGGGGAACATTCTGTTCTTTATTGACTGGGACAGTGAGTATGGATCATCGTAGGACCCCCTAATTGGATTACACCAGACCTGGATTTGTTTTTTTTTTACAACAAATTGGTGAAAGAGGGAATGTGTTGGGAAGTATTTTTTCAAATAAAAAATTTTTTGTTGTCTTTTTTTATTACTGACTGGGTTAGTGCTGTTGGGTATTTGATAGACACCATGACATCACTAATGCCATAGCTTGATACCAGATGACATTACACAGCTGGTTTCAACCCCATATACAACCCCATTTGCCACCACACCAGGGCAACTGGATGAGCTGGGGCGAAGAGCCAGGGTTGGCGGATCTAATGGATGCAACACTTCTGGGATGGCTGTGACCTGCTATTATTAGGCTGGGAAGGGTCCAATAACCATAGACCTCCCTAGTCTGAGAATACCAGACCCCAGATGTTCGCTTTACCATGGCTGGTGATACAATTTGGGTGGACTCCACGTTTTTGTTTTATATTATTTATTTAATTTAATTTAAAATAACAGCATTGAGTGCCCTCTGTCTTGGATTACCAGCCAAGGTAGAGCTTCCAGCTGTGGTCTGTAGTCTGCCGCTGTCTGCTTCACCTTAGCTGTATACACAAAATAGGGGGACCCAACGTCGTTTTTTGGGGGGTAAATAATGAATTTGTGGCTAAAAACAAGGCTAAACACACATTAGTGCCACATAAAAGGCACTAAATGGGGCAAGATTACAAAATGTAGGGGAGTAGGATATTATATATGTCTTTCTTATCTATCTATCTATCTATCTATCCATCCATCCAGCTATCTATTTATCTATCCAGCTATCTATTTTTCTAGCATTTGACTTTATGTAACCCTCCTTCAGTATTTTTTGCAGTCCGCAAAAAAAAAGGCAGGCATACGGATGTAAAACGGACCGTATACGGAACAGAACGGATGTGATTGTCACACGGATGTGCATTGTTTACAAAAATTAACCCCATGGCCTGAGTCATGGTTGACGCAAGGAGTCACTATCACAAGGTCCTCCAGTGACAAAGAGTAGTTAGGCAGGAGTGGAGTACTGTCCTGGTTTGTCCACCACTGCACAATGTGCATAGTGTTTTAAAAATTAGTTCTATGGGCTGAGTCATGGTTGACACAGGAAGTCCCCATTACAAGGGCCTCCAATGACATATAGTAGTTAGGCTGGAGTAGAAGTACTGTCCTGGTTTGTCCGTCACTGCACAATATGCATAGTGTTAACCATAACTCAGGCCATAGGGCTAATTTTTGTAGACGCAGGAAGTCCCCATCACAACTGCCTCCAATGACAAATAGTAGTTAGGCTGGAGTAGAAGTACTGTCCTGGTTTGTTCGCCACTGCACAATGTGCATAGTGTTTCCAAAAATTAGTCCTATGGGCTGAGTCATGGTTGATGCAGGAAGGAAACGGCTTTATATGGGCAGGGGTAGACGTTAACCGCAGTAGTCAAAATCAACATTTTGGGGAATTTAGTTTGGCTTGCTCTCATCTGGAGGGATTGAAAACTGTGGAGAAATCCAGTCCTTGTTGAATTTAATCAGAGTAAGCCTGTCTGCATTTTCTGTGGAGAGGCATGAGTGCCTATCAGTGATGATTGCCCCAGCAGAACTGAAAACACACTCTGACATCACACTAGCAGCCGGGCAGTGTATAAGGAGAGGTCAGGCCAATTGTTCAGCTTGGACACCCAATAATTAAAAGTAACTGAAGCATCTGAAAGGACTCAGGTATGGTCACTTAACTACCCCTTGACCATTTGTGCAACTTCTCCCTCCTTGGTATTGTTACAGGCACATATACATATAGCCCTTGGTAATGTACTGGTTTACTGAAAATGGCCCAGTTTGCACACATTTTTCCCCCACCTCTGTTGGACCTGTTATTTGTGTGTCTACTAGAGATGAACGAACCGGTCGCGGTTCGGCTCGAGGTCGGTTCGCCGAACGGAGCTCCCGTTCGAGTTCGGTTCGTCGAACGTTCGACGAACCGAACTCGAACTGCATAGGAAACAATGTCAGGCAATCACAAACACATAAAAACACCTAGAAAACACCCTCAAAGGTGTCCAAAAGGTGACAAACAACTCACAACACAAACACATGGGAAAGTGACAAGGACAAATTCTCATGTGAAAACAAAACAGCGTTACGAGGAAAAAGAGGACGAGACACAGATATAGGCATGGCATGCCCTTCTAAAATCATGTAAAACACCGCAAGGTGACTCCAAGCGGAGTCTCCCTTTTTTCCAAAAATTGGGCCACACAGACACCTTATCAGTGGCAGCACTTGTGCCCTAGTTGCAAACAGGATGTTTTGATTTGCATCAAGCACATTCAAAAATACGCCATACTTAACCGTCCCCAGGATGACACCGGGGTAGGTAGCAAAGTCTTTCCTGATCCCAGCTCTGTTCATCTTGGATCATTTTTAAAAAACACAGCAAGCAAGGGTTACTCCAAGCGGAGTCTCCCTTTTTTCAAAAAATTGGGCCACACAGACACCTTATCAGTGGCAGCACTTGTGCCCTAGTTGCAAACAGGATGTTTTGATTTGCATCAAGCACATTCAAAAATACGCCATACTTAACCGTCCCCAGGATGACACCGGGGTAGGTAGCAAAGTCTTTCCTTATCCCAGCTCTGTTCATCTTGGATCATTTTTAAAAAACACAGCAAGCAAGGGTTACTCCAAGCGGAGTCTCCCTTTTTTTCCAAAAATTGTGCCCCACACACACCCACCCATTCAGTGGCAGCACTTGTGCCCTAGTTGTACACTTCACAGCTAGATTTGCATCAAGCACATTCAAAAATACGCCATACTTAACCGTCCCCAGGATGACACCGGGGTAGGTAGCAAAGTCTTTCCTTATCCCAGCTCTGTTCATCTTGGATCATTTTTAAAAAACACAGCAAGCAAGGGTTACTCCAAGCGGAGTCTCCCTTTTTTTCCAAAAATTGGGCCACACAGACACCCACCCCATCAGTGGCAGCACTTGTGCCCTAGTTGCAAACAGGATGTTTTGATTTGCATCAAGCACATTCAAAAATACGCTATTCTTAACCGTCCCCAGGATGACACCGGGGTAGGTAGCAAAGTCTTTCCTGATCCCAGTGTAAGGGGTGGGCAGACCCCTTACAAGGAAGCACAGGTTTTCTCTGAAGTGGTTAATGCTGTCCCCATAGAAACTGTAGAGGAGGGAGGAGGAGCCGGCAGCTTAGGGGGAAAGGAAGTGTGTGCTGAAGGCAGTTGTGGAAGAAACAGCCAGGGGCAGAGTGTGGAGCTGAGTGGGCAGAAAGAAAGAAAGAAAGAAGGGAGCTGGAAGAACAGGGAAGCCGGAGAGAAAAGGAGCGGGCGGAACCTCATAGTGCGAAGCAGTCCCGGTGTGGGTCCGGGCTGTGGGTAGCCAGAAGTGGGAGCCGGGCGAAGTGAAGTAGTCAGGCAAGTCACCCACTTGAGGGAACGCTAGAGTAGACTTCCCCTCAGCTGAAGGAAGCGCCATAGCATTGTGCTGTATTACTGCCAAGTGTGAAGAACTGCGGAGAATAAAAGATGTTTGTTGTTTGCATTGACCCACGCCTGAAGAGTATTTGTGCGCCGGACAACACCTGCACCACCACACTCTGCCCCACAAAGGCACCTCCTGTTCCCCCAGTGACAGCGACGCCAGGGGTAAGCCTGTCAGAAGGGGCCACGACTACAAGCCCAGAGGCGCCCCTGGCACCCCGTTACTATTGGCGTAGTCGGCAGGATACGGATCGTATGCAAGGGGACCCGCTCCAAGAAGATGGAGACCAAGTGGTGCCCAGGGCCCCTGATCCGGACTTTCAGCGAAGATTTACAGTCCCATGGTGGGAAGAAGAAACAGTGCCTTAGGCGTTGGACCGGGCACAAGATGGCGGCAAGGTGGCCGTCGTCTGTGAAAAAACAGAAAGCGCGCGAAGAATTGGCGCCAAAAGAAGAGCCTGGGGCTGGCCGGTGCCGAAAAAGAAGTTCGGAGTACTCCGCCCAAAGAGGGGAGGTGCCGGTCCCAGGGCACGAAGGAAGATATGTGAAGTTGGCGGTGTTCCAGAGAAAAAGAAGAACCGCCGCGTAGGGGTCGACCTGATGTGTGAGACTGGGGGTGGAGTATACCCAAGAGCGGGAAAAGTAAGCCCGCCTCCACTTCCTCCAGCATCTCCACTGACCCCGACGCCATTAACAGAAACGCTGACTCCGAGGAAGATGGAGACTCCAGGAAGACAGCAAGCTGCGGTAGCCGCACTAGTAGCGACTAGCCTGGGCAGAGGACGCCCGAAGCAGACTGCGGCTGCGGAAGGACCCACCCTTAACCTACCGGCTGTGCCAGGAGGACCGGAGCGGCCCACTACACAAGAGGCTGCACAGTGGCAACAGGAAATCGAGTGGGAGGAATGCCAATACCGGCGGCGGTCGCAGCAAAGACCGGTGCTAGCTGAACTCTCCCACCCGAGACGTTGGAGCAACCCGCCAACTACGAGCCCTTCCGGAGGCTGCGCCGGTTGCCCGGACAGTCCCTGTCGGAGTACGTGCAGGCCCAACGAGCCGAATGGCAACGTGCATATCATCCGGAGTGACTTTTCAAGACCGGAAGATGGCGGGCCTGTTTTTGTTCAACACCGGCGTTGTTTTGAGCCGGAAGAAGGTGTGTTGTTTGTAACCGTTCAAGTTGCTGAGCCCGGAAGAGAGCCTGATGCTGGACTGAGCCAGGGGCTCCCTCCGCGTCGTTAAGAAGATTTTTGCCGAGTTGTGTTCCTGCCAGCTAACGTCTAAGGCCGGGAGTGCTGCAAAAGCCTCCGGGCAGAAACTCCACTAAGACCGGGAGTGCCTGCCGACGGCCTCCGGGCACGACTAAGACCGGGAGCTTCCAGGAGGAACTCCGGGCGCTGGACTGGTGTGCCCTTGCGGGTGCCCTCAGGTGAACATGTTCGCAGTTTCATTAAAATGACTTTGTTTAGTTTTAAAATGTGATTTTAGATTTGTGCCTTGCCGGGAGGCTTAGGCTTAAAGAGGGGAGGTATGTAAGGGGTGGGCAGACCCCTTACAAGGAAGCACAGGTTTTCTCTGAAGTGGTTAATGCTGTCCCCATAGAAACTGTAGAGGAGGGAGGAGGAGCCGGCAGCTTAGGGGGAAAGGAAGTGTGTGCTGAAGGCAGTTGTGGAAGAAACAGCCAGGGGCAGAGTGTGGAGCTGAGTGGGCAGAAAGAAAGAAAGAAAGAAAGAAGGGAGCTGGAAGAACAGGGAAGCCGGAGAGAAAAGGAGCGGGCGGAACCTCATAGTGCGAAGCAGTCCCGGTGTGGGTCCGGGCTGTGGGTAGCCAGAAGTGGGAGCCGGGCGAAGTGAAGTAGTCAGGCAAGTCACCCACTTGAGGGAACGCTAGAGTAGACTTCCCCTCAGCTGAAGGAAGTGCCATAGCATTGTGCTGTATTACTGCCAAGTGTGAAGAACTGCGGAGAATAAAAGATGTTTGTTGTTTGCATTGACCCACGCCTGAAGAGTATTTGTGCGCCGGACAACACCTGCACCACCACACTCTGCCCCACAAAGGCACCTCCTGTTCCCCCAGTGACGGCGACGCCAGGGGTAAGCCTGTCAGAAGGGGCCACGACTACAAGCCCAGAGGCGCCCCTGGCACCCCGTTACACCAGCTCTGTTCATCTTGGATCATTTTTAAAAAACACAGCAAGCAAGGGTTACTCCAAGCGGAGTCTCCCTTTTTTTCCAAAAATTGTGCCCCACACACACCCACCCATTCAGTGGCAGCACTTGTGCCCTAGTTGTACACTACACAGCTAGATTTGCATCAAGCACATTCAAAAATACGCCATACTTAACCGTCCCCAGGATGACACCGGGGTAGGTAGCAAAGTCTTTCCTTATCCCAGCTCTGTTCATCTTGGATCATTTTTAAAAAACACAGCAAGCAAGGGTTACTCCAAGCGGAGTCTCCCTTTTTTTCCAAAAATTGGGCCACACAGACACCTTATCAGTGGCAGCACTTGTACCCTAGTTGCAAACAGGATGTTTTGATTTGCATCAAGCACATTCAAAAATACGCTATTCTTAACCGTCCCCAGGATGACACGGGGTAGGTAGCAAAGTCTTTCCTGATCCCAGCTCTGTTCATCTTGGATCATTTTTAAAAAACACAGCAAGCAAGGGTTACTCCAAGCGGAGTCTCCCTTTTTTTCCAAAAATTGTGCCCCACACACACCCACCCATTCAGTGGCAGCACTTGTGCCCTAGTTGTACACTTCACAGCTAGATTTGCATCAAGCACATTCAAAAATACGCCATACTTAACCGTCCCCAGGATGACACCGGGGTAGGTAGCAAAGTCTTTCCTTATCCCAGCTCTGTTCATCTTGGATCATTTTTAAAAAACACAGCAAGCAAGGGTTACTCCAAGCGGAGTCTCCCTTTTTTTTCCAAAAATTGGGCCACACAGACACCTTATCAGTGGCAGCACTTGTGCCCTAGTTGCAAACAGGATGTTTTGATTTGCATCAAGCACATTCAAAAATACGCTATTCTTAACCGTCCCCAGGATGACACCGGGGTAGGTAGCAAAGTCTTTCCTGATCCCAGCTCTGTTCATCTTGGATCATTTTTAAAAAACACAGCAAGCAAGGGTTACTCCAAGCGGAGTCTCCCTTTTTTTCCAAAAATTGTGCCCCACACACACCCACCCATTCAGTGGCAGCACTTGTGCCCTAGTTGTACACTTCACAGCTAGATTTGCATCAAGCACATTCAAAAATACGCCATACTTAACCGTCCCCAGGATGACACCGGGGTAGGTAGCAAAGTCTTTCCTTATCCCAGCTCTGTTCATCTTGGATCATTTTTAAAAAACACAGCAAGCAAGGGTTACTCCAAGCGGAGTCTACCTTTTTTTCCAAAAATTGGGCCACACAGACACCTTATCAGTGGCAGCACTTGTGCCCTAGTTGCAAACAGGATGTTTTGATTTGCATCAAGCACATTCAAAAATACGCTATTCTTAACCGTCCCCAGGATGACACCGGGGTAGGTAGCAAAGTGTTTCCTGATCCCATCTCTGTTCATCTTGGATCATTTTTAAAAAACACACCAAGCAAGGGTTACTCCAAGCGGAGTCTCCCTTTTTTTTCAAAAATTGTGCCCCACACACACCCACCCATTCAGTGGCAGCACTTGTGCCCTAGTTGTACACTTCACAGCTAGATTTGCATCAAGCACATTCAAAAATACGCCATACTTAACCGTCCCCAGGATGACACCGGGGTAGGTAGCAAAGTCTTTCCTTTTCCCAGCTCTGTTCATCTTGGATCATTTTTAAAAAACACAGCAAGCAAGGGTTACTCCAAGCGGAGTCTCCCTTTTTTTCCAAAAATTGGGCCACACAGACACCTTATCAGTGGCAGCACTTGTGCCCTAGTTGCAAACAGGATGTTTTGATTTGCATCAAGCACATTCAAAAATACGCTATTCTTAACCGCCCCCAGGATGACACCGGGGTAGGTAGCAAAGTCTTTCCTGATCCCAGCTCTGTTCATCTTGGATCATTTTTAAAAAACACAGCAAGCAAGGGTTACTCCAAGCGGAGTCTCCCTTTTTTTCCAAAAATTGGGCCACACAGACACCTTATCAGTGGCAGCACTTGTGCCCTAGTTGCAAACAGGATGTTTTGATTTGCATCAAGCACATTCAAAAATACGCTATTCTTAACCGCCCCCAGGATGACACCGGGGTAGGTAGCAAAGTCTTTCCTGATCCCAGCTCTGTTCATCTTGGATCATTTTTAAAAAACACAGCAAGCAAGGGTTACTCCAAGCGGAGTCTCCCTTTTTTTCCAAAAATTGGGCCACACACACACCCACCCATTCAGTGGCAGCACTTGTGCCCTAGTTGTACACTTCACAGCTAGATTTGCATCAAGCACATTAAAAAATACGCCATACTTAACCGTCCCCAGGATGACAGTGGGGTAGGTAGCAAAGTCTTTGCTGAACCATGACTTGTTCATCTTGGCTCCTTTTAAAAAACACAGCAAGCAAGGGTTACTCCAAGCGGAGTATCCCTTTTTTTTTAAAAAATTGGGCCACACAGACACCCCATCAGTGGCAGCACTTGTGCCCTAGTTGCAAACAGGATGTTTTGATTTGCATCAAGCACATTCCAAATCCACATGCATTTACTCTCCCCAGGATGACACAGAGGTAGTAAATTCCTGGTGGATCCATGACTTGTTCATTTTGATGAACGTTAGTCTGTCCATATTGTCACTGGACAGACGCGTGCGCTTATCTGTCAGCACACACCCAGCAGCACTGAAGACACGTTCAGAGACAACGCTGGCAGCTGGACACGGCTAAATCTCCAAGGCGTAACTGGAGAGCTCTGGCCATTTTTCTAGATTTGAAGCCCAAAAGGAGCAAGGCTCCATTTGCAAAGTCATGGCATCGATGTTCATTTGGAGATACTCCTGTATCATCCTCTCCAGCCGTTGACTATGTGTAAGACTTGTTGTCTCTGGTGGCCTTGCAAAGGAGGATCTAAAAAAATTATGAAAAGATTCCATAAAATTGCTGTTACCAGCACCAGATACAGTCCTACTGGTACGGGTAGACTGTTGAAGATGACGAGACCGTCCCATGTTTGTCAAGTTACAACTGGGAGAATCACTCCCTGCACCTGCACGGTTGTTTGGTGGAAAAGCCGAGCTAAGATCGAGTAACAGCTTCTGCTGATAATCCTGCATACGTGCGTCCCTTTCTATGGCTGGAATTATGTCACAAAATTTGGACTTGTACCGGGGGATCTAATAGTGTGGCAATCCAGTAGTCATCATAACTTCTAATTTTGACAATACGAGGGTCATGTTGGAGGTAGTGCAACAAGAAGGCACTCATGTGTCTTGCGCAGCCATGCGGACCAAGTCCACGCTGTGTTTGTGGCATAGAGGTGCTACCCGTTCTTTCTTCCTCTGACATCTCCCCCCAACCTCTTTCAACTGAAATTTGACCAAGGTCTCCCTCATCTGCTGAGTCTTCCATGTCCATGGACAGTTCGTCCTCCATTTCTTCATGTTCCCCTGCACCTTCCTCAACATTTCGCCTGCTACTATGCGCCCTTTTTGATCCCTGTCCCCCATGGTCCCATGCCTGCTGCGTTGGTGATGATGAACGTCTGGACCTTGGTGATGTTGTTGTCCCTTGCGCATATGAATCCTCCTGTAGTTCCTCCCTTTCTTGTTGTCCCACCCCCTGACTCCGAATAGTGTTTAGCGTGTGCTCCAGCATGTAAATGACTGGAATTGTCATGCTGATAATGGCATTGTCAGCGCCAAACATATTCGTCGCCATGTCGAAACTGTGCAGCGAGGGTGCATAGGTCCTTGATCTGAGACCACTCCATCAGGGTGATCTGCCCCACCTCTGCATCTCGTTGGCCCAGGCTATACGTCATGACGTGTTGCACCAGGGCTCGGCGGTGCTGCCACAGTCGCTGTAACATGTGGAGAGTCGAATTCCAGCGTGTCGCCACATCGCATTTCAGGCGATGAACCGGCAGGCCGAAAGACTTCTGGAGAGATGCAAGTCGCTCAGCTGCGGCTGTTGAACGGCGTAAGTGAGCAGACAGTTTTCGTGCCCTGGTCAGAAGGCCATCTAGGCCGGGATAGTGTGTTAAGAATTGCTGGACGACAAGGTTCAACACGTGAGCCATACAAGGCACGTGTGTCACCTTGCCCAGGCAAAGGGCCGCACCCAGGTTTGCAGCATTGTCGCACACGGCCTTACCAGGCTGCAGGTTGAGTGGAGACAACCATTTATTAAACTCTGACCGCAGAGCTGACCACAACTCCTCAGCTGTGTGACTCCTATTCCCAAGACATGTCAAGCTAAAGACCGCCTGATGCCGTTGCGCTCTGCTGCCAGCATAGTAATGAGGGGTGCGTGATTCCTTCTGCGCAGTGAGAACGCTGGTGGCCTGACCAGGCAGGCTTGGGGCGGAGGTGGAGGATCCAGATGAGGTGGAGGAGGCAGAAGCAGTGGCGGAACTTGGACAGACAGAGGATTGACACACAAGTCATGGGGACGGCAAGACTTGTGCAGCAGACCCTTCACCATCTATCACCATAGTTACCCAGTGCCCAGTCAGCGACATGTAACGTCCCTGTCCATGCTTACTGGTCCAAGTATCGGTGGTGAAATGCACCCGTTCACACACAGAGTTTCTAAAGGAAGCGGTGATGTTGTGTGCGACATGCTGGTGTAGCGCGGGCACACCTTTCTTAGAGAAGTAGTGGCGACTAGGCATCTGGTACTGGGGCACAGCGACAGGCATAAGGTCTCTAAAATCCTGTGTGTCCACTAGGCGGAAAGGCAGCATTTCAGTAGCCAAGAGCTTACAGAGGGATAGAGTCAACCTCTTAGCTTTGTCATGGGTCGCAGGAAATGGCCTTTTATTTGACCACATCTGAGGGACAGAGATCTGGCTGCTGTGTTTAGACGGTGTTGAGTAGGGTGGCCCTGGAAAAATGCAGGTTTGTGAGGAAAGTGCAGGCGGAGACATGATGTTGCCTTCATCCAACGTTGGTGCTATCGATGTCTGAGAGAGCTGTACACACTCACTTGTTTCCCCTTCCAAACCAACTGACGACCTACCAAGCAAAGTGCCTGTTGCGGTTACAGTGGTGGAAGTTGTGCGTGGAAAACCAGGTGTGACAGCTGTCCCCACAGTCCTAGAAGATGAAGAGCGCGCGGATGTACTGGAAGGGGCAGGCCGTGGATGGTTCGCTCCGCTAGGCCGCATTGCAGCACGGTGAGCTTCCCACCGGGACCTATGATATTTATTCATGTGACGATTCATGGAAGAAGTCAAACTGCTGAGGTTTTGACCTCTACTAACAGAATCATGACAAATTTTACACATCACATAATTTGGGCAATCTTTTTCTATGTCAAAAAATTACCAGGCTAGGCAAGGCTTAGAGGGCATGCGACCTGCTGAGCCCCCCCGACTAGTGCTCAGAGGCAGAGTGGTGGCTGAGGATGCAGTTGTAGACGTGCTACCAGTGCTCCGACTCTGTCCAGGAAGGCGCAAGGTAACTTCGTCGTCGGTTGCATCCTCCTCCACCGCCTCTGTTGACCTCCTCGAGTGCCTGACTGGGGGTTGACAGTAGGTGGGATCTAGAACTTCATCATCAATTGTTGTGTTTGCACTCCCCTCCCCCTCAGACCGAGCCTCTTCTTGCCCTGACCGAATATTTAAGTTGTCATCCAAATCGGGTATCTGCGTCTCATCTTCATCAGTATGTTCCTCATTGTCTATAACCACAGGTGTTACAGTTTGTGACAAAGGGTCAACATTATGCTCAGAAACTTGGTCCTCACGGCCTGAATCAGAGTCACAAAGGTTCTGGGCATCACTGCAGACCATTTCCTGGTCTGTACTCACTGTAGCTTGGGAGCAGACCTCTGATTCCCAGGCTATAGTGTGACTGAACAGCTCTGCAGACTCAGCCATCTCAGTTCCACCATACTGTGCAGGGCTGATGGAGACTTCAGAGCTGGGAGAAAGCAAGTTTGATTGGGATGACAACTCAGAGGACTGGTGTTTTTTGGATGCGGTACTTGAAGTGGCTGAGAGGGCACTTGTTGGACCACTTGAGATCCATTCAAGCATTTTCCTTTTTTGGCCATCATCTACCTTTGTTCCTGTTGTTCGTGTCCGTAAAAAAGGGAGCACATCGGATTGTCCACGGTAAGTAGTAGACATCTTACTTTTGCTGGTAGATGGTCTATCTTCAGCAGATGATAATGGAGCTTTGCCACCTTCCCCACGGACAAACCCTTTTTCTCCTTTTCCAGCACGCCTCTTCCCCTTTCCACCAGCATCTGTCATTTTGCCACTCATGTTGATTGCGACAAGAATGTGCACTGAAAATGTGGTAGTATAAATTGAGAGGTGGTGTAGATTGCAGCGGTGGTCTAGCTTTATTAACAGCAGAATAATAAAGAATAAATATCCCTGATAATGCAACTACGGCCCTTAAACTGGCAGCATAAATTGCTAGTATAATGGCTTAGTTATAATGAGTTGGAGTGTGCAATGCAGGCAGACGTGCTGTAAATATCTGTGCACTACTGGGACTATACAGAAGTCCAATAGCCACGTTTAGGATGACACTAGGTACACTCAGTGTTTGCTAGTATAATGGCTTAGTAACTATCAGTTTGAGTGTGCAATGCAGGCAGACGTGCTGCAAATATCTGTGCACTACTGGGACTATACAGAAGTCCAACAGCCACGTTTAGGATGCCACTAGGTACACTCAGTGTTTGCTAGTATAATGGCTTAGTAACTATCAGTTTGAGTGTGCAATGCAGCCAGACGTGCTGCAAATATCTTTGCACTACTGGGACTATACAGAAGTCCAATAGCCACGTTTACGATGACACTAGGTACACTCAGTGTTTGCTAGTATAATGGCTTAGTAACTATCAGTTTGAGTGTGCAATGCAGCCAGACGTGCTGCAAATATCTTTGCACTACTGGGACTATACAGAAGTCCAATAGCCACGTTTAGGATGACACTAGGTACACTCAGTGTTTGCTAGTATAATGGCTTAGTTATAATGAGTTGGAGTGTGCAATGCAGGCAGATGTGCTGCAAATATCTGTGCACTACCTGGACTATACAGAAGTCCAACAGCCATGTTTAGGATGCCACTAGGTACACTCAGTGTTTGCTAGTATAATGGCTTAGTAACTATCAGTTTGAGTGTGCAATGCAGCCAGACGTGCTGCAAATATCTTTGCACTACTGGGACTATACAGAAGTCCAATAGCCACGTTTAGGATGACACTAGGTACACTCAGTGTTTGCTAGTATAATGGCTTAGTTATAATGAGTTGGAGTGTGCAGAGGACAGGAGGGTACAGTGCCAGGGTTGTGGGGCTCTGGGTAGAGGAATGGAAGCATGCCTTTCTATTCCCTCCTAATGGGGAAATGCAGCGAGGAAATCCCTGACCTTAGCTACACAGACGCTGTCTCTGTTTTCAGGACCTGTCACCTATGGCTCTGACCCTGCCGGTATGAGCCCTTAAAAGGACTGATAGAAAGTGCTATACCTAAGCTGTCCAGCGCTGTGTATGGAGCGCATACAGCAGTATCGGCGATAGGACTCAGGACGGAGCTGCACCAGTGATGTCTGACACCAAGGACGCAGAAGAGATAATGGCGTCCGGACGGGCAGATACTCGTTTTTATAATGCAGGGACATGTGACATGGACATCCTATCACACATGCCGTTGCTTCTCTGGCTAAAAGTCCACTTAGCTGTGTGTGTGTCTGGGATTGGCTGACATGCTAGCCCTCCACACTACACGCGCGCGCTTAGGGAAAGAAGACAAGCAATAAAAAAAAAAATGGCGATCGCCATTATCCATACAGCAGTGATCTGAAGGCGCTGTTCCCGCACACTATACACTGAAATTTCATAATAGTGTGAGTCACAGAGTGACTCACACTATTACAGCGGAAAGCCAGCTAGGAATTAGCTGTTTTTTTTGCTGCTAGAACCGTTCTCGAACGTATCTAGAACTATCGAGCTTTTGCAAAAAAGCTCGAGTTCTAGTTCGATCTAGAACAGCCCCCAAAATCACTCGAGCCGCGAACTGGAGAACCACGAACCTAGAACCGCGCTCAACTCTAGTGTCTACCCATTAATCCTTGGTGTTGAAATGAGACGGTAACTCTGCCGCCAGTGTTGTCGGAGGTTGATATTTTCAGTAACTGATCTACAATGACCCTCTTGAAGGATTCCATTGTGCAACCCTTTGGTGACTCCAAAAGAAGAGAAGGAAATTTCTCCTTGTATTGTGGGTTCAGAAAGGTGGCCAACCAGTTATAGGTTGTTGGATAAAATGTGTATCATGTGAGGGTCTTGCCATAGTCACTTAAGGCCGCTTTACACACAGCGACATTGCTAAAGCGATGTCGTTGGGGTCACGGAATTCGTGATGCACATCCGGCCACTTTAGCGATGTCGTTGCGTGTGACACTTACGTGTGATCGAAAAAGGTCTCAAAATCGTTAATCGTTGACATGCTCCCGTATTCTCAATTATCGTTGCTGCTGCAGGTATGATGTTGTTCGTCATTCCTGCGGTAGCACACATTGCCTCACCTTACCTGCGGCCGCCGGCAATGAGGAAGGAAGGAGGTGGGCGGGATGCTACATCCCGCTCATCTCTGCTCCTCCGCTTCTATTGGGCGGCCGCTTAGTGACGTTGCTATGACGCTGAACAAACCGCCCCGTTAGAAAGGAGGTGCTTCGCTGGTCACAGCGACGTCGCTAGGCAGGTAAGTAGTGTGACGGGTCCGAGCGATTTTGTGCACCACGGGCAGCGATTTGCCCGTGACGCACAAATGATGAAGGCGGGTATGCACACTCGCGATCTTGCTAGCACAATCGCAGCGTGTAAAGTGGCCTCAACACATGAACTGTGCTATGTGGGCCAAGCTGAAAACAGGCAAAGGTTCTGAATTCCCACAAGGAGGAACAATACCCATCCTCTCCCAACGCTAACTCGTCCCCTCCTCCATCTCCTCCTCTCCAGACCATCCATGCTGGACAGATATGAAACTGGGGTTGAGAGTCCCCTGTTTAGCATTGGGAGTCCCCTGGGTAGCACAGAAAAACAAGTTTTCTTCCTCCTCATCCTCCTCATCATCACCCAATGTGGCTTCAGAATATTGGCTGGGCTGGATAGTATCACCCATTGAGAAATCTGGCTCCATAGCCACATGAGATTATGTAGTGATTCTTTCAACAGACACAGCAGTGGAATGGTTAAGCTGATAATAGCCTGATCACCGCTCACGAGCTTGGTGCAGTACCCAAAGTTCTCAAGAGCCTGACAAATGTTAGTGATCCACACCCACTCAACAGTTGTTATGTGTGGTGGCTGACTCTCAGTCTGACAGGCATATTGAAGCTGGTGTTCAGCTACTGCCCTCTGCTGCTCACTGATCCTCGCCAACATATAGTATGTAGCGTTCCACCGCATGGGCAGGTCGCACATGAGTCAGTGACTTGGCAAATTCAAGCGCTTTTGCAGTGCTGTAAGTGGAGCAAATGCAGTGGAGGAATGGCAGAAATGGGAGGTAATACGGCACACCTTCTCTAGTAGGTATGGCAAGTCAAGATATGTTTTCAGAAATTTCTGAACAACTAGGTTCAGCACGTGAGCCATGCATGCCACGTGTACCAGCTTGACGACCTTTAAAGCAGTCACCAGGTTACGCCCATTATCATAAACGACCACGCCGGGTTGGAGGTGCTGTGGGGAGAGCCACATCGGTCTGCTCTTTTATACCTTGCCACAGCTCTGCTGCAGTGTGTGGTTTGTGACCTACGAGAAGAGACTGTGGAAAGAAAGCGCAAATAGGGTCTTACCCCAATATATATAGGGTGGGGAGGGGGGAGTTACACTCACCAGATGTAGTTGTGAAAGTCACAACTACTATAACCGCATGTGATGTCGATCCACGGCTGCAGCCACCAAACAGCAGATAACAGAGAGTGAAGGAGAGATGGTGTTTACTTGCCGCGCCAACGGATCACTTAGACAGATGTTTAGATCAATGTCACTTTTATTTTCATATAGGTCGACGCGTTTCTGGAGCTTCTGCCCCCTTCATCAGGACCATCAGGAACCAAATAACATCAAATCTCTGATTTGATGTTATTTGGTTCCTGATGGTCCTGATGAAGGGGGCAGAAGCTCCAGAAACGCGTCGACCTATATGAAAATAAAAGTGACATTGATCTAAACATCTGTCTAAGTGATCCGTTGGCGCGGCAAGTAAACACCATCTCTCCTTCACTCTCTGTTATATGGTTTGTGACCTAAACAGATCAGCTTCAGTAGAGCGTGTTGCCGCTTTTCCGATGCACTGCTGCACAGCTCTCAGTTGCCAGTGATGGGGAGGGTAATTCAGCAGAGGATGAGGAGCAGTAGGAGGGGAGTCAGGAAGTGGCATATGATGAGGCGGAAACGCTGGTAGAGGTTGGGCCCGCTATTCTTGGCATGGGTAGGATGTGTGCTTTCACAGTTTGCGACTTTGTCCCAGACTCCACCAGGTTCACCCAGTGTGCCGTGACAGATATGTATCATCCCTGTCCACAACAACTTGTCCACGTGTGTCTGTTGTTAGGTGGACCTTCCCGGATACGGCGTTGGTCAGAGTACAGTTGAAATTGTTTAACACGTGTGTCAGGCTGCCAGCAGGGGGAGCTGGTGTCCTGCAGGGAAAGACACTACATGGAGCTGAATGAGCAAGGAGAGAAACTCCCACTGTGTGCTAATGCAGTGTCTGACAGCATCAGCCGGACAGCTGAAGCTGTGGGACATGCGGGGGATGGTCAGACGATTCCGGGTCATACACAGTATGGGTAGCAGGAAGACCGGAGGAACTAGCAGAGGAGGAGTCGAGATCAGGCCGAGGTCAGTACCAGAGGAAACAACCGAGTGTGGAGGTAGGAGAGGGGCTATTGTGGGAAGGAAGGAGGTGGGACAGAGGAATGGCAGAACGACTAGGGGACAGAACACAGACAGAGGCTTAGCACACAGAGAGGGAACGGATCAGGATCACACTTACAGGGACCAGCACTCACAGGCAAAGCAGCGCTAAGCTTATAGCCGGCACTAGTTCACCGGAGATGACAGTATTTAAAGCATCCCAGCTCCGGAAGTGAGGCCCGGGATAAGGCTCCACCCCCTAGCCATGTGGACGGGGAGGGGAAACCGTGACAACGTGCTTGTGTAACGCAGGGATGGCAGAAAGGGCAAAATAATGGTGGCTTGGAACACTGTATCGTGGGGCAGCCACAGCCAAGAGATCACGGAAACACTGTGTTCACACAAGCCTAAACATAACGTAACATCTCCATGGCTAGCAATTTGGCAATGTGCGAGTTTAGGTTTTTTTGCCTGTGGGTGTGTGGCTGGGTATTTATGCTTCATTTCCAAGATCTCATGCATGGACAACTAGACTCTTCCCTGGGACAAGGAAGTGGATGTGGTTGATGTTTGCTGTGTCTGCGCATTTGCACCTTGTGAACAGGATGTATGAACACCTGCTTCCTGGACAGCAGATTGAGAAGGATGTAACACAGGCGACATGGCAGTGGTTTGACCCGCAGACACAAATTTGGTACCCTGGTGTTCTGCCCACCTACTGGGGTGCTTGGCTGCCATGTGGTTCCCTGTACTGTTGATGGTCAGGTTGCCTTTGCTCTGGCCTCTGCTCAGCTTGATATGGCAGATGCTACAGATTACAATGTTTTTCTCTGAAGGACTTTCAGAAAAAACTTCCAGACAGCGGCTGAACACCCCCTTGTCCTGAGTCCTGAGTTGGGCCACAGTGGGGGTGCTCTTGGGAACAATTGACCCAGGTCTTACTCTGGACAAACCACTACTCCTTGGTGCCTGTGTTAGTGCTACATATCCATCTTCCTCTGTGTTGCTGTGCTGGCTATGCATGTGAACGGTCCAGGTCGGATCAGTGAACTAATCATTAACCACCTCGTCTTCCATGTCATCCTCTTTCCCACTTAAGATTGTAGGCTGACCTGATGACAACTGTGTCTCATCATCATCAGCCTCCACCTCTGCAGACAGTAAATCATGTTTCTCAAAGTGGCTTTCATCTGGCCATAGGTTCTCAAATACTTGCGCATCAACACATGCCACCTCCTCACTTCCATCTTCAATGCTGCAAGGCGAGAGGCCAGAGCCAACCAAAAGATACATACAAAACAGATCCTCAGAGAGACCAAGCTTGGGGCCATATGTGACTGATGATGGGGGGAGGAAGGAGACCAGGTTGAGGATCGGATGGACCAGCCTTCTGGGTATCCACAGTAGACTGTGTGGTCGTGGATGATTGGCTGCTGTTGACAAATGCGAATAGGCCTTGTCTATCATCCAAGACAGAATCTGCTCTTGCTCTTCTGGCTTCTATACATGTATACGTTCCAGACTGGGAAATTTGGCAAGGTACATAGTGGATGCATCAAGCTTCTTCTGACCTGACACAGACTCAGTGCCTTATCTCCCACCACTGACAACACCACGCCCACATCCCTGTCCCTTCAGAACTGCCTTTTTTTTGTCTTTTTGGGTTTTGCTGACATATTTGCATCAGTTGGTAGCCCAAGCCAAGCAAATTTTGACCGAAAAAATATTGTGAAGAAAGTACGAGTACTTTTTACTAGGCAGCACAAAATGGTAGAGTCCTGCTTTGTATTTGCAAAGTCCACTGGCAACATATTAATGTGGCTGGTGTGGATGCCACAAGCCAGGCTGTGAACCCCTAAATATTGTGGAAACAGGACTGATGCGTTTAGTTTATCAGGTAGCACTAAATGCTAAAGTACTGCTTTGAAACTATTTTCAAAAGCCACTAGCAACGTATTAATGTGTCTTATGTGGACACCACAAGCCAGGCTTTGAACCCCTAAATATTGTGGAAACAGGCCCCGATTCCCTACCCGATTCTCGATTCACAATCTCTCCCTCCCTGCTGTGACTTTGTTCAATGCTATCAGCTCATAAAAGAGCTATTGTATTCTGCTTTCTGAACAGTACTATGGATGTATTGATACACGCTGTTATAAACACTGTCCCTGCTCAGAAATATTTCCCTCCCTACACTACATTGACCCATACACTGCAGGTACCCCTGAAAGGGGCTTTTGGTG
Source organism: Anomaloglossus baeobatrachus (assembly GCF_048569485.1). Classification (NCBI taxonomy): domain Eukaryota; kingdom Metazoa; phylum Chordata; class Amphibia; order Anura; family Aromobatidae; genus Anomaloglossus; species Anomaloglossus baeobatrachus. Next base: position 548,708,163 of record NC_134355.1, on the reverse strand, counting down.
CTATTAAGAGGCCTACACTCTTCCTAGCAGCTGCTTGATCTATCCTTAAACTCATACAATGCTGGCTCAATGAAATGTGTGCAAAATGGCAGCGGAAGGTCTTTCATAGACCGTATGATACTGCGTAGCCAGCCAATCACAGTAATGCCACAACCAAGACGGCTGTGACATTACTGTGATTGGTTAAGAAGGCTAATATGTTTAGTGGCTTCAAATCAGCCACCAAACATGCTGGGCGGGACATCCGAATATAGCAAGGCGAATACACCATTACTCACTATATAACGAATATCCTGAATACCGCGCTATTCTGTGAATAGTGATGAATAAATTCGCTCATCACTAGTTATAATGAAATACTACATTAAGCATGTTAACCTTTTAGCCAGCAAAAATCACATTTTTGTTAATATTAGCTGCTTAGTGGAGTTTCCATTAGTATCACCCATAGAAATATGTTAATTGTTTTGCCTAACTTAAATGGGAAGAATTAGGTTTGCACATTTGTAAATGTAAATAATAATGGCATCATGAAGAAATATACCTATGACGCATACATATCAGAAAGTAAAGATGGGTTGTACAGTTTTCTTTTAATTATTTTTAAATAGTCTCAAATGTTATGACAAAGGCATTTTGGTTTCTTAAAGGCACTATCTATTCTGTAAAAATAATATGTACCGTATTTTTCGCTTTATAAGATGCACCTGATTATAAGACACACCTCCAAATTTGGTGAAGGAATAGAGAATTTTTTAATAAATGGGGTCCGTCTTATAATGCCAGTGTCCGTCTAACAGATCATATAGGGTATATGTCCCTCATAGCCCCCCCATCCTAAAATTAGCCCCCTTAATCTGGATATGGCCACCTTATATTGAATATTGCCCCCTTGTGCTGGCATACGTCCCCCAGTGATGCCATATGTCCCCTATGGCTGGCACACATCCTCTATGGCTGTCACACGTCCTCTATGGCTGGCACACGGCCCCTATGGCTGGCACACGGCCCCCTGTGGCTGGCACACAGCCCACTATTGCTTCACACGGCCCCCTGTGGCTGGCACACATCACCCTGTGTTAGATATCGCTCCCATGCTGCTGCTTTTAGTAAAATAAACTCTTTCCTTACCTTCTCCAGCACTGTCCTGTCTCGTGACTCCCTCCTAGGGGTTGAGCTCCGGCCTCCTGCCTGCATTTCCTGGTTCTCGGCCAGTCATGTGATCGGCACAGCAGAGTGATATCATCTCTGCGTGCATGACCACAGCAGCACGAGGGAGACCGGGAGATCAGCGCTGGAGGAGGTGAGTAAAGAGTGTTTTATTTTACTATGGGCAGCAGCATGGGGGCCATAGCTAACACAGAGGAGGCATGTGCATCAAAGGAGGGCGCAGGCAGATATAAAATGCGCCGCTGTCCCAGCCCATCGCCGTGGTGCGGTTTCAGCACCATGATGATGGACAGCGGCTGTGCATATATGAGCGGGAGCAGGAGATCAAACGCTGCCGCCCGCAGCTTTCACCTGCTCCAGAGCTGCCCCCACCTCCCCTGGACTCTGTAGTGTGTATATATATATATATATATATATATACACACCCCCAGTATATTCGGATTATAAGACGCACCCCCTACTTTCCCCCAAAATTTGGGGGAACAAAAGTGCGTCTTATAAAGCGAAAAATACAGTAAGTCAGTATCTGTACTGGATGATTATCTGCTATTTATTTTTCTCAAATTTTTTTGCTTGGCTCCAGTAAGGAATAATGGTAATTTTGGACAGTTTATTTAAAGCAGTGTTTCCCAAACTCTAGTTCTCCTTCCCCCTCAACAAGTCATATTTTCAGGATTTCCTTAGTATTACACAGAGAATTATTTAATGGCATCAGAAATTGCTACACGTCTCTTACCTCCTGACGAAGCCACGCCCGGTAAAACGCGCGTCGAGGCCACGCCCACCGCCACCAGCCTGCCTGCCTGCTAGTATTTCCAATCATGTCTCAAGGTAATTTCCCTTAAACTGTATATCTAGTTGACATGTCACCCTAGCGCTTGCAAAGGGAGAGTAAACACATTGGGGACTACTATTTATCTACTCTTAATTACATGCTTTCCCTATCTGCCTCGCCTCTGGTTTTTGATATTAACCCTTTGGCTCTAGCAGCTTCACTATATCTGCTGGTGGTGTTTGTGTGTATGACGAATTTTAGATCTTTTTGTCATTACTGTCTGTCCTTGTGTCACGTGCACTTTAATTTAAAATGGATTTTGTATTCCACTAAGTACTTGTTCTTGGTCTCTTCCTTTACCAGTGGTCTTCCTCCCATCCTATCTACTGGTGTTTTTGACCACTGGGACTTTCCTTGGTTAGTACGTCTCTTACCTGTTCAATACGGAGGAAACCTTGAAAACCTGATCTTTTAGGATCCAATGAGGACTGGTGTTTGGGAAGCTCTGAGCTAAAACGTCTACAGGGAGTCTGAGACACATCTCCTGTCTCATCATTGGTTCAGGCTGTTGCTCTACACGCCCTCTCTTGCTTTGGCTCTTCTGATTGGCTGCTATCTGGTCTATCATAGGCTCACCATGAAGTCAATTGAAACACAAAAAGAAGGTATAGGCACAGCTGATATAGTTTGTTGCAGTCGAGTAAGTCTAGACCGAGCCGAAGAAATGAAGACTCATGATGTGTCGGTATTGCTCAATCCAGATTCAGACTATACTAGTTTTCAGAACATCATACAAGTGGAGGAAGGGGAGGGAATGGGGCACGCATGGACTATAGCTGTTTCGCGCACAAGTAATGCTTCAACAGGTCCCGTCTAGTTAGGGCCTGTTGAAGCACTACCTGTGCACGACATGGCCTTAATCCACTACAACGAATGGTGAGTGCCATCCTTTCACTTCTTCCACACTGGATCACCATGGAGTCAATGTATGGAGAGCTCATTTCTATTATAGAACATGGAAAATGATGAAAAAGTATAGACACTAAATTACTGAGGATGCGATGATTGTCAGGTAACTGCAACAAAATACTGTGGCAAATAAACCTTAAAAAAGCAGGTTCTGAAAGATAACTTTAAATTACTACTGAAATAAAAAGATTCTTCACCAAAGCTGACCTTTAGAAAAACATAAATTAGGCTTAGATGGGCAATGAAATAACTTTACTTAATTGTCTTTACTGTCAGGATGGCAATTACTCAGCTTCAGATGACCTCTGATTAACTAGGGATAGACTGCTTAACTACAATTTTTCAAGGAGAGTTGACAACCCAACTCTCTGGTCTTCAGCTCAAGGCCAATTTGATATGGAGCTGATGTCAGAGAAGTGCTGTGCTCAAACCGCTGTATTGGCATATTCATTGATTTTCGTTAATATGTGGAGAGCACTTCTACATTTTTTTTACAGTTGTGTAAATGTTTTTTATTTTTTTTACTAGACATGAAAAGCATTTTGTTGAACAATAAAGACTTTAATAAATGTAATTGATAACCCATTCCGGAGATGTATCACCATGAAAAGTCATGACAGCGCCTGTCGATATACCAGTCAATATCAAGAAAACAACTTACTGAAAAATAAAGGAAAATAAATACTTGAAGTAGTTCTCTTTTTTATTTATATTTTTTTTTCAGCAAACCCTTCAAAAATCTCAAGCATCACTGCCCAAATCCATACAATTCCCAAAATGACAAACCAAAATGCTATGCTTTCATACAGATATGGAATCACTTGATTGGATCCAACAACAGCCATAGTCTGAGAGATAATTAAATATAGAAATTAAAAGCAATGGCTAATGGAGATAAATGTGATTTCATGATAGTGTGAAATACATTAGAGTCAATCTAAGAATAAAATTCTAATTCTGTTTGATGAAAGTGATGCTCTTCACATTGTCATTGAGGACTCTTTTGGGAAACATATGACATCATCAAGGTGTTGGAGCCTGATTACTGAGTACCTACAGACAGACAAATGATTCAGGTTGTTATTGCCTTTTTTAATTAGACCTGGAATGCCTCCAACTACGACTTTGTAGTACACAAATGATAATTGTAGACAATATGTAGTGATGTACAGGTTAAATTTGATATATAGAGGGTGAAAATCAGTAGTTGTGTTTTTTTTATTAGTTCTACTGGCAAAAACACTTGGTTAAGACTATAGGACATGGTACGAGTGTGGATGATTTAGGAAAACCTGCACTCGCAAGGAGTTGGACTTGTTGGCCCTTGAGGTCTCTTCCAACTCTTCCATTCTATGATTCATCATTGTAAAACTTGATAGGCTTCCATCCTGGTGATGGCTGATGCTACTACATTTTATCTACTGGCCTATTGCTTGCTTCCTTCAGAAACTTGCACTCCTTTGAGTGTTAGGTGAACATGACCCTTGGGTTGATATCTCCTTTCCTTACAGTGTCTTCTGTCTGTACTTTGGAGAGCCCTGGAAAGAATGACCATCTGACTTTGACCCCACCTCTCCATAAGCCCAATACCAGCACTGGGGGCTAAATCTATGGTCAATATGGACATTTGGGCTACAAAGAAATATCCTCACAGAGGGGATTTTTCTAATTGCCATATAATTCTCCTGCATTCATGGATTAATAACTGCAAGGTGCAAGCTTTCTACTAGCAAAACATGAATGTCACCACATTGATATGCATTTTCTAGGCAGTCCTCACTTTGCTCCAATGGCATTGCTATACGTGCCTTTAAGATGTGCAAAAGTTTATAAATTTTACTACATCTGCTAAACTTTTAGATAGGCTATATGAGAAGGAAATGGCAGAATTTGGGAATCCTTTAGAAAAGACAGTACTGGATAGAACATCAAGCAAGATTTTTCCAGTAGTCCATTTACGCTCTGTGGCACTGCATCCAGCAAAAAAAAAAAAGAACACAATATATATATATATTAAAAATTAAATAATGTGTAAATATCCATCGTAAAGGAACTTTGTTCCCATGTAAACAATATCTGCCGTGCTGCATTGTGTCTTCTCTTCGGTCTCCTGTGTTGTTGTCCGGCTGAGGTTTCGAGGCGCAGTGATGTTGTCACTGATATTGTAAATAGTTCTTTAATGCCTGAGGCAAAGGTAAAGACTCGATTTGGTGCAAACGTTCTCTACCGATAGCAAACCGAACTGATCTCCGGCACAAGTCCATCAAAGGCAACGGCTCCGCTGAAATAAAACAAAACACATAAATTACTATTTTGTTGTAACATCAGAATTCATGCTCTGAAGCATAAAAAGGTGATCGGCATGATGTTTACCCTCAATGTGAACAAATAAAAGAGCACCATTAATGGGGAGCTATCATCAGAAAATAACTTATTGCTTAATTCAGGTTTTTATGTTAACGATCACTATATATATGTATATATATATATATATATATATATATATATATATATTTATTAAAGAACAAAATTAGTTATCTTGCTACACAGACATCAAAGGATGGGAGATAATGGATGTAATCCGCGCTGCTGGCGATTCAATGGAGTTCAGACCAGGGAGAGAAGAACATGAGGTTTATTGAGGTCTACGCGTTTCAAAACCCACTGGTTTCTTCATCAGGACAAATGGTTTGTCCTGATGAAGAAACCATAGGGGTTTCAAAACGCATAGACTTCAATTAACCTCATGTTCTTCACTCCCCGGTGTGAACTCCATTGATTCGCTGTCAGCGCTGATTACATCCATTGTCCCCCATCATTTGATCATTGTGAAGAGAGGGGATCAGGGTCAGATGTGACATCACTTATTGTGATTGCGGGATCCTGTGTAATCAGCTGTGCATAGAGGTGTTACTAGTCAATGTAATCTTAGTTCTAAAAAAATATACAGACCTTGCTGAAAACTCTTTCACACAAAATATTAGGCCTGGTTCACACTGCATTTTTGCAGTCTGCCCAGGCGTTCCATCTGAAACCCCTAAAAATGAGATTCAGACAATACGCCAATGAGGCCATAGAAGACAATGGCACGGATAAGGTTATTGCAAGGGGATTCAGATGGAACCTAAACAGGTCCTTAGTCTAAAAGGACCTCAGAGTTCAGTGTGAAAATTGCATGATTACGGATGATAGCTTAACGTGACACAATAATTGTACAATTATTATTAGTATGAAGAGAACAATATTGTTGGTCAACGTTTTTGGGTTGACAGAGCAATTACATGAATATACAAGCTTAAATATTATCATAAAAGAAACTTGGTAAATGGGAATGTGAATTAAAAATTGAACTGAACACATTATGAAGGAAACATTTCCTCTTTGATTTGCCCCATGTATGACCGCACCAGTTGTCATCCATATGTGTACATTCACTGGTTAGTTTATTATTGAATTAATCTAATTTCTACACGTAGAACAGCGTCACCTTCCATGTTTCCCTGAAAATAAGACACCGTCTTATATTATTTGTTTGCCCCGAAAAATGCGCTAGGGCTTATTTTCGGGGTAGAGCTTATTTTTGGGGAAACACGGTATGTATCCTGCAATCTCAACAAAATTAGTGTACATTACTATACTTTGAATTAAAAAGTACGTGCAAAAAACAATGTTCCTTTGAATTAAAGCAGATGTCATAATACAAAACCATAAATTACTAAATAATCTCAGACTTCAAGAGAAGTTCATTGATATTGAAAATCCAAGTCAGAATGGATGTGTAATCCTCTTATTGAAATAATCATTTTATGAGTCCAGCTAAAGAGTGAGAGAGCTCGTGAGGTCCAAGTGTCTCTTACCATCCAATGTGACTGACACCCACTTACTTCATTATGAAAAACACATGGAAAAAGTGCACCAAGAAAATGGAGATTTGGGCAGAAAATTTCTGCACCAAATACTCAATGTGGCACACAAAATTTATGGGAAATAGGGCACAGCTTGACCATAAATACACTGGAAATCCAGAATTTAAATGGACGACAACAAAACACTTGCTGAATGCAAAAAGTGAACAAGTTTAAGGGTATGACCGCACTTTGCATTTTCACCTGCGTTTCAGCTGCTTTTTAGGTCAGTTTTGAACTGCAGCGTTTTCATGCCAAAAGGCATGTGTTTTGCTTTTCCATAATAGTCTATGGAAAATGTAGATTTCTAGACCGCACTTTGCGTATTAAAATGCTGCGTTTAATTTGCATAATTTGTGGCAAAAACTATGTGTTCAAAGAAGCAGCATGTCAATTTTTTTTTCCATTTCTGCAGCGTTTTGCTAACATTGAAGTTAATGAGAAGTAGCAAAAAGCAACAAACATCAAAAATCCAGCGTTTTACCTGCTTTTTAGCTGCAGAAACAGTGCGTTTTGGACTACAAAAACGCATTATTTTCTAACATTAAAATAATTCAATAATATGTCCCTTTACACACACACACACACACACACACACACACACACACACACACACAGTCCGACAATTAAATTAAAGAAAATTATGATTTTATTGCTATTTTAGCATTAACTATTATAAAACCGCTATAATTTCAAGAAATATAACTATTTTCTTTATTAATTCACAAAATATATATGTATTGGTTTTTTTTCTCTTTTTTCATTCTGTTTGACTGTGTAAACTTTATTTAGCAGTGTCTTGATGTTCAAAACGCATCTATCAAAATGCAGGTGAAAAAGCATGTAAAAAGCGCTGAAAACGCATCTAAAACGCGGTAAATACGCATGCGTTTTTAGCTCTAAATTTCTGGAAAAGGCAACTTTGGCTAAATCAATTAAGGCAAAAACGTGCGTTTAGAACTGCAAGCAGCACGACTCAAAGTGCGGTCATAGCCTAATAAGTGCAGAATGTTAAAACACCATTAAAAATGGGAAGAACTCAAAGAAGGAAAGGAGTCCCCCATATAGCAAATGGTACATACGCAACAATACCTCAATAACAGAGATTAAGCAATACAGGCTATCAACCATATACAGCCAAAAAGTGCAGATACATAGTAATATATACAGTTAGGTCCAGAAATATTTGGACAGTGACACAATTTTCACGAGTTGGGCTCTGCATGCCACCACATTGGATTTGAAATGAAACCTCTACAACAGAATTCAAGTGCAGATTGTAACGTTTAATTTGAAGGTTTGAACAAAAATATGTGATAGAAATTGTAGGAATTGTACACATTCCTTTACAAACACTCCACATTTTAGGAGGTCAAAAGTAATTGGACAAATAAACCAAACCCAAACAAAATATTTTTATTTTTAATATTTTGTTGCGAATCCTTTGGAGGCAATCACTGCCTTAAGTCTGGAACCCATGGACATCACCAAACGCTGGGTTTCCTCCTTCTTAATGCTTTGTCAGGCCTTTACAGCCGCAGCCTTCAGGTCTTGCTTGTTTGTGGGTCTTTCCGTCTTAAGTCTGGATTTGAGCAAGTGAAATGCATGCTCAATTGGGTTAAGATCTGGTGATTGACTTGGCCATTGCAGAATGTTCCACTTTTTTGCACTCATGAACTCCTGGGTAGCTTTGGCCTGTATGCTTGGGGTCATTGTCCCATTGTCCATCTGCTATGAAGCGCCGTCCGATCAACTTTGCGGCATTTGGCTGAATCTGGGCTGAAAGTATATCCCGGTACACTTCAGAATTCATCCGGCTACTCTTGTCTGCTGTTATGTCATCAATAAACACAAGTGACCCAGTGCCATTGAAAGCCATGCATGCCCATGCCATCACGTTGCCTCCACCATGTTTTACAGAGGATGTGGTGTGCCTTGGATCATGAGCCGTTCCCTTTCTTCTCCAAACTTTTTTCTTCCCATCATTCTGGTACAGGTTGATCTTTGTCTCATCTGTCCATAGAATACTTTTCCAGAACTGAGCTGGCTTCATGAGGTGTTTTTCAGCAAATTTAACTCTGGCCTGTCTATTTTTGGAATTGATGAATGGTTTGCATCTAGATGTGAACCCTTTGTATTTACTTTCATGGAGTCTTCTCTTTACTGTTGACTTAGAGACAGATACACCTACTTCACTGAGATTGTTCTGGACTTCAGTTGATGTTGTGAACGGGTTCTTCTTCACCAAAGAAAGTATGCGGCGATCATCCACCACTGTTGTCATCCGTGGAAGCCCAGGCCTTTTTGAGTTCCCAAGCTCACCAGTCAATTCCTTTTTTCTCAGAATATACCAGACTGTTGATTTTGCTACTCCAAGAATGTCTGCTATCTCTCTGATGGATTGTTTCTTTTTTTTCAGCCTCAGGATGTTCTGCTTCACCTCAATTGAGAATTCCTTAGACCGCATGTTGTCTGGTCACAGCAACAGCTTCCAAATGCAAAACCACACACCTGTAATCAACCCCAGACCTTTTATCTACTTCATTGATTACAGGTTAACGAGGGAGACGCCTTCAGAGTTAATTGCAGCCCTTAGAGTCCCTTGTCCAATTACTTTTGGTCCCTTTAAAAAGAGGAGGCTATGCATTACAGAGCTATGATTCCTAAACCCTTTCTCCGATTTGGATGTGAAAACTCTCATATTGCAGCTGGGAGTGTGCACTTTCAGCCCATATTATATATATAATTGTATTTCTGAACATGTTTTTGTAAACAGCTAAAATAACAAAACTTGTGTCACTGTCCAAATATTTCTGGACCTAACTGTATATTACTATCATGTTAGAAAGGTACAGAGCAAGGAAAGCCTGCAATACAATACCATGGTTTGAATTGTGAAGGAGGTAATGTGGATGCACCTGCCCGCCCCGCGCTTTACGCCACCGAATGTGGCTTCATCAGGGGTGTACTCAATGTGCACACATACCCTCATAATTAACCCTCTCACTGTGCTGTGGTTTTACTTCATCATTTTCCAGGAACGTGGCTGTCTGCTAAACATAACTTGCCCTCTTCATTGGAGAATGCAGCTCTGTGAAACATATATACCATACATATTGTGCTCTCTGCTGGTCCCCTTTAATTCCAATCCACCTCCCACCTCTGCCTGGTTCAGTTATACATTTCATGTTTTATTAGGAGATGTGCCAGTCTAGGATGCTATGCAAAGGTCAAATCTCCAAACCTGTAATAATGTCCTAAAAATCACTGCCAAGCGAGTGTGGCAAAGAGCTTTAAGGGATTTGGAATCGGCTCCTTAAGGCTTTTGTGTGTTGGGCTGAATACAACGCAGACGCTGCAGTGCGGTGTGGAATGTCTACTTTCCACAGGAAACCATAGGTTTCCTTATAGGCTATGAAAATACTAGTCATGCAGATTTGTACAGTAACACACTTGTGTGGAGCAGAAACCTTCTCCAGGGCAAGCTATGGAGCCCTATGGTGAGAACAAGCTATGTGTAAATTAACCGAGACAACAGTCTATACTTGTCATCTGTTACAGACAATTATCAATTATCAGGTCGGGGATGTTTTTGGCATTTATTAACTTTATAATTGAGTGTGAAATGAGTAATATGATTGTTTATAAATTATGCCCTATAGTGATAAAATGACTATTAAATTCATTATTGCCTGGAGACTGAAGAGGTTTTGAGTTTTCACGATAGCTGTGTTCTGGGTAATTTAAGAAGCTCATCAGGATACAAGTTTTTTATGTGTTGAAACATTTTTGCATTTTATACCTAGAAATGCCAACAGTTTTAGGCCTCATTCATACATGATTATTTAGCATCAGTGTTTGCATCCAGGAGTGGAACTTACAAACAAAAACTATAATTGAAGCATTGATTCCTGTTCTGTGTGTTGGAGACTCTCCTGGTTTTGGAATACAACTACTGATGAAATAAGGATCAAACATACTGATGTGTGCATGAGGCCTTAAAATAATTTCTTACGTTTTTAGTTTCTTCATAAAAGACTAGCTAAACAAATCTGGAGGGTATGGGGAAGGACACAAGGGGTCCGATTCTTCAAGACTGGCTTAGACCATGCTCATGCTACGCCAGTCTTGACGGAATACAAGAGGCAACAAATTCATTACGAGGCTCAAGCTTCTTAATGAATTGAGGGCTCCTTTTAAGCAACCTTCAGCTCTGTTCAACACACCAGAAACGCTACTCGAGATGAGAATTAGAGTTGCTTTACTGGTGTAAGAAATGCCATCACTTTTCATGAATCGGAAAGACGGGCATGACCATGCCCTATCCCACTACGGCTTCTCCTCGGCTCCACCCATTTCAGTAGAGCTGATAAAAGTGGCATGGAAAAATTGTGACTTTTCAAAGCATTAACGCCATCTTGTAACATAAAAGCTTTGATGAATTGGCCTCTTGGTGTATTTTCTTAAAGGAGTTGTTCATTTTTATATAAATAAGACTACATTCAAGTAATGCTTTCAATGGCCACTGTTGTTTCAAGGAACCTTGCAAAAATTGTTAGGAGACGCAAATAAAATGTAACGGCTGGTGGATGTGGACCCACTGTGTCACTGGCAGGGCTAACCCTGGAGGGGCATAAATAGGTGACTACCTGGTCTTTACTACGGCTTCTAAAGATAAGGATGGGCTTGGGGTGCAGGTAGTCACCAGGGCAGTACCCGAGCCTGCAGCAACTGACCTACAGGTCAACGTGCAGGTACAAGGTAAAACTAGAGACATGGTCAGACAATCCTATGTATGGTCAGGCAGCACAGGTTCAGTTTTTCATAGCTGTGGTCCAGTGCAGAGGTCAAGATAAACGGATAAATACGCGGGTCAAAAACAAAAAAATTTAAACAGAAACACACCAGACAGAGCACAAGATACTGAATGACAGAAACCTAAGATCAGGCAAGTGCAGAGGGAACTACTTAATATACCCACTGCTAACAGGAGATTGGCCGGGGAAACAGGACACTGGTGTATAAGTTCCTGTAGGGTCTGGCCGTGCCTCCCTATAGCCTGGTGTGGACTCTCCAGCAACCGTATGATGCAGCAGTGCTGGAAGTGTTGTAGAAGGCAGCTATGCGGAAGGACAAACACTAGGAAGAGCAGAGAGATAGGTGCGGTGAGTAAAGTGGTGCATACAAGCCATGGGAGTCACCAGCATGACATACATTTTCTAATTTATTTTATCTGAAAACTATGACTTTTTTCATCTGTTCCCTGACTCCTGGACTTATCATTCACTTAGGAAAACAGGTACAATCCATCTTGCTCAAGGTAAGATCTGCCAGGTCACTGAGGGATCATATTGCATGCTGCTGATTGAAGTCTATGGAGAGTGAAAGCAGATAGGAAAAGAAAAGAGCTAGATACTGATGCAAGGAGAACTAATAGCTGTTTTATTTCAACCCAAAGTTGGATTCACATCTAGTGTTGAGCGGACCCGGATTGGCAAAATCCGGATACGCGCGGTTTGAGCGGCAGATCAGAGTCCGACCCGGACGCGGGATTCCGGGTGCACGATCCGGATCCTTTTTTTCTCTCCCTCTCTCTCTCGTCCCAGATTCCGCTCCCCATTGACATATATGGGGCCGGATTCCGGATCGGATCCGGACTTCTTTGTCAACTCGCCGGTGACCCGGATTATTGACAGACCGCTCAACTCTATTCACATCTATACTGCTCAATACTGCTGTATATTGTCCTCCATGCTGCTGGTGCTGCTCTGAACTTGTGCTATATATAGAGAAGAAGGCACTAGACTGCTGCAGTCAATCAGAAGCTGCAGCCAACTCACACTATCTACTGTGTTATCCCTGCTGAGCCCAGTAATTTAATGCAGTGGTCACTTACTGTAATTAGGAAGTCATTGCTTAAGATTCCTGGGAAAATATTGCTGGTGTGCCAGGGGCTTAAGCAGCTAATGTTCATTTTGTGATTTTAAGGCAGTCCTAGTATTAACTTGATTGTGCTTTTATGAAAATGAACAACCCCTTTAAGTACATCATTAGAGCAATATATTTCAGTGCAATACATGTACATACACTTCAGAGATCAATGTGCGCAGTGTGTCTCTATACAAAGCCATAGGGATATAACAGAATATAAACACAGCTTCTGTTGTTAGACTCCTGGGATCAACGCTTAGTGATCAAACCATAACTAAAAGTAACTAAGTGCACCAAGACATAAATGTCTCTATGTTATCTTACACGAAGCTAGACACAACTAAAGTAGGGGTTTCAGAGGGCCAAAAATGCCTACTTTTCACAACTTTCCCCAACTGTAGGCAAATATCTGTGGAAAGGTGGTCTACCATGATTTTACTATTGTTGCATGGTTTAGTCATTTGCGCACCTGGAAAGTTGTCGATGATTTGTTACATATATGCTCTGTGGGGCATTACTTTTTAGGTTTGGAGGTGTCTATAAATAGTTGTCTAATCTGATCAACTGAAGCCCAGTCCATCGATCTATGACAAGGGATTAGCAGCAATTAATCTTTATAAATTATGCTGCCTACATCCAGCACAACATTCACAGCCTAAACCTGATCTTCAGGGAATGGCCGGCTTCACAGCAGATGGCTCCTGTGCCTTGGGGTTGAATCATGCTACACTCCTTCATGTGACATAAAATGATTGGATTCCATTGACAGAAACGTCCCATCACAGTCATGTTTTCTGCCAGGCTTGCCATGTCTATTGGCCACTGACTTTGCATTACTTCCAACTCTATTATAATCAGCACACAGAAACATTGGAATTTCTAAATCCTTGCTCCGGTTTATGGGCAGCTAGACGGCTGGATCCATGGACTGTCCATACGTCTTACAGTCCTTGTATTTCTTATGGTATAATATGTGGGATGTCGTACACATGTAACTCTGAGTGATTCTCTGACATAAACTATATTAGTTCTGTAGATATTATATGAAATCTCCTAATGGATTGCTGCTCAGAGACTTTGATCAGTGGAGTGTGGATGGTAGAAGGTTTTTAGATTTCCCAGGATCTTTTTTCTTTCCCTAGTTGCAGATTTCTTTCATTTTCTCTAAGAATTTATTAATCTGTAAACGGAGTTGTTCCCATCCATAACTGACATGATCTTACTATACTCAACCAATACTACCTAGTGTGTTTACGCATTTAAAGGTACATATACCACTTGAAAAATGAATAATCATAAAATTAAAGGGAACTGGTGTCAAAATATCTCATGCCTCTAATGGAAACTAAGACACCCAGAATCGGCACTGAACTTGTCAATATAGTGATGTTATTGATGGACACATGATGTCTTCTTGATTGAAGTCTGAATAACTTCCTATTGCCCTTCTGTTTAAAAAAATCTCCACCAATGGTCTCCTTACCCCATAAGTTGTTGGTCCAGGTAACTCCACTTACAGTTTATCTTTCCACAGGACTTTTTCCTCTATTGACACATGGCTAGTGATGACAGTGAAGGGGGCTGGCCGACTACTCATTTGAGAAGTTAAGTCAGACCCCTTTTCTGAATATGTATCAGTCATGATAGAGAAGGGGGCTGGTTAGCTAATGAAATGAGCATTCAGCCACTGCCCTTAAAGGGAATCTGTCAGCAGGATCAACTTTCCTAAGCGGTCTTTATTGGCATAGAGGTCATAGGAAGCTGCATAAAACGATACCTTAGTATCTGTAAGCTGATGTCTTATTCCAGTGAAATTCACATTTTCCTATTATGTAAATGGAGCTGTTAAGATCTATGGGCCGGACACTGATCTCCCATCTGTCTCTAGAGCTTTTTTTTTTTCAATTAAAGTGGCATTGCCAATGTGAGACATATAATGACTGACAGTCTTCTCTCCTGATCAACATGTCTCAGACTGATAACGCCTCCTTTGAGTTAAAAAAAGCTCTGGAGATAGATTCTCAGGGAGATCAGTTTCCGGCCCATAGATCTCAATAGCTAATTTACTTATAAGAAAAATATGGATCTCTCTGGAATAAGAAATCACATTGCAGATATCACGGTATCATTTTGTTCAAGTACACTGACACGCAAAGAGTAAAAATGTTTGAAACTTTTGTCTTTCAGACTACCTTAATTTTATAGAAGATCTTGTCTATCTTGTCTATCACATACATAAATTTGACTTGCAGCTATTTAGCATATGATTACTTATGTAGATTCTTGTCATGTCACTGCATTGTTACTGTTTTGCTCCTAAAATCTAATTTTAATTTGTATTATTTTGTTAGCATTTTGTAAATTCTCCTTTGGCTTTCAACACTCACTGAGTCCTTTTGGGCATGCTTTTAATTATATTCAAGCACAATTCCACCAAAATCTCATCCCAGGTCTTTTCTACACAGTTCCAATGTTGGTGCATACTGGTCACATACCTGGGTATGTATACAGCTTTTTCTTTAACACTACCCACAATTATTTGATTGGTTTGAGGTCTGGGGACCGTGGGGGCCAATCTAGCACCTCTACTTCATTGCCATTGAACCATTTCTTCACCAATCTCATTGTATCCATTGGATCATTGTCCTACTGGAGCACTATGTTGTCCTTTTCATACCTATAAAACTCGAGTGTACAAAGTAACTCATCTTGTTGTGATTGTTGTCAATGATTGTTGTACGTATACCCTCTTTCACTTGTAAAGCGCCATGGAATAAATGGCGCTATAATAATAAATAATAATAATAATAATCTTGTAGGATACTCACATATACCTCAGCATTGATACCACCATCGATCTTGATCAAGTATCTAACGTCTTTGGCTGTGAAACAACCCCATATCATCGGGCTTCCTCCAGTTCCTTCAATTTCTTTATCTGTTAGCCCCTTTTTCCTTTGTTTCTTCCTGACCCATTTGCACAAATCACAGAGCATGGTCTGCTGACTTTGGTCTCATTGCACCAGATCACCTGTTTCCAATACTTTACTGTCCAGATTTCATTTTTTTTTTCTTCAAACTCGAGCCGACATTCTTATGACAATATTGAAGTTGAGGCTTTTTCACATTTTTTCAGGCCACCATTCCAGACTTGTGTAACTAGCGTGATCTCACTATTCTGCAGCATACAAGCCTCCTCCACTGCCGTGTTTGTCAGGCCAGAATTGATAGACCTTCTGATGAGCTGACTAATTGACTCTGATATCGTGCCTGCATGTCCACCTCTTGGATTTTGAATGGATAGACGAACTTCATTCCGTCTTCTTCCAACTGTCACGGCACTCACATGATGAAGTATGGCAAGTTTCTTGGCTGAAGACTTCTATTGATGAGCTGGATGATGCTGTTTCTATTCTCTTGGGAACTCTTCATGGTTGATCCTCCATTCAAACCCATGACCTTTTGCTTGGGAATGAACCTAATAACACACTGAGGGAATGTGTGAACAGGTTGTAATTTACATTATACAGGAAGAAATAGATTTTTCCACCACCAGGAGCAAAACAGTAAAATGCAGTGACATGGCAAAAATCTGCATAACTAATCATATGCTAAATAATTGCAAGTCAAATTTATGTATGAGATAGCCAAGATGGTCTATAAAATGAAAGTAGTCTTCCATTATCAAAGCTGTAGTGGATGGTGAGATATGGAGCCTGAAAGTCAAAAGTTCAAAACCCTTTTGCTCTTCAGTGTATGCGTATGACCTACATGCTCATATACACTGCCTAGGAATGTTGAGCCTACTGACAGATTTCCTTTATCACATGTTTTATACCTGAAACTCTCTCCGCATTTGTTACCTAACCTTATGTTACCAACATTATTTAACATTATTTTTTTTATAAATCAATACTACAAGTGAAGATAAGAAAGTTTACAGTATATTTTATCAGAGAAATATGCTTCTTTCTTTGTGTCTGGATCAATCTCACTCCTAGTTCATGTGTAAAATTTGAAAAATCTATCTTCAGTTAATAGCTATTTTTTATAACTGAGATAGGAGATGGATGTTGGTGCTCATAATAGTTCTGAGAGGGGAGGAGGAAGGCAGAGGGGGAGCTAGAGACAGACATTCTGCTGCAAGTTCTGCTGCAAGTTCTCCTGAAATCACAGTCTCACTTTAAAAATGTTATTTTAATCTCAATTACACAAGAAATAAACAAACACACTGTTTTTCATCCATGTGCTGAACCTGATTTTCATCCAATGTCTTTATCAGTTTAAGCTCCATTTTTCTCATAGCAAAAGCTTTTTTTATACTGACTGAAATATATGATTTTGAACTGCAACTCAGATCAAACACTATAATGGGCATGTGTTCTAGGCATGAAAAATAGATGTGTGAATGAGGCCTTACATAACCTTGGAAAGCAAGAGAGATCTGCACAAAAGGATGGCGACTGGTTGAATATTCATTGGAGTACCGGATGAAAATTGCCAATGGGAGTCTATGGGACAGTGAATAGACAGGGCAGCACTTGGATGCCCATTTTTCACACATAGTGTTTGATAGGAGACGAGATAAATCTTGAGTTGTTTGTCTTCGACGAGGAAATAGCTGACATCTGAATGAGTCTCTAACCTGTTACCCATTAATGAAAGTCTATTATACAGCTCAGTATTTCTGAATAAACTCATAATAATCATGTTGTGTATGAAAATGTAAAAGTGTAACGTAACAATAACATAATGACATGGCAGTAAGCGGAAAATATATACACATACATTAGAGCGGAGGCCGTTCACTGTTTAGCTTCTGATATAACATGCGTTTAATTTATTAATGTCAAGAAAGCGTGAAGTCGTGTCACATCACAGTCATTAATGAGATCTCATAGCAGTCACACTACACACAACAAAAGGCTGCGTTCTCATGGAGGTAAATGCGGAAACATGACACACACCCTCCGTAATGTCTCCCGCGGCGGTAATGCTTGATAAACGTCTGCAATTTCACAGTCTTTTTTATTGTAATATTCTCATTTGCTAAAACTTTACTTACATCATCTGTGGCAGTAATGATTTAGGGAGCGCTGTGAAGCAGTTTACGTAGGCGCTGATGACATGGCCTGTATTCTCAGCCTATACATTGAACATTAAAATAACATCTTGTCCCTCTGCAGCTAGCAAGGCAGTGTTCATTTATCTTCAGAGCTCCCCGCGGATGGCTCAGATCCTCACCAGACTAAACAATCTCTGGGTCATGACAGGCGTGGAAACTGCACTGACGGCAGCTTGGATTCTAGTAGATTAAAGGTATGGCTCTGGGAAATAGTTCTAGGTGCTGTGGGTATGGAAGGTAGATTATCAGATTAAGGCCTATATTTTACATCTCTGTGTGGTATATTTCCTGCCTTTATCCAGTATTTTCCCTTATTTAAAAGGCTGTAGATGGACAGACATATTATGACCTACCAGATTATAGCTATTCATACATTTAATCATATCTAAATACCATGCAGTACATATAAGTATGACATGTATGAAAAGAAATCAGGTTTTTGCTACCCCATCTCTGAGTCTCATACTGTAGGGGCAAAGACCATTATTCCAGTGATATATCACTTGTTGTAATGGGAATTTTGATAAAATCACTGTTATCTGCTGCAGATCTACCAGTTCTCTAAATGCTGAGCTCTGTATAACCCAGCCCACATCACTGATTGGCGGCTTTTTGTGTGCACTGTGCATGGGAAAGCTGCCAATCAACGGTGGGTGTGGGGTTGCACTACATGGCAATCAGTGTTCTAGTAAGTGAGTTGATACACACGGCACTTTTGGGGTGGTGCTCAAGTAAGGTCCAAAACTGTCTCAAGAAGATGTAGAAACTTGGCAGTCAAGATAAATGTGAATAGTTGTCTTTTATTGAGAAGAACTTGTAGAACCAGCACAAGCACAGACGTTTCATCAGTGTGCGTGCAGGGGGTCCTCAGAAGATATAGCAACTTGGCAACTGGCGTAGTCATGTATGACGCGGTGTTCACCGCTGTCTATGTGGCAATGAGTCATACCTGAGTACGCCAGTTGCCAAGTTGCTATACCTTCTGAGGACCCCCTGCACGCACACTGATGAAAGCCTTTGACCGAAACGTCTGTGCTTGTGCTGGTCCTACAAGTTCTTTTCAATAAAAGACCACCATTCACATTAATCTTGAGTGCCAAGATTCTACTTCTTCTAGTGTTCTAGTAAGCAACACTTCTTTGGAATCAGGGTCTCTGCCCCTACATTCTCTATACAGGGTCTCTGCCCCTTCTCCTTGTCAATAGGGTATGTCCCTACATAGTGATGATTGGATTGCCCATTGACAAGGAAGCGAGTAGTGTTCATTTCCATAAGTACCGGAAACACATACACAGACAGCCATTAAAATCTATGGTTTTGTTAACTTGTTCATGCTTTCTCACAGTCCGTATGTTCATGTTAACCACACATGTTTGTGAGAATCACATGGAGACATGATAGTGTTTTATTAGCAGTGGGTCAATGGGTCTGTGAAAAATATATACAGCCCACGGATGGCATCTGTGTGACATCGTGTGACACGAATCAGAATAAAATGCATTCAAGAAATTAATGATTTTTATGTATTAAAGATCTGTAAAGATGATTAGATCTATAGATAGATGATCGATACAGGTAGGTAATAGACACATAGTTTTAAGAAATATTTATTTCAATAAACTTTTTGTGTGTTTGTGCATCTTTTTTTTAATTACTGGGTGTCTGATAGGGACCTCTCCATTATTAACACCATGGCCTGATGTCAGCTGTATTTTTGGACAACTCACAGCTGACATCCACCCCAAAAACCATTAGCCTGCTTGCCAAAGCACCAGGGCAATCGGGAAGAGTCGAGATGAAGCAGCAGAATTGGCACATCTAATATGATGCCCACTTCTGGGGCAGCTGTGGGCTGATATTTTTAGGATGGACCTTCCCAGTTTGATATCAGCCCTCAGCTGTTTGCTTTATCTTTGCTGGTTATCAAACATAGGGGGGACCCCAGGTCGATTTTTTTTTATTTAATTATTTATTTTGCTAAATAGAAAGCTGTACAATCTATCTAGCTATCTATTTATTATCTATCTAAATTATTTACAATATCTATCTAATATATCTCTCTATTATTATTATATATTTAATATGTCTATTATCTATCTATTAATCTTTGCACATCTTTTAACACATAAAAACCATTCATTTCAGTGTCATGTCTTTTTTCCGGTATGTGTCACAGGGATGGCACACATGTACAAACGGATGATAAAAATGGATGGTAATGATATATCGTGCAAAAAGTTAATTTCTTTATGCAGCATAAAGCTGAGTTCTAAGAAAAGATATTGCAGCATTATTAATAGGGATGATCGAATACCTCAAATATTCGGCTTCGCGAATATTCGACGAATAGGTCGCCGCTATGCAAATATTCGAAGTGCAATGTAAGTCTATGGGACGCCCGAATAGTTCCGAATAGTTGTTATTCGGGTTTCCAATAGACTTACATTGCGCATCGAATATTCACGAATCGTCGAATAGCGGCGACCTATTTTGCAAATATTCACGAAGTCAAATATTTGAGGTATTCGATCATTCCTAATAATTAATATAAGGGAGAATGTAATTATTTACTACATGGAACGTGCCATCAGAAAATGTGTTTATGTTAAACATAAGTTTTTATTATCTTCAGTGAATCTTTCATATCATTATCTATTTAAACAAATGCACTTTGGCTACAAAGACTTGCTGATACTTTCTATTCCGTAAGGATCACTTTTTACTGGTAACATCATTATTATGACAGACAGGGTTAGAATGAAAGTTAACGGCTCTGTACAGATCTCACAGGATCCTTATTTCTACCTTATTCCCCTCCCTGCACAGTGACCTCTGCACAAGTCATAGAGCATGCCCAAAACTATCTCCCATAAATTCAATTATTATTCCTAGACTAGTACTTCTTTCATTTTATTATGGTCCATGTGGCTGCTGCATCTTTGTGGTTAACCGAGGCTCATGCCCTTATTTATTATGTAAAACATAATATTCTTTTGCTAAAAGTAATGTTTTTTTCACTGTCTTTTCCAGTTCTTCAAGACAAGAAAGATGACAACGAGCAAATCCGTTTTCAGGGGTTTGAAGCTACAGACACAAGATAACTGTTGGCTTATTTATAACCCCTGCGCCTCTAACATAAACTGTGTAAAATAACATGGTATTTCTGTGGCAGGAGCGGGGATAAGTGACCGGTCTCTACTGGTACTTATCTCATCAGAAACAACAGGATGGGATAAAGAGGATCCAGCCTCCTAGATCCCTGCTGCCTTCCATCACACCTCAACCCATGACCTCATGTTGAAAGCTACGAACAGTATCTAATGATGGCTTAAAGAGGATGATTGCCTTTCCTTTAGCAACTCTGACTCCTTAGTCGGCTAGAAGGATAGCCAGAAGGATGCTACTGAGGGTCTATTTCCATTATGCGACCTACCGCATTAAACAACTACAAATTGGAACATTTTTGCCAATCAGCGGATGTTTAGTAGCCTGTTGGATATGCGCTCAGAACGATAATTAAGAGATTGGTCAGGGGGCATAGGCTGCCTTTGGTCTTGCTAAGGCAGTACAGGTCCTGTTTACAAAGGATGATGTGCTGTCGAGAACAATGATTTGTTAGGCAAACAAAAAGATCATTTAATCTCCCGATGGAGTGTTAAGGTGGTGTCACACACAGCGACGGCGACAACGATGTCGCTGCTACGTCACCATTTTCTGTGATGTGGCTGCGACGTCCCGTCGCTGTCGCTGTGTGTGACATCCTGCAACGAGCTGGCCCCTGCTGTGAGGTCGCCACTCGTTGCTGAATGTCTTGCTTCATTTTTTGCTCGTCACTCTCCCGCTGTGAAGCACACATCACTGTGTGTGACAGCGAGAGACTGACGAACTGAAGCGAGCAGGGAGCAGGAGCCGGCGTCTGGCAGCCTGGGGTAAGCTGTATCCAAGGTAAACATCGGGTAACCAAGAAGCCCTTTCCTTGGTTACCCGATATTTACATTAGTTACTAGCACCGCCACTCTCACGCTGCCAGTGCTGCTGGCTCCCTGCTCCCTGCTCTCAAAGCCAGAGTACACATCGGGTTAATTACCCGATGTGTACTCCAGCTACGGCACTGGCAGCGTGAGAGCACACCGCTTAGCGCTGGCTCCCTGCACACGTAGCCGGAGTACACATCGGGTAATTAACCCAATGTGTACCCTGGCTAGGAGAGCAGGGAGCCAGCGCTAAGTGTGTGCGCTGGTAACCAAGGTAAATATCGGGCAATGGTTACCCAATATTTACCTTAGTTACCACGTGCAGCATGGCTTCCACAGCGACGCATGTCGTTATGATCGCTGCTGCGTCTGCTGTGTTTGACAGCTAAGTAGCGATCATAACAGCGACTTACTAGGTCGCTGTTGCGTCAACGAAAATGGTGGCGTAACAGCGATGTCGTTGTCGCTGTCGCTATGTGTGAACTCAGCTTTATGCTCATTTGTTGTTTGATGCTTAGACTGCACTATTAATGGGAATGACCATTCCTAGAAACACTTGTCCCTGATAATTGTTTAATGTAAATGCAAATGCATCTTAAGTGATAATGTACTTCCTTCATACCTTACTCTATTAGATATGATAAAGGCAGGCCCGGACTGGCACACTGAGGATTCCCGTGGTGAGCTCCTGTGCTGGAGAAAGCCATTTACCCCCTACTATGACCAGTACAGTACCGCTGCATACACAGAACTACAGATAAATGTGTGAATGAGGATAATATAATATTTGCAGGTGGTTGAACAGGGGGGCCCTAGAGTCGGTGATACTGGTGGGCCCCTTGGAAGCTCAGTCTGACATAGGCTAAAGAGGTTGCTCAGTCCTGGATACTCTTGTTAATAGTCCCACGGTCTGATGGAATCAACATTATGCAGGGGCAGCTTGCGTATGCTGCAGTCAATCAGCAGTTGCCAGATGTTAATCCCATCAGATCGCCAGGGGATCCAGCACTAAGTAAAAAGGAGAGGCACTATTTCAGGAGATATCAATATTTTTTTTCTTTTTACCCCGCTTGTCTGACTAATGGAGGTTGCCCTTTAAAACTGTCAAGATGTGACTTGTTGGACCATAGGAGCCCCTATGTTGTCTCTCATCCTAGGGGGTCCTTTGGTATCCATAAACTCAGAAATACTCCACATGGTGGAGATGCCTGAGTCCCATTCCTGTCCCGGCTTCTTACAAGACCTAGTCTGATTTCCTCACCCCTCCCCTTCTCACCATGGAAGGATGGGGCAGGAGTGTGTCGTTAAACACAGATGTACACAGACAAGGTAAAACCAAAACTCTGACACACTGTACATACACACACACACACACACACACACACACACACACACACGATAGGACAATATGATATTAAGGAGAAAAACAAGATTTGGAATGAAACTACAAAAGACAACTGGGGTAAGCTCCACAACTGCACAAAGCAACAAGAACAACACACACCAGAGAGTCTGGAACACCACACAACACCAACTAAGACAAGCTATAGCTGGAATAGGAGGAAGGACCCCGGCAATATACATATGCAGGGAGCAGATGTGATAGGCTCCCTCACAACAGATGATCGAAGAGAGCAAACAAGCAGACTAGCAGAGATTAACTCTAGCTAGCCTAAAGGGTACTTTACACACTGCGACAACGCTAGCGATGTGAAATTCTAGATCTTTCGAGGGCGCACATAGGTCATTTTACGCATGTGCGATCTCAAAAGATCGCACTTGCGATCTAGAACTTCACGCTAACAAGATCGCTAGCGATGTCGCAGTGTGAAAAGTACCCTTAACTATGAATCAGCACACAGCAGGTTCATATCTGAGTCTACCTTATCTCCCAGACACCATAGAGAATCTCTCAGGCGGGGTGTCAAAATCTTCAATCTGAACAGAATCTGACACTGCCATGACAATCGGTGAAGGGAAGGAAAATCTCTGTGTGACAAAAACTGATCCTACAACATCTCTATGCATGAAGACAGCCAACAAGGCAATAAATGCTTTATAGTGTTGAATCTATTCAGAATTTTAGGTGACAGAGCGATGTAATGCAGTTTATGCCCTATAGTTATAGATCAAAGACTCTACATTTTACACTGTACACTCACATTCGAATATCCAGCATTGGTAAATGAGATTGCATATGAAGAAAATGCAATTAGGATGTGGAAATTGCTACCATCTAATAAATATAGCTGCATATAAGTTATACAGTAATAGCAAATAGAACATATTGAAATATTTTGTAAAACTTTCAGCCTAGGAGCTGTCAAGGACAATATTAACTTCTGTATGCTAACTGAGTCAAGAAGTGTGGCTAACCATGATCCCAATGAATCACAGCTCAGTAAAGTGCTACCAGCTGTAGACACTACAATGTACCATGTATACACAACGGTGAAGACATAAATGCACCAACATATTGTGCACATGCATTTCACCATATTTACTATGTTTTCGGACACTTGTTGTGCCTTACCCATCAAGTGGGCTTTGCCAGAAAGACGTAGTTTAACTAAAGGGGGAGTGACTTTAAAAGTAATGTGTCCCAAAACTGTGCCAAAAAATGGTGTCTAAATATTAGTGAGGATAAGTAAATCAGCACTAATGTGCCTAAATGGAGAATGAAGCAAACTAACATAAAATTGCTTTTTCAAACCAGTTGGGTGTAAGGCCCCCTTCACACGTCAGTGATTCTGGTACGTTTGTGCTTTTTTTTTATACGTACTAGAATCACTGACATACGCAGACCCATTATAAACAATGGGTCTGCTCACACATCAGTGATTTTTCACTGAACGTGTCTCCGTGCAGCGTACACCCGTGGCCGTGATTCTGCACGGAGACATGTCAGTTTTTGTCTGGCATCACTGATGACCCACGGAGCACACTATGGTGTGATCCGTGTGTGATCAGTGAAACACGTACCAGAAAATCACGGACATATTAAATATTAAACATTTTCAACTTACCTTACCTGCGATTCGCTCTGCAGCCTATGCTTTCGGCAGCTCCTGCCTGGCTCATGAATATTCATGAAAGTAGGAACTGCTTACCAGGAAGTAGCTGCAGAGAGCGGTGGGCGGACGCTGCAGAGCCGAGGAGATCAGCACCATGGACAGCAGCAGTGAACGCAGGTGAGTAATGTCCATATGCAATCATGGGATCACGGATCACGGATTGCACATGGACAACCCACGTGTGCCATGAATCACGGAACACAGAGGGACATGTGCGTTTTACACGTCAGTGAAGAACATCAGTGTTTTTCACTGATGTGTGAAACGGGCCTAACTAATAATAGATATCAAACTAATTTTGGAAATGCTTCAGTTTTAGCTTTAACAAATTCCTTATTGCCTTATAAAGCAGAAGGATTTGGGATCCTCTTAGGCACCAGGACCCAGGCAATGATGGAGTTACACTACACGATTATGGTGGACGATCGATCCTAGAAACACCCGTTTTATGATAATCGTGCAGCCTAAACTTAAACAGGCTGCTGAGCACCCGCGAATGTGATGAGATAAAATATTTTCACAAAAGATCATCGTTCTCGGCAGCACGTTTTCCCTAGTAAACAAGACATGAGCTTCCAAGAACAATGGCAGCCTTTGCGCATTGAACAATCAATTATTGATAATTCAGTGTGCATGTGAAGTCGAGTCACCCTCTCTAAAGAGACAATTAAATGACTGCCAACCCGCCAATATGTAGCTGTTCGGGGATAGTTTAACACTGTTCATGATGTAGTGCAAATGGACCTACCTTAAAACTGTGACCTTTCCACCCCTATAGCTGTAACACTGGGGCAGCAATGCACTCATTAAATTCAAAATATAGTTCTGGAGAATTAATATAGAATGTTTTATTTTTAAAGGGAATCTGTCAGAAGGTTTTTGCCATGTAAGCTGAAGACAGCATGCTGCAAGGGTTAACACATAGAAATCATGGATGCCTGTCTTGTCAAGGTCCAATCTGTTGTTTATTTGCTGTGTTTGTTTAAGCACTTATCATTGACCCTGGTGTGTGAGGGGACAGCTCTCGGTTCTGCTACATGGCTAAATCTGAAAATATTGATTGTGTCCCAATGGCTGCACCCAGTAATCAAAGTGATACATCCTTGGATTCAGGATATCTTTGCCTACATCATGCTGCTTTCAAATGAGGAAGCAAAAACCTGCTGACAGATTCCCTTTAATGTAGTAAAGGAAGTAGGGTTTAATCGAAAATGAAAACATTTTTCAGGGGGTCCCCCTTTGTTGACAATAGCTAGTCATTCCGATAAATTAAACTGGACACGTATAGTGGCTCAGTGGTTAGCACTGTGACTTTACAGCATTGGGATCCTGGGTTTAAATCCCACCAAGGGCATCATCTGTGAGGAAATTGTATGTCGTGTGGGTTTCCACCAACAGTCTCAAGATGTACTGATATGGAATTTAGATTGTTAGCCCCAATGGGGACAGTGATGAGGACATCTGTAAAGTGCTGTGGCACAATATGGCACTATAAATCTTAGGTTTTAACCACATTTATAATATTTTCTGCAGAGTTTGTGTGCCTAAAGCTTTCCATCTCCAGCTCAGTCACGTCTTCACCTTTACACTTGTAATAGAGAGATAACCGAGGTGGCGGAACACTTAATCTTATTATCTAACTGGTAAATGTTAAATTGGTTTTCAATCACAGACATTGAAGCATCAGAGTTTTATTCCAGCCAAATAACCCCGTCTTTTAAAATCTGATGTTCTGCTCTTTTTTGTTTCAGTTGCCGTTCATGGGGTTTGGCTACATTAAAATGTTGTGGAATCAGTAGAACAGAACATTTTATATTTGATCTTTGATCAAAACAATTTAAAAATCCTTTGATGCTTGACTGCAACCTAAGGGAGTGTTTACTCGCTGCAAAATTTGTGCATTCTGATTAGTTCTGATCACATTTAGTAATGATTGTGGAGTAGGAAGCGGAGATCACTCTCAATTATAATCACTGCCACTGTAATTGAAAATCAATTCACATGGTAAATGTATTCCTTTCAGTCAGCATGCCACAAACAGAGGGCATCCACTATTAAGGAACCCCTGGATAATGAGTTATCTACATACTTACCATTACTGCCCAAAACTGGCCTATCCACCCAGACTACCTAAGATCTGCCCAGGAAGGCCCACTTTCAGATATGATTTGCACAGACCTCCCCTATTTTTTCTTGAAGCGGTAATGTTTATATACGTATGTGTCCTCTAATTACCTGTCACGTGTCTGTTCCACAAAATATAGCTGAGCATCATAAAATTAGTGTTGTGTGCTCCCACCCATCTTCGAGATTTAGGACTTTGCTTGCCATCTGCAAGGCTGCGTGCGATTCTGCACTCTCCTGTCACGGTATGATATTTCTTAATAAGCTGTATTGGCTTTGACTTTGCCTCACTCTTCTGTATAAAGTCTTCAACTGTAGCCCTTCTCGCTGTCTGTTCATATCAAAGATAAATCACAATGAATCCTATTCTTGCAGCTTCTGAGCTTTTATCAAAATTGCTGTAGGAAGATTGTTCCGGGAGAAGGCTACATTCATTATAGCATGTGAAAATGACCAATGTAGAGGTCAGCCTTTGTGAAATCAGCAGCATAAAATAATTTTTCAACCATATATATTTCATGCAATGTGATAAAGTATTCAATGAGAATTATCAGGGCTATCAGGCTATACCTTCTTATTTCTATCTATCCATTAGACCCATGGAAGCCAAAATCACCTGGACCACAATACCTGACAATGTAGAATAGATGGGCTCTAGTTATACTATTACTCTTCTCTTCGCCTAATAGAAATTAACTGTTTATGTAAATTTTGTGGATCCTTCAGCCATAGAAGCTAAAAGATTCATGAATCTTCTCCAAGTGCTTTACGTATGTCCTATGTGATTTATATGACTCACATCTCCTCATATGAATATGATATCATGCAAAAAAACCCCCCCAAAAACTGGAAAAGATATCTCCATAACATGGGAACTGAGTTGTCTAGCCCACCAATATGTGAACAACCGTCGTATGTTCTTCTCAGCTGTGTGAACCTTTCCTCCTACATTCCAAAACCAAATTATTGGCTTAAGAAATAACCCAGACGTAGATGTGTGAAATGTGTAGCATGAGAAAGTGAGCTGGGCACCGAGGACCATTATGTGTAGATGACTAAAGTTAACCGTAAAAGACATACACATGACAAGGTTGTGTGCAAGAAGATTGTGTTGCCAAATAATTTACCAGCACAGGACTACAAAAGGTGGGATTTATTAATTTTACTAACTTATATGTCACCACTAATTCCACAGCACTTTACAGAATACATCTTCAATGTCCCCACTCAAGTTCACCATCTAAATTCACAGAGAAGAACATACAACTCCATACATATGTTGTCTTTAGTGAGATTTGAACTCAGGACCCCACACTACAATTATAAGACTGATCCATCATTCTAGTCTAGATGCTATTCTAACAGAGGAGAATACACTGGAATATGGCACACGACTAACCATGACCGAGAGACAAGTCCTCTTCTGATTCCCCTAACGTAGGAAAACTCAGTTGAGGGTTCCTACAGTTAGGTCCAGAAATATTTGGACAGTGACACAATTTTCGCGAGTTGGGCTCTGCATGCCACCACATTGGATTTGAAATTAAACCTCTACAACAGAATTCAAGTGCAGATTGTAACGTTTAATTTGAAGGTTTGAACAAAAATATCTGATAGAAATTGTAGGAATTGTACACATTTCTTTACAAACACTCCACATTTTAGGAGGTCAAAAGTAATTGGACAAATAAACCAAACCCAAACAAAATATTTTTATTTTCAATATTTTGTTGCGAATCCTTTGGAGGCAATCACTGCCTTAAGTATGGAACCCATGGACATCACCAAACGCTGGGTTTCCTCCTTCTTAATGCTTTGCCAGGCCTTTACAGCCGCAGCCTTCAGGTCTTGCTTGTTTGTGGGTCTTTCCATCTTAAGTCTGGATTTGAGCAAGTGAAATGCATGCTCAATTGGGTTAAGATCTGGTGATTGACTTGGTCATTGCAGAATGTTCCACTTTTGTGCACTCATGAACTCCTGGGTAACTTTGGCTGTATGCTTGGGGTCATTGTCCATCTGTACTATGAAGCGCTGTCCGATCAACTTTGCGGCATTTGGCTGAATCTGTGCTGAAAGTATATCCCGGTACACTTCAGAATTCATCCGGCTACTCTTGTCTGCTGTTATGTCATCAATAAACACAAGTGACCCAGTGCCATTGAAAGCCATGCATGCCCATGCCATCACGTTGCCTCCACCATGTTTTACAGAGGATGTGGTGTGCCTTGGATCATGTGCCGTTCCCTTTCTTCTCCAAACTTTTTTCTTCCCTTCATTCTGGTACAGGTTGATCTTTGTCTCATCTGTCCATAGAATACTTTTCCAGAACTGAGCTGGCTTCATGAGGTGTTTTTCAGCAAATTTAACTCTGGCCTGTCTATTTTTGGAATTGATGAATGGTTTGCATCTAGATGTGAACCCTTTGTTTTTACTTTCATGGAGTCATCTCTTTACTGTTGACTTAGAGACAGATACACCTACTTCACTGAGAGTGTTCTGGACTTCAGTTGATGTTGTGAATGGGTTCTTCTTCACCAAAGAAAGTATGCGGCGATCATCCACCACTGTTGTCATCCGTGGACGCCCAGGCCTTTTTGAGTTCCCAAGCTCACCAGTCAATTCCTTTTTTCTCAGAATGTACCCGACTGTTGATTTTGCTACTCCAAGCATGTCTGCTATCTCTCTGATGGATTTTTTCTTTTTTTTCAGCCTCAGGATGTTCTGCTTCACCTCAATTGAGAGTTCCTTAGACCGCATGTTGTCTGGTCACAGCAACAGCTTCCAAATGCAAAACCACACACCTGTAATCAACCCCAGACCTTTTAACTACTTTATTGATTACAGGTTAACGAGGGAGATGCCTTCAGAGTTAATTGCAGCCCTTAGAGTCCCTTGTCCAATTACTTTTGGTCCCTTGAAAAAGAGGAGGCTATGCATTACAGAGCTATGAATCCTAAACCCTTTCTCCGATTTGGATGTGAAAACTCTCATATTGCAGCTGGGAGTGTGCACTTTCAGCCCATATTATATATATAATTGTATTTCTGAACATGTTTTTGTAAACAGCTAAAATAACAAAACTTGTGTCACTGTCCAAATATTTCTGGACCTAACTGTATTTTCTCTATGAGAGAGCAACCTCCAGACTTCATTGACAGTAGCTTATCTCTTGGTGAACAAAATGATTGACCATTAAAATTCAAAAAGCTGGATCCTTCTTTCCCCCAACATATTTCAGGAAAGAATTGGGACATATCCATACATATTAAATGGCCAGCTCTCTGGTTTTATTCAACTTAGGATGTATTTTATGGTGTAATACTTGTCATACCTAGACGATAAAGAAAGAAGACAGAAGAAGAATCAACACCTTCAAGATATCGTGCTGGAGGAAGGATGTTATCAATACCATAGATGGCAAGATGCACAAACAAATAAATTTTGGAAGAAATCAAGCCAAATGTGTCATTCGAAGCAAGGTCACCAAGCTATAACTTACCTACTTTGGACACATCATATGAAGAGAGCAATCACTGGTGAAGGACATAATGGTCGGAAGAAAAAAAGGAGCTAGGCAAAGAGGAAGACCGGGAAACCAAGGGATTTATACTATCAAGAAAACGGCAGAGAATACCCTGGTGGATCTATCTAGGGTTGCAAAAGATTGATCTTCCTACAGAGCGTTCATCAATCAAGTCGCCATGGCTCAAGATTGAGCGCTGAAGGCCGTTCAAAAAAAAATAAATAAATACTTGTCATATTAGGATATTCAGATCAATTAGGTAACTACTGCTTATTAACAAAAAAAAGTTATCCTGTATTCCTGTGTTTCTTGATGGTCTGAAAAAATTAAATCTGACATAATACCTGAAGATTAAATAGCTTTTCTTTTTCAGAACTGAATTAGGAATATTAGCATCTCAGTCTTTTGGTAATGGCGCACAGGCTTTACTTAACCTTTAGATTTCACCTCTTAAATATCAAGATTATTTTTTTTCTTTTTCCACCTGAAATGTAATAACATGTCAGTCCTTGGAAAATGCATCTGTTTCCTCTTCAAAACAATTTCAGCAAGGATTTGTTGACAGGGAATGGTTGAGTTTAACAATCACCCATAAATTTATGGCTTAGCTCTTATTATTTTAGTTTTGCATTAAGGTAGCTTTTTGCTCACCAGCTCTTGGTGGTGTTCATCAATTTCAATAGTGAAGGGTTGACTTTTACATGCCTCAACTCTCTATTAGACTAAACAATTTATGGGTCGCTGAGCACAAGGGGAAATCGCATATAACAGAATGGTATTTTCTTCTTTAAAGACAGGACAGTTTGACCTTCCTTTCCTGTGGATGACCCTAACACAATTTTCTCTAGATTGTCATCTTACCATATTGAGCAGAATAGTTTTGGTCGGCAATAAAAGTTTAATCAGAAATATGATTTTGTCAAATAATCATTTCCCTCTCTTTATGGCTATATCACATGTTCTTTACGGAAGGAAATCCCGAACCCACTGCCTAGTAACAGGGTGCCTTCTATTTATTAGGCTTCAGAGCTGCAGAAAGGAATCTGCGATGTGACTCCTTAGGTGGTTTGATATTTGGAGTGAAGAACGCTTGAATGCATTAGAAGACATTAAAGGGAACCTGTCAGGTGCAATATGCACCCAGAACCACGAGCAGTTCTGGGTGTATATTGCTACTCTCTGCCTAATCAGCCCTGTGTCTAGTAGCATAGATAAAGAGATCTATAGAAAAGGTATTTCTAAAGATGTTTTATCATATGCTTATGAGGCCAGCAACTAGTCGGAAGGGCGTTATTTCCTCTAACTAGACCGACCTCTTAGCGTGGCAGCATGCTATTCAATGCAACATCACCATCGAGGCGGCGCATACCTGTTACCGCTGATCTGAATCCCCGGACTTCTGATCATGTGCAGTATGAAGCCAAGTGTACGCATCCCAGCTTCAGAGAGGTCAAGCGTGCATGATTGGAAGTGTTGGGAATTCAGATCAGCGGTCACAGCAAATATAGGTATGTGTGCCACCGCTGGTGATACAGAATTGAATAGCATGTTAGGACACTCCTGTGGATGAGCTGCCATGCTAAGAGGGCGGACTGATTGACAGACTGATCTGCACGCTGCTCAGCAGAATGTTAGTCAAGGTACAGGGAAAATGAGTACAGTGCGCTCATTGTGTAATGAGCGGTAACTGTAATTGGTCCCTGCACCAACCCGATAACTGGAAGCGAGAAGGTACAGGGAGAATAAAAATTAATTTTCTCCCTGTAGCTGCTGTTCCAGTAAGCCTGCCACACCTGATTGTGCACTTGCAAATTACTATATCTGTGCCTGTCGTTAGTTGTTTTTTTCTTTTTTTTTTTTCTACAAAGACAGATCACGTTTCAGATACTCACTGAGCGATCTCTAATTGACTGTTCAGTGCGCATAGACTGACATTATTCTCAAATAAAGCCACAGCCACACCATGATTTACCAGATACATGTATGAATTATGAGAACCATATTATTCATAAGGGACTGGATGGGGACTGAGGACAAGTCGTAAAAATTGTAGAGCAAGGAGAAAACACACGACCAAAATCCAAATTGCAAAAGGTGATAATCTTTATTGACATAGGGGTAGGTGCGGGGCGGCACGAAACAAGTAAGGGCACGAGCCATCAATCACTGACCAAAGCATACAGACAGATGTCAAAAATTGGTACAAACCGACAGATTGATCTTATCCATATCAATCACTTGTTCAAAATTAGCAAAATAGTAAATATATGGACACAAAATGTCAGCAGTTTATCCAGGTAAAGCTGTGTCACTATGTGACAGTGGGAAAAAATTCACAATCTTGTTTATATGGATCCCTGATCACAGCTGAGACACAAGCTAGAGAGATAGTACTAAGACAGTGCCATAGCCATGACAATTGCTGTGCTACGTTAGAAATCAGGGAACAAAACTCCCAAACATTATATAGAATAATGGACTAGTGGCACATATTACCTGGAGGATTATAGTAGTCAGTGAAAGGTCTGTGTCCTTCCCGACGGCCGTTTCAGCTATGAAGCCTTCGTCAGGGGCCATTATTCTCAGCAGGGCTTGCCCTGTTTACATAGTTCTATGGTTAGCGGACATCATTTTTGGGGCAAACCAAAACATCATTTCACCTGACGAAAAAGCATTTGACTCAATCGTCATATGATTAGCAGTCTGTTTAGACAACTTGACTATGGTAAAGTAAGCATTCCCAGGATCACTTCTTCACACTGAATGACAAATACACCGTACAATGACTTAACAATAAAGGATGACTTTGGCAGTCAAGTCTACTGCTCATCTGTGGAGGTCTTCACCATGTCTGGGGCAACAGGATACAAAATGATATTCCAGTAGAGCACCACAGAAAAGCCATATTTTTTTTTCTAGCAAAGTTTGTACTTGAAAAGTCAAACAAAGCTACTTGCTGAAAACCCATTTTAAAGAAGACAAAGCAATATTAACATTTCATGGTATTTGAAGGCTGAACACAGACTTTTTAGCTCCTGTAACTTCAAAGCATGTACGATATCCTGACGTTTATAGTTTACGCGCAAACATAAAGAGGAAATGAAGATGTAATTGCTTATTGATTCCAAGTTCTTGAAATCATCTATTTTTAAAAGACCTTTGCTGGGAGAAGGTTATTGGTCTTATGTGCACATTTGTCTGCGAATGGAGTTAAAAGATATCATTTGGATTGAATGGTGGAAGATAAATTTTATAGAGCAAGTCACAATGAAGCAATGACTGAACGATATATAGTCAAAGATGATAAAAGTTATAATGGTATACACATGCAGTTTTTGAAACTTAGTCAAACAAATCATCCATGAGGTTAAGAAGAATTCTTCCTGACTTGAGGAGATCCCGCAGATAAAGTTCTCCAGGTGGCAAGAGAGCCTGACTAAGGCCCTGTGCGCACTGGAAAACGGAATTTTCTAAAGAAAATTCCGCAGGGTCTGAAAGATTACCACACCCGCGGTAAAAAAACGCAGCCAACCACACTGGAAAACCGCATATGGTTTGCTGCGGTTTTACCGCGGTTTTGCCGCAGGTTGGTACATGTGTTTTAATGCATTCAATGCAATAAAGCACATTGAAAAAAAAAAAAAGGAATTTCCTTCTGAGATAGATAGTAGATAGATAGATAAATAGACAAAAGAATAGATAGATAGATAGAGGGATAGATAGATAGAGGGCAGATCAATCAACAATCGACACACTGCATTTCTCCCGAGCGGTAGTGTGTTCACATCACCGGCCGTGAGAAATGACCTGTGGTTACCTCTGCAGGCTCGTTGCGAGGCTGCATTCAGTACAGTGTGAGTCGCGGCTGGATGGAAGCGACATGGGACCTCGGTGGATTACGCCGGAGCTGTGTGTTTGGGGGGGGGGTTAATAAAGGGGTGAAAGAGGGGCTTTTTTGTGTTTTATTTAAAAAAGGATTTTCGGTGTTTGCGTTTTTTCATTTTACTTATGGGTTAATCATGAAAGCTGTCTCATAGACGCTGCCATGATTAAAGCCTGGACTTAGTGACGGCGATGCGCTGCCATTAACTCATTATTACCCTGATTGCCACCACATCACTGCAACAGGAAGAGCCGTGGACACTCCGGGACTGCCGAATAATGGATGTGACAGTCCCAGTGCAGCTGCAGGCTGATATTCTCGGCTGCGGGGAAGGGGGCGGGGGGGAATAACCATGGTCCTCGCCCTCCCCAGCCTGAGAATACCGGGCCGCCGCTGTGTGTTTACCTCGGCTGGACGGGAAAAATAAGTCGGAGCCCACGTTTTTTAATTATTATTGTGAGTGCGATATGTGTGTGTTCTATGTCTGTGTCTATGATGTGTGTGTGTTTACTCTGCTCCGCTTCCTCTTCCTGTCATAATGACATCACTTCCTTGCAAACCGCAGGCAGTGATGAACATTATGTCCTGAAACCGTGAAATACCGCAGGGAATAACGCAGGAAAACGCGATGAACCGCACAGAATTTGCTACCTGCATTATTCCCTGCGGGATTTCCCGATTACATTGCAGTCAATGGAGTGAAATGCAGCAGCGACGTGCAGAAAAGAAGTGACATTCAATTGTTTTTGCTGCGGGAATCCCGCAGCAAAACATGCAGCTGTCAAAATCCGCATAGTGCGCACAGCATTTTTTTTTCCCAATAGGATTTGCTGGTGAATCACTGCAGAGATGTTATGAACATAACATGCAGTGAAACATGCAGCAAAACCGAAGGAAATGCGCGGCATAAAACAGTAAGTGCGCACAGGGCCTAAGATGGCGTGTCACAAGACTGTATGCCAAGGGTTCAGGATATGAAGCAATGGGTGAGAAAAGGAAAGGATCCGGCACAATCTCTTCTTATAGTAAAATCAATATAATTTTATTTGAAATATTAAAATTACCATCCGTGAAACCGAAAGAGATATTAATCCATGGGAGATTTACGCGTTTCGGATTTCAACTTAAAACCAAAAAAGAGTCCTTAATCATAAGTGTCCCATGTATACCACAGAGCAACTAAAATAGACTGACTCATTAGCTGAACACACAGGAGGGGCAGGCTGTTCTTGATTGCGTGCACCTACAGGTGAGTGTTGCACAGCATACAAAATCACCAACAGCAATATGACTGAAATATTTGACATGCTATGTAACCAAAAAAATCTCTGTTTGAATATACACATCCATCGTTGGGAGAGCTAATCCGATAAATAGTGATAATATAGAATAAAAATAAATATTTAGGGAGGTATGGGAGATTTAAAACTCTGTTCACACACACACACGCCCACACACACACACGCACACACACACACATATATATACATACGCATGCTTCTATTTATAATACATTTCACAAGGCTGTGATAGATCTGCAGCCTGAGAGGCACTAATGGTGCCCAATGGCCCCCATTAACTTCTAATAGGGTCTGATAGGTTTCATTAAAGTGTCCAACATTTGGAAGGGAATAATTATGATGCATTATGGAAGGATACTTTTTAAATACTTTATAAGTAACCATCCTATAATTAATGCATATTATTGGACCTTTTATGAAAAAAATAAAAGACTAATGTTTTATTGAGAGCTATGCTAAAACAATATATTAGGTTATTATTTTCCAAATATACTCGGGCTACATTCTAACAAACTTAAGTAGTTAGGACAATATCTTTAGCTGACCATACACATAAGATAGAAGTCAACACAGAATATTATTGTGAGAAGAATTTGGCAGCATCGCTTTTCCCTCTCCCCCATAAAGAAAGATGTTTATGGAGATGGGAAAAAGGTAGGAAATCAGCTTTGTTGGCAGCACATCCCCTCATGTAAACTAGAATGTGCTGCAGAGAGTAATGAGACTACATGGGAACAAGCCCATGTAAGAAAGATCATTTATCCGCACATACTGCCAAATGTAAATAGAAGTTACTCTGCTGATCAACTTACTGTATCATCGAATGTCTCTCATTTTATGTCCTGCCATATGCTTGTAAATTGTACAAATTATAAGCAATGCAGTTTTACAGGTTTATATATGTTTCATGATGGAGACTATGAGGCTATGAAACAGTCCCTGATAAAGAAATAATAGCTGACCTCAGAGGTGTACCGCAAAAAGTTGCAGACTTTCCAACATAGACCTCACGACAGCTATGGTAATGTGGTGGATGGGCTCAGAACCAAATTCGAGTAGTGGATCCAGCAAATATCGGTTCCCACCTTTGAGGAGATGAAGGACGTGATGGTGAACAACCAATTTTTGCATCTTTGTCCTGTGGAGGTGTGACAATTCATGATGGACTAGGAGACAAAGGAGCTAGCCAAGGCCGCATAGATTGCCGCTACCTATGAGGAAAACCATAAAGCTATGATGCGGAAATCAGCCATCAACAGCTGGAAATGGGTTAAGCCGACAATCACTATTAATGCCCCTTCCAGACTGTTCTCAGGAGGTCTCACTCCATCTTCCATCACCCAGCCTGTATCCAATTCCCACTGGTGCTTTATCTACAACCGACCTGGACATATTAAGACCGTTTGCCCAGAGAGGCAGAAGAGGAATCCAAAGCCAAAGGGCCTAGTGAAGCTGTTCTTTATGTGGGTGGGACAGTAGTTGGGAGGGCCTGGAAAAATTGAAACCAGTTACTGTGGGTGACACATCACTGTGGGGCTCAAGAACACCATTGCAAAACAAATTATCATCCAACCTGACCTTGTGTTCACTGAATTCCTGTGAAGATTCTGACTGTCAGCGTGATTAGGGGTGTTCGCCGACCCTTACCAATGGCTTCAGTTTTCCTAGCCTGGGCTGTTGGGAGGGGGTTGAGGGAAGTGGTGGTATGAGAGAACCTCCCCACAAATATTTTACTGGGGACCGATATGGGACTGTTGATTGCTCAATACATTGCTGACAACCAATCTAGTAGTCCATGTAAGCTAATTGTTGATGATGTGGATAGCAATGTTGTACTTGATAAGAATGTGTTTGATGGTACAGAGTAAGTCAGTGGTGTCATGCTGCCAGGTGATGTTGAGGAGGATCCCTTCAAAGAAGTAACAATCAGCACTAAGAGCAATGGAGGATCATGAGAAGCATGGTCATATGCAACTGACCAGTGTCAGTGATGGACTGTAACATGGCCATTGGTAGCTGCTTAATGATTAGCACTGATCCTGAGGTATCACAGCGTGATGTGTTTCATTGTACAGGAGAATTCAGCCATGTCACACTGCGAGGAGGTTGATGAGGATCTCCTCAAAGGAGTAAGAATCGTAACACAGGGAGATGGAGAAAGGCACAGGGTAAACAAGGAAGGTGGTCACATGCAGCTTGTCAGTGTCATGACGGACTGTGATATGGCCGGTCGTAGCTGCCCCATGATTAGCACTGATCCAGAGGTATTACGAGAGGAGGGAAAGTGATTGCCAAAGCATGTCACGATGATGGGATAGCATTACCAACAGCCTGTCAGGGTGGTGGGAAAGTGGTATCTATTGCCTGTCTGGATGAAGGGAAAGCATTTCCCACAGCCAGTCAGCATGGTGGGAAAGTAGTACCCACTGCCTCTCAGAGTGATGGGAAAGTATTACCCATAACCTGTCAGGGTGGTGGGAAAGTGGTACCCACTGCCTGTCTGAATAATGGGAAAGTGTTCCCAGACTATCAGGCTGGTAGGAAAGTGGTACCCACTGCCTGAAAGGGATATGTTAAAGTGTTACCTATGACCTGTCAGGGTGGAAGGAAAGTGGTACCCACTACCTATCTAGATGATGGGATAGTGTTTCCCACTGCCTGCCATGATGGTGGGATAGTGGTACTCAATGTCAGTTGGGCTGATGGGAAAGTGTTACCCATAACCTGTCAGGGTGGTGGGAAAGTGTTACCCGCAGCATGTCAGGATGATGGCAATGTGTTGCCCATAACCTGTCAGAATGGTGGGAAAGTGGTACCAACTACCTGCCAGAGTACTGGGAAAGTGGTACCCATAACCTATCATGGTGGGCTCTGCCACCCACAGTCACAGTGCCCAGAACACATGCCTTCTGGTCCCTCATCATCGAGCGAAATAACATGACCAGTTACTGACCCATAGCAGGTCCCAAAGGCTTTCTGTGAGGTTGGGGCCTTAACACCACTTCTAGCTATGTTTATCAAAGAGTTTTAGACTGCACTGCATGCAAATACTAGTCCTGACCTCATGGAGAATCTCGTTTCCAAGTCCAAGAAGGACAGGGTATCGTGGGATCTAGGGAGGTTGTTTTGTCAATGGGCTTGGGAGATGATCTGTAAATCAGTCTTCCATACCACCTCTTCCATAACCCCTCCTTTGGAGTCCGGTAAAGAGAGTCCTTTGAGGGGTGGCAGCTTTGAGCCCAATCTCGGATTCAATGCACAGGAATGTGAAGAGGGGTAGATTTGCAACCATTAGAGATGGGACCATCAGCTTGACCAGAAGACTAGCGGAGTGCCTTGGAATAAGTCTGCTCCCTAATAGATATTACAAATTGAGGTTTTATGGCAGCATTATGATATCTGTGTGATCGCCTTTGCCATGTCCGTGATAGCCATTGTAGACAAAGTGTAGAGTTTCCAGATGTCTTCGCCTGATTTATCATTTGTGATGTTTGGAAAAATCACAAAACTTGCCAGAAATGTACTGTAGTGCCAATTTTTGCTCCACTTTTCAAAATGTGTGTCTTTTTGCACTAAACTTTCACAAAAAAAGTTTAAACTCATGAACCTTGTGCATCATATTGAAGAATTTGCTGCAAAAAATATGGGAAAGAATACCACAAGCAAAAAAGAAAAGCCATTAAAACAAAAAAAGCAATGAATCGGGGCCAAAATGTCTACTATGAGATGGTTTCTACGGCATCGTTGCCAGTTTACATTACTGTCTTCTTTCCAACTTCAACATGAACTTGAAATGGTGAGATCAATGTGTCTTGACAGTTCTACTGCTGCTGTTTCACAGGTTTCTGATACCGGTATGGATTTAGTATTAGTTTTCTGAAACAACGGGCCTCTCAATTGAGAAGTCTGGAATGGTTAAATTATTCATGAGATGTACCCACGGCAACCTCAACGGCTGCAAAAAGGTCAGTGGTTTTTGTACACGCCAAAGGAAAGGCATATATTATTAAGTGTTCTCTTTGAGTTATTTGAGAGAAGTGCAATTATGCCCCTGTTTGCATTCATTCTTCATATCTACTTCATTAAAAGAAGATGACTGATTAAAATGTCCAGAAATGAATCAATCTACTTTTTATATGAAAAATGTGCTTAAAATGGCAGCAATTTATTTGGCCTTGAGTTGTCCCCTGATACTGTAAAGCTTTAGAGAGCAATTTACTTTAATACTGCTCAAGCTGCAAAATCTGCATCCTCCAAAGCCTCAAGTCCATAGTACCACCACATCATGCCCGCGGTCCGTACGTGTAGATGAGTATAGGGCAGTACCTATAGCTGTACTAGGACATAGATTATCGTCCTACAATGCCGATGCATGTGCTACAACAGCCACCAATTGTGGTTTAAGAGTCTGAGGACATATTCACAAGCAATTGACATTTTTGGAAAAGAAAAATCTATTGAATGGGATTGGTTCTACAGGATGTGCTTGTATTTCTGGAAACCCTATTTGAATAAATGGGACAGAGGCTGAAATGTTTGGAACAAACATGGGAATTACACACCCGTCAGGGCTGAACTAATGAGCAACACATTGTTTTTTTTTATTGCTTGATATGTCTATAGTAAAACTTTATTTGCAAAAACTCTTTGCACCTTAAAGGGAATCTGTCAGCAGGTTTTTGTTACTTCATCTGAGAGCAGCATAATGTAGGCAAAGAGATCCTGAATCTAACCATGTTTATCTTATATTAATGTGTGAAGCCGTTCTGACTTTATGTCAGAACTAGTTGTAGTTCCCAGCGTTGCCCGGCATAGTAACTAAACATCTCTCTGTCTCTCTCACTGTACCACTCTTCCTCTGTGTGTCTCTGTCTGTCTCTGTGTGTCTCTGTCTATGTGTGTCCTTGTGTGTCTGAGACTCTGTGTGTGTCTGTCTGTGTGCTTCTGTGTGTCTGACTGTCTCTGTGTGTCTATAGCTCTGTGTTTCTCTGTGTGTCTCTGTTTGTCTCTATCTTTGTGTGTCTGTGTCTCTGTGTGTGTGTCTCTGTCTCTCTGTGTCTCTGTCTATGTGTGTCTGTCTGTGTGTCTGTCTGTGTGTCTGTCTGTCTCTGTGTGTGTCTATCTCTACCAAAATCATATTACCTAACACATAAGCCTCTTATACTAAGAATGTCCTTCGTAGCCTATAGCAACCAATCAGTGGTCCTATTACAGACCTGTAGCTCCCAGCTCCATTGATTTTAATGTAAGCAGGTTTTTTTGGTGAATAACTGTAAAACACAGGGTTAAATTTTCACCTCAAAACATAGTCTATGATTTTCCATGAGTCAAATGAAGTGACTGTGCAAAATTTCGTGATTGTAAATGCAACAGTGCGGATTCCTTTAGCAGACACACACACACACACACACACACACGCATACACACACTCTCTCAACTTTATATATTTGAGTTTAGCAGACTGGGAGAGCTGTCCGTCCAGGTACACACCAGGCTCTCAATAGAGATTGTGCATTGACTGTGAGATGTCAATCACAGCAGGGTGCATGTAGGTCTGCTCTGTGCATGCAGAGGAGTCACACCAATCTTAATCACAGAGCAATAAACTCTTTAGTAAGAGTAAACAATAGCTGTGACACAGGTAAGAGAAACACAGATGTCTTTACTTTTTTAACTCTTGCAACATGCTGTCCTCAGCTTACATTTCAAAATTCTGGTGACGGATTCCCTTTAAGCAGTCAGCAAGGTTACTTAGCATCCATATTGGTTTTTTTTCTTCATTTTCATGATTTACATTTGGCTCTATAGTGTCATTAACTCACCTTTTCCCATTCTAGCGCAATTTGTTTCTGTCATCTCCGCTGTAACTGACAGGGATGATTGGTGCTGAAATGGGAGCAGGTGTGTGACGCTTAGCCAGTACGACTGAAAGTGCCACTAAATAATCAGGATCGATAGCTTGGTGGCCTAAAGGATGGATATCATTGGTACTCTTGGCACTTCATTTATATCCTAAGTCCTGTTACCTCTGCCAACTAGTGCAAACGTTTTCCGATAACGTGCTTTTGGATTGATATTTTGTGCTCTAGCCTGGTTAACCTCTTGACTATTCCTTTGACTACCCCATGGATGTCTTTACCAGTTTCTCCCTTGGAAAGCCTGACTTCTCCAGGCCACTGATTCTTGTCAATCGCCTGGGCGATTTTTTTGTTCTTAGCCCTTTGTATTTATTTTTTGTCCATGTCCCTGATCCTTTGGTCTTTACCTAGCGCATTTGCTTTTCCCTTTGCTTGCTCCACCAGTCAGTGGCTACTCCCCAGATGCAATGTATGAGTCCAGATCTCTTTTTAAGGAAAAAGGGGGAAAACTGGTAAGCCCCTAAACCCTGGTAAGCCAATGCCAAACCTTATTGCGGAAGCCAGCTCTGACACTTAGTTTTATTAATTGTAGGATGTGTCATAATAATATTTTAATGCTTTGGCATGGCAGAAATTTGCAAAGCTAGAATATAATAAATGTGATCTTATAAAACTTCACTGAAACAACAGAAAAACTGGTTTCAAGGGCATGCAAAGTTGTTTTTTTAACAATACGTAAAAGGGGAACATAAAAAAAACTTTTATATGTATTTTATCTCAAAGAAGCTTCCATATTGGGTTCTGGGAACATTTACTAGAAATGATTCTTTAAAAAAAAATAAAAAAAAAACATGGGGAAAATGAAGATATTCTTAGCATTTAACCAGTAATTTTCTCATAAGGTTTTGTAGTATAATGGTCAGTGCCATTGTATGGATTTAACAACCATGAAATGTTCTTTTTTCCAGTTCCTGGGAGGAACGGATATAAGAGTTTATGACTTTATTCAGGCGGGCGTATTGTGGAGTCTGTATCCCAATTGTATGCCCGGTTCAGTAGCACTGCGGTGGTCCGGATGAATAATATCCATCTAAATGAATCCATACACATTATTGTGGCTGTGGTGTGTAGTGTAGCATTATTTCTAAATTTATCGCAGTCCATTTTTTCTCACCCGCTATGTGGATGTAAACTCCTCCGTATCTTTAAGGAAACTGTCCAGCAATCAGTTACAGAGCATGACCTCTCTATGGCCAACAGAGTAATTTACAGTCCTATCAAGACACTGCCATAAAGGCAACACTGTAAACAAGAGATGCTATTCACAAAGTGTGGCTCAAAGATACAGAAGTGCACATGTGAATTATATTCTCCACTATGGCACAAAGGTCATAAAAGAAAGTTTGTAAAAACAGGGCAAAATGGTTGAATAGACAGTGTCAGTATTTATGTGCTGTGCACTATGCCCTCATCTCCTCATCTACTGGAATGTTGGTGACC
Source organism: Anomaloglossus baeobatrachus (assembly GCF_048569485.1). Taxonomy (NCBI): domain Eukaryota; kingdom Metazoa; phylum Chordata; class Amphibia; order Anura; family Aromobatidae; genus Anomaloglossus; species Anomaloglossus baeobatrachus. The sequence continues at coordinate 548,665,051 of NC_134355.1, read as the reverse complement.
ACTATGTGACCTCCCTCAGCGTAAACTACGAAAGCCATCCACTGAGCACCTCACTCCATTCAGGTCGGGATTTCTATTTTTCGCCCTTCTCGATATAATTTTAGATCCAACCGCAGCACGATGGCTCAGTGGTCAGCACTGTGGCTTTGTAATGCCGGGGTCCTGGGTTCAAATCACATCAAGGTCATCAAGGTCAACATCTCCAAGGAGTTTGTATGTTCTCCCTTATTTGTATTGGATTTTCCCTAGTACTTTAGTTTCCTCACACCCTCCAAAGACATACTGATAGGGAAATTAGATTGTGAGCCCAAATGGGGATGGTGAAGTTTGTAAAGTGCTGCTGAATATGATGGGGATATATAAGAAATGCATAATAATAACAACTCCACCCTATGTATATAAAGCGCGGCTCACATCAGCGGTATTTTGACGGAAAGCCGGATCCAGTACAAATGTGTTTCAGTTCCATTCTTTTCCTATGGACTCGCGGCAAGATGCGGTCACATGTGGTTTGCGAGCGTCATACACAACCACATGTGACCGCATGTGACCGCATCTTGCCGCCAGTCCATAGGAAAAGAATGGAAGTGAAGTCCATTTGAGCCGGATTCTGCTTTCCGGCAAAATACTGCTCATGTGAGCAGCACCTAACACAAACTTAGGGCTCATGCGTACGTAACTGCTGATTCTTCTGCAGCGATTTGATAGCACATGTGCACTTAAAATCACTGCAGAATGAATGCAGTATATTTGTTAAAAAAAAGCTGATTTCATGCGCTCGGGATCTTGTCCCCACCATAGACAGAGTGGAAGCTGCATCCAGAACGCACAAATAATTGACATGCTGCTTTTATGAACGCACGGATTTGGGTAAAAATCTTGGCACCCAAATTGCTGCGTTCATAAAAGCATTGTGCGCACGTATCATGCACAATCTTCATAGATTGTGCAGGGGACGCAGGACGCATGCATTTACACTGCAGTACAATACACAGCGTAAATGCATGGAATTCGGCAACGTGCGCATGAGCCCTAAGACCCTTTATGATGAACAGATACACTTGGCCATGTGAACTTGATATTAAAGGTGTTGTCGTAGCAGTGCACAACCCCTTTAATATGAAGTTCACATGGTCAAGTGTATCTGTTCATCATAAAAAGTCTAAGTTTGTGTTAGGTGCCGTTCACATGAGCGGTATTTTGCCGGAAAGCTGTAGTGGACAACCCCTTTAAACACCAGCTATACAGTATATATATATTTCTATTGCTCCAATATGTCTAAGGTAAAACTTTGCAAAAACTCTTATCTACAGCTGCTATGCAAACTTATATGTATCACCATGGTTACAGACTACAAACAGACTGTGTAGTCTGATCCTGATGATGATGATTATTTCTATTTGAAAAGATTGTTTTGCGCAGGCAGATTTTTACAGAAAGTGAGTGCTGATTATCAATATAACAAGCCGAGCAGCACTAGTTTAAAGGCACAGTTACACAGGGTTATGCAAAATATTTAAGAATCAATGATGGGTAGCTTGGTGGCTCACAAATAGCACCATTATATAGCAATGCTGGAGTAAGAGGTTCAAATCCCACCAATGAGGAGATTGTATGTTCTCCCCATGTTGTGTGTTTAATGCAAGCCACTACTTACGGGTAGTACAGACGGAAGAGTAGTCAGGAAAGCTGGGGTGTGGTAACAGGAGGACACGTATGGACATAGGAAGAATTCAGGTGTAGTCAGGTCACGATCAGGGGTCTGTATTCCAGGAAGACACATAATAACTTCAGGGAGAAAACTGAGACGTAGTCAGATAACTGTCCGGGGTCAAAAGCCATGAATTCATGACAGGAACAGGGAGCAGGCAAAGAGACGATAAGCAACAGTCCGGGGTCAAAAACAGATCAGAACAAAACAAAGACACAGGTTAACAGCACAACTACCAAACCAGAATGTACGACTGGCAAGGTTCTGGGAAAGCATGCTCAGTTAAGGAACAGGGCAATTACCAGAAAGATGAACCACCTGAGCACACACCTCCCAGAACCAGAATGGAATCCTGCACAGTCAATCAACCTGCCAGCTCAGCAGTCCGAAAACACAGCAGAGCATCTCCAGTGCAAGATGCCCTGCACAGAGGAACCGTGACAATGTAGGTTTCTTCCCAAACACACCGATAGGGCATTTACAGCCCCAATATCAGTGATGATGATGTCTGTAGAGCGCTGAGGAATATGGTAAGATAAAGAAATGATCATTAATTTGATTTCTCAGTCGCCATACAGTTTGCATGGATAAGTCTTAAGATGGACAGACCCCACTGACTACATCATTTTACTTATATGAGAGCCGCCTTAGATGTACAAAGCTGCTTATGAAAAATGCACAAAAGGTTAAAATACAAAAAGGTAAAAAAATAGCAGGTGTATGATTCCAGAATCTTATTCTTTTTGCTGGTACTGTAAAAGTCAGCATTTTTTACGACCTCCAAAAAAATACACTGAAAAAAAACCATGCCAAATACTAAACGTACACAAAACGTCCTGATACAAATATATAAAACAATAAATAAATGATTCCCCCGCACTATGTCTCCTGTCCACACATACATTTGGCCATCATAACTGCACAGGGACCTGAATGTAACCCCATCTGCGAGGATACTTGTATGTCTATGTTGGGTAAGTGTAATGGACCTTGCACTATTCCTTCCTTGTCTCAATGGGATGCATCGTACCTGAACCGTGTTCAATAAATCAGCAACGCGTGTTCACTAAAGCATTACAGCAAATTGCAGCCATTCCCACATAAAAGCTTTACAGCAAGGGAAAACCGCTCTCCCTTTTATACAGGCCTTTATATATTTCACTATCTCCATATCCGTACCTCAATATTGGAGACATGATGTTTTTTTGATCAGCTAATAGTTATGCTTTTATATATAGCAATTTGTCAATTTCTAGTATATACGGCACATGCTGAGATTCTTCACTACGTCCATAATGATGTTATTACGTATACGCTGGGGACCATCTAGGTTGTTCTGCACAGAACGTTTGGATATTTGACATTTACATGGCACACTTAGTGATGAGCGAGCACTGCAATGCTCGGGTGCTCGATACTCGTAACGAGCTGTCAGACACTCGGATGGGCATGACTTAAGTATTCGAGTATAAAGGAGGTCAATGGAGAAACATAAGCATTTTTCGGGAAGATTGTCAGCATACTTAAAGGAAATCTGTCATCAGGTTTTTGTTCCCCCATCTGAGAGCAGCATAATGTAGAGACAGAGACCCTGATTCCGGAGATGTGTCACTTACTGAGCTGTTTGCTGTCATTTTGATAAAATTTATGTTTTCTCTGCTGCAGATCTAGCAGTTATACAGAGCTCATGAATATGCTGGACTACCTGACAGCACGCCAAGTAGTCCTGTAATGATAATCTACTGCTGATTAAACTGATTTTTATCAAAACTACACTAAGCAGCCCAGTAAGTGAAACACTGCTGGAAACAGGGTCCCTGCCCCTACGTTATGCTGCTCTCAAAATAAACCTGTGACAGATTCCCTTTATTTCTGCTCAGCATTAAGTGACACAATTAACCCCTTCACGACCGATCGATTTTGCGCTGGGTTTTTTTCGCCACCCTTCTCCCGAGAGCCGTAACTTCTTTATTTTTCCATCAATATAGGCATGTGGGGGCTCTTTTTTACGGAACGAGTTGTACTTTCAAATAAAACCATGTGTTCTCCATATGGGATACTGGAAAAATGGCAAAAAAATCCAAATGCGGAAAAATTGCAAAAAAGTGTGATTACACGATTGTGTTTTAGATATTTTATTCACTGTGTTCCCTATATGGTAAAACTGATGTGTGGGTGAGATGCCTCAGGTCAGTGAGAGTTTGTAGACACCAAACATGTATAGGTTTACTTTATCTAAGGAGTTAAATAAAAAAATCAGAAGTTTGTCCAAAAAAAGTGGCGCACGTTTTGCGCCACTTCCGCGACCTGTATCGTTCTCATTTTTCAGGATGTATAAGTCAGTATCAGTGATGGCTTATTTTTTGTGTCTTAAGCTGATGTTTTTAATGGTACCATTTTTGCGCAGATGCTACGTTTTGATCGCTAGTTATTGCATTTTGTGCATAATTTGTGGTGACCAAAAAAACCTTAGTTTTGGCGTTTGGAATTTTTTTGTCAATATGCAGTTTACAGATAAGATCGATTGATTTTATATTTTGACAGATCGAGCATATATAAAGCCGACGATACCAAATGTGTGTATATTTTTTCTGTTTCACCCTTTAATTTTAAATGGGGCAAATGGGAGGTGAATTAGGTTTTTGTTTTAATTTTTCAAATTTTTACTTTTTTTTATTTTAATAGTCTCCCTTGGGGTCTATAGGGATCAGCAGTCTCATTGGTCATTCTTTTCTCCCGATCAAAGCAGCCCCGCTCAGATCGGGAGAAAAGCTCATCTCTTGTAACAGACCGGCTGCTGGTTACAGGACCGGAGTCATCACATGACCCTGTGCTACCATGACAAACATTGGATCCACATGATCATATCACGTGACTTTTGGTGTCGGGCGGTGAGTAAACTTCTATTGCGACCGCTATTATAATGGCTCTATCACATTTTAACAGTGCCATTTAAGGGGTTAACAGGTATGGACAGATTGTGGATCTGCTCGTGGCTGCTAGGCATACATGTCAGCAGTACAAATCAGCTGACATGTGAGATTAACACTATAACCGCTAGGGCGTAACTTTACTGCCCGCGGTCATTAAGGGGTTAATATTAATATAAAATAACAATTATAATGAATATGTTAATATTAATATTGTGCAGAATTCAATTTAGCCTTTTAGTTCAGCTCTCCCTAATAGTCACATGGTCCCTTGGGAAAATTGATTTCCCACCCCGCTCTATTATGTATAGCGCTATGTTCATAGTCTCATCGTTTTTAAGGATGAAGGTAGACTTAAGTCCATCGAGTTCAACCTAGAGCCTAACATGTTGATCCAGAGGAAGGCAAAAACCCCATGGGGCAGACACTAAAGGCCCCGTTACACACAACGACATCGCTAACGAGATGTCGATGGGGTCACGGAATTTGTGACGTACATCCGGCCTCATTAGCGACATCGTTGCATGTGACACCTACGAGCGACCGCTAACGATGCAAAATACTCACCAAATCGTTGATTATTGACATGTCATCCATTTCCCAAATATCATTGCTGGTGCTGGAGGCGGGTTGTTCGTTTTTCCTGAGGCAGCACACATCGCTAAGTGTGACACCCCAGGAACGATGAACAACACCGTACCTGCGTCCTCCAGCAATGAGGTGGGCGTGACTTTCATGCGGCTGCTCTCCGCCCCTCCGCTTTGATTGGACGCCTGCCATGTGACGTCGCTGTGACGCCGCACAAACCGCCCCTTTAGAAAAGAGGCTGTTCGCCGGCCACAGCGACGTCGCTAGGAAGGTAAGTACGTGTGACGGGTACTAGCGATTTTGTACGCCACGGGCAGCGATTTGCCTGTGACGCACAAACGACGGGGGCGGGTACTTTCATGAGCGACATTGCTAGCGATGTCGCTGCGTGTAAAGCCCCCTTAAGCTCCATATTAGGGGAATAATTCCTTTCAGACTCCACATACGGCAAATCAGACTACTTCCGTTCCATGGATCAACGCCCCATCACAGAATCTAGTGCCTATAACCAGTAATATTATATTTTTCAAGAAAGGCATCCAGGCCTTTCTTAAATTTTAGTAATGAATCAACCATTACAACATTATGTGGCAGAGAGTTCAATAGTCTCACTGCTCTTACAGTAAAGAATCTTCGCGTGTGATTATGATTAAACTTTCTTTCCTCTAGATGTAGTGGATGCCCCCTTGTCTCCCTCACACGCCTAGCTGTAAAAAGATCATTAGAGAGAGCTCTGTACTGTCCTCTCATATATTTGTATATTATAATAAGATTGCCCCTAAGCCTTAGTTTTTCCAAACTAAATAATCCTAAATTTAATATCCTGTCTTAGTTTTGCAGTCTGCCCATTCGCTTAATAACTGCTCTGCACCTGCTCTAGTTGAGCTATGTCGTTCTTATACACCGGAGAACAAAATTTTAAACAGTATTCTACGTGTGGTAGGACCAGTGACTTGTATAGCACTGTAATTAAGGGGAAAAAAAAAATCTGTTTTCTCATTTTATGTCTGCAGATTTACACATCTGCATTAATTACGTAACCTATCACATGCTGTATCAAAGGGGATTGTGTGACATGTCACATAATACATCAGGGCTGGTGGGGACCCACACACATGTCTGACCAAAGCATGTTCATCTCTGGTACACAGAACCTGTCTCCTTCCAGAGTGATATGACGGCTGGACATTCCCATCTTGTTTGTACTTGCGTATAATTGTTTGTACAGATAAATGTGGCACCTTCAAGTATATGGAACGTGCATCCAAGGATGAACCAGACTTGTGCAAGTCCACAATTCTCTTCCTGAGATCTTGTCTGATTTCTTTTGACTTTCCCATGATGCTGCACAAAGAAGCAGTGTGTTTCAGGTCTGCATTAAAATACATTCACAGATATGTCTCTAATTAACTCAGATGTTACCAATAAACATATCAGAAGCTTCCAAAGTCATGACATCATCATATGGGCTGAGCCATATTGTTTAAAGGCATAGTATTCTTAGCATATATAAACCTCTGACTTTGCAGAAAATAATAAAAATACCTTAAAACATTCTCTCTCATTATTCTGGTTCCTAATTGACCTAAAACAGGAAAGGTTTATTCTGATTTCAAGTCAGATAGTAAGAAAAACATGCAGATGTGTCTTTTTAGATAGTGTATAGAAACTTCTGGTTTCAACTATATATATTTATATATATATACACATACATATATATATATATATATATATATATATATATATATACATACAGTGGGTACGAAAAGTATTCCGACCCCTTTAAATTTTTCACTCTTTGTTTCATTGCAGCCATTTGGTAAATTCAAAAAAGTTCATTTTTTTCTCATTACTGTACACTTTGCACCCCATCTTGACAGAAAAAAACAGAAATGTAGACATTCTCGCAAATGTATTAAACAAGAAAAACCGAAATATCACATGGTCATAAGTATTGAGTAGAAGCACCATTTTGAGCTAGTACAGCCATGAGTCCTCTTGGGAATGATGCAACAAGTTTTTCACACCTGGATTTGGGGATCCTCTGCCATTCTTCCTTGCAGATCCTCGCCAATTCCATCAGGGTGGATGGTGAACGTTGGTTGACAGCCATTTTCAGGTCGCTCCAGAGATGCTTAATTGGGTTTAGGTCAGGGATCTGGCTGGGCCGGTCAAGAACGGTAACAGAGGTGTTCTGAAGCCACTCCTTTTTTATTTTAGCTATGTGCTTAGGGTCATTGTCTTGTTGGAAGGTGACCCTTCAGCCATATCTGAGGTCCAGAGCACTCTGGAAAAGGTTTTCTTCCAGGATATCTCGGTACTTGGCTGCTTTCATCTTTCCTTCAATTGCAACCAGTCATCCTGTCTCTGCAGATGAAAAATATCCCCACAGCATGATGCGGTCACCACCATGTTTTACTGTTGGGATTGCATTGGATGGGATGATGAACAGTGCCTGGTTTTCTCCACACATACCGCTTAGAATTGTCACCAAAAAGTTATATCTTTGTCTCATCAGACCAGAAAATCTTATTTCTCATAGCCTGGGAGTCCTTTATGTATTTTTTTGCAAACTCTATGCTGGTTTTCATATGTGTTGCACGGAGGAGAGGCTTCCATCTGGCGACTCTGCCATAAAGGCCAGACTGGTGGAGGCTGCAGTGATAGTTGATTTTGTGGAACTTATTGCTATCGCTCTACTGCATCTCTGGAGCTCAGCCACTGTGATCTTGAAGTTCTTATTTACCTCTCTCACCAAGGCTCTTCTCCAACGATTGCTCAGTTCGACTGGACAGCCAGGTCTAGGAAGAGTTCTGGTGGTCCCAAACGTCTTCCATTCAAGGATTATGGAGGCCACTGTGCTCTTAGGAACTTTGAGTAATGCAGAAATTCTTTTGTAACCTTGGCCAGATCTGTGCCTTGCCACAATTTTGTATCTGAGCTACTTGGTTAGTTCCTTTGACCTCATGATTCTTAGTCGGTCTGACATGCACTGTGAGCTGTGAGGTCTTATATAGGCAGGTGTGTGCCTTTCCAAATCAAGTCCTATCAGTTTAATTAAACACAAACGGACTCCAATGAAGAAGTAGAAGCATCTCAAGGAGGATCACAAGGAAATGGACAGTATGTGACTTAAATATGAGAATCTAAGCAAAGGGTCTGAATACTAATGACCATGTAATATTTCAGTTTTTCTTGTTTAATAAATTTGGAGAAATTTCTACATTTCTGTTTTTTTCTGTCAAGATGGGGTGCAGAGTGTACATTAATGAGAAAAAAAATAATCTTTTTTGAATTTACCAAATGGCTGCAATCAAACAAACAATAAAAAATTTAAAGGGGTCTGAATACTTTCCATACTCACTGTATATAAAGAGAAAGAGAGGGGAAGGCGGGGATTGGGGAAAGTAGGGGAGCTTGCGGCAATAGTCAGACAGCTATTGTATGTGTATGGCTACCTTTAGCCTTAGGGTGGTGTCACACACAGCGACGACGACAACGACGTCGCTGCTACGTCACCATTTTCTGTGACGTTGCAGCGACGTCCCGTCGCTGTCGCTGTGTGTGACATCCAGCAACGACCTGGCCCCTGCTGTGAGGTCGCCGGTCGTTGCTGAATGTCCAGCTTCATTTTTTGGTTGTCGCTCTCCCGCTGTGACGCACACATCACTGTGTGTGACAGCGAGAGAGCGACGAAATGAAGCGAGCAGGGAGCAGGAGCCAGCTTCTGGCAGCTGCGGTAAGCTGTAACCACGGTAAACATCGGGTAACCAAGGGAAGACCTTTCCCTGGTTACCTGATATTTACCTTCGTTACCAGCGTCTGCCACTCTCGCTGCCAGTGCCGGTTCCCCTCTGCACATGTAGCTGCAGTACACATCTGGTAATTAACCCGATGTGTACTGTAGCTAGGAGTGCAGGCAGCCAGCGCTAAGCAGTGTGCGCGGCTCCCTGCTCTCTGCACATGAAGCACAGCGACGCGTGTCGTTATGATCGCTGCTGCTTCTGCTGTGTAAGACAGCTAAGCAGCGATCATAACAGCGACTTACAAGGTCGCTATTGCGTCACAGAAAATGGTGACGTAACAGCAATGTTGTTGTCGCTATGTGTGAACCCAGCTTTAATGGGGCCAACTTTAGCTAAGGCTGATCTGTTTGTATACTCCAAGGCCACTGCACTTCTCTATGCTGTGCAGGAACGTACTATGTGTTGCCCTCATCCGGGGCAAGGCAAGCATTTTGTGCCCCTTACCTATGAACCACTAGTCTCCCTACATTACTTCACCCAGTGCAATAATGTCTTAAAGGGAACCTGTCAGCAGAAATTTCCCCTAAAACCTAACAGATTCCCCCTCTGCAGCTCCTGGGCTGCATTCTAGAAAGGTCCCTGTTATTATTGTGCCCCCTTTCTGACCAAAAAAAAGAGTTTATAAAGTGGTACCTTTTTGGCTTCGGATTCTATAAATGTGACACGGGGGCGGGCTGCCTGATGGCCGTTATTCTGCCCCCTGGTCCTGTATGCCGCCCCCATCGCTGATTTCCATACTTGTGGACGCCGCCCACTGCTCCAGCCATCCCCGCGCATGCCCAGTGCCCATCTCTCGTGGATGAGCACTGTGCCCAGTGTCACCGCTGGTGACGTGCGCGCAGGGTTTAGATTATGGGCGGTGCTGTGATGTTTATTACCAAGCAACCGCCCATAATCGCGGGACCGCGCTTTCCCCCTCGGCTTCCTTCATTCTGCGCAAGCGCGGTGCTGCTGACCCCACGTCACCTCCTTCCCATCTATTTCCTGCCTCAGGGCAAGATGGGAGGAGGTGACGTGAGGTCAGCAGCACCGCGCTTGCGCAGAACGAAGCAGGCCGAGGGGGAAAGCGCGGTCCCGCGATTATGGGCGGTTGCTTGGTAATAAACATCACAGCACCGCCCATAATCTAAACCCTGTGCGCACGTCACCAGCGGTGACACTGGGCACAGTGCTCATCCACGAGAGATGGGCACTGGGCATGCGCAGGGATGGCTGGAGCAGTGGGCGGCGTCCACAAGTATGGAAATCAGCGATGGGGGTGGCATACAGGACCAGGGGGCAGAATAACGGCCATCAGGCAGCCCGCCCCCGTGTCACATTTATAGAATCCGAAGCCAAAAAGGTACCACTTTATAAACTCTTTTTTTTTGGTCAGAAAGGGGGCACAATAATAACAGGGACCTTTCTAGAATGCAGCCCAGGAGCTGCAGAGGGGGAATCTGTTAGGTTTTAGGGGAAATTTCTGCTGACAGGTTCCCTTTAACGTGAGCCCGGCTCAGCCCCCTCCTCCTCACATTGTGGTTCTCCTGCATAATATGCAGAGTGTAGCAGCAAAGATGGCTTTGCTTTCGGCTGTTCTGCTGCGCTCAGCAAATCTCTCCAACAGATATATAAAGGTGATTTTTGCACCAAATAAATTCTCAGACTATTCCTCCAAGCATTGAATTTTCCTGACCCTTGCATACAATTCAGCTATTACATAAATTCAGTTAATCAGAGCTGGTACATTCATTTTGATTTCATTAAACTTTCATTAAACAAAATGAGCTTGATTAAATCTTTACCGGTAATCTCATTTTAGTAGATATTTGCATCAAATATTAGAAGTAAAATGGATGAGCTAAAAGGAACACGTCCTCCATTAATACAGTGTAATAGGGATGTTCACCGAGCGATAGATTTTCTATACAATGGACTCGAATGATTGATCGTTTTCTTTCTCATGGTTTGACTAGAAACAGAATCAACAAACAAGACTTTGTGAATCTATTCCCTGAGAAGTCATTGCTGTATTTCACCCATGTAGAGCTGACACATCATTCTGCTCTCACGCCACTAATGAGGGAAATGGTTAATAGCGAGGCAGACATGGCCGGTCATATTGACAGCTCTCCTTTGCTTGTCACCACGCTTTTAATGCCAAGCCCCTTAACGCAGTTGGAGAGTCATAAAATTGTATAACGACTATGCAGGCAAACGCCAAGCCCAGGCCCGTAAAATATAAAAGAATCACCTCAGACCTTGTAAAATGAGTAAATGGCTTGTATAATGGAGCTCATCTGAATCGTAGCAGACACGCATCTGTGGTCAACCAGCTCTGACGTTCCAGATCCAAAAATGCAAAAACAATTAAATCAATTTACAGCTTGTAAAATGTCTATAGTCCTAAAGGACCAGTTGTCCAAGATATAACACTAATATTCATAAAGAAACAGTTGTGAGTTAATACTTAAACACATTACGGCTATAAGTCTGAATATAGAAGGTCAAAACCCTACACAAGGTCAGAACTCCAATAGAGGATACTGCGGCCAACCACTGCCCAACCTGATTCCATAAAACATCACCTTTCCTGTTCTATCAATGTATGAAACCTGTGCTGACATATTGTGATATGTGTCAGTGTAATTACTGTGATCATGCTTTAGTTAATATATAAAGGAATATTACATATAATAATAGCTGTGTGGTGATACACATTATTAGTACCACCCCCCCATCACGTACACATTTTAGATTTATATTACATATATATATTTTCTCTTCTCCTCCAGACCACAAAATTGTAACATTCAGTTCTACCAGAGAATTTTAGGATCTGTGGTTTGGCGAATAACAGAGATGCTACCTGCCAATTTCGATGAGACCAGCCAATTTCTTTCTGTGTTATTTGGGCCTCAACTCTCCCCCAAAAAGTTGATTTTGAGGGGGAAAAAAGGATATTAAATTTCAATTTTCAATCCTTTTGTTCTCAGGGAAGACAGACCACCACCAAAGACGTCTATCAAAGACTTAAGGCCGCTTTACACGCAACGACATCGCTAACGAGATGTTGTTGGGGGTCACGGAATTCGTGATGCACATCCAGCCTTGTTAGCGATGTCGTTGCGTGTGAAGTGCAGGAATGACTGTTAACGATCAAAATTACTCACCTTATCGTTGTTCGTTGATGCGTTGTTGCTTTCCCGAATATCGTTGCTGTTGCAAGACGCAGGTTGTTTGTCGTTCCTGCGGCAGCACACATCGCTATGTGTGACACCGCAGGAACGAGGAACCACATCATACCTGCGGCCGCCGGCAATGAGGAAGAAAGGAGGTGGGCGGGATATTCCGCCCGCTCATCTCCGCCCCTCCGCTTCTATTGGATGGCTGCCGTGTGACATCGCTGTGACGCCGCACGAACCGCCCCCTAGAAAGGAGGGGGTTCGCCAGCCACAGCGACGTCGCAGGGAAGGTAAGTCCATGTGACAGGTGTTAGCGATGTTGTGCGCCACGGGCAGCGATTTACCCGTGATGCACAACCGATGGGGGCGGGTACGCTTGCTAGTGATATCGATACAGATATCGCAGCGTGTAACATGGCCTTTAGTCCCTTCTCCTCATTGACAACGCATGGGCATGTAAAAGATATTTTCCAACTTATTGAGAAATCTCCTGGCATGTAAGTGACAGTGGCTCAGCAGGGAGTGACCAGCAAAGATGTCCTACTGACCATAAGCCAGGCTTGGCACTGTGTGAACTCAACTTTAGGCCATATTCGCAGGTTCAGTATTTGGTCAGTATTTTACCTCAGTATTTGTAAGCCAAAATTAGGAGAGGAAAAGTATAATAGAAACATGTCACCACTTCTATATTTTTCCCCACTCCTGATTTTATCTTACAAATACTGAGGTAAAAAAAACTCAACAAATACTCATTGTGCATGTGGCATTATAGGTATATAATGGCGTGTGTGTGGGGATGTAATAAAATATATAAATAAATAATATATAAATAATAATAGTACAGAGTTTGGTTCAAGAACCATGAATGTGTGAAGCCGGCCTAAAGGCCACTTTACACGCTGCGATATCGGTATCGATATCACTAGCGAGCGTACCCGCCCCCGTCGGTTGTGCGTCACGGGCAAATCGCTGCCCGTGGCGCACAACATCGCTTACACCCGTCACACGGACTTACCTTCCTTGTGACGTCGCTGTGGCCGGCAAACCGCCTCCTTTCTAAGGGGGCGGTTCGTGCGGCGTCACAGCGACGTCACATGGCAGCCGTCCAATAGAAATGGAGGGGCAGAGATAAGCGGGCGGAAAATCCCGCCCACCTCTTTCCTTCCTCATTGCCGACGGCCGCAGGTACGATGTAGTTCCTCGTTCCTGCAGTGTCACACATAGCGATGTATGCTGCCACAGGAACGACGAACAACCTGCGTCCTGCAACAGCAATGATATTCGGGAAAGGAACAACACATCAACGATCAACGGTAAGGTGAGTAATTTTGATCGTTAACAATCGCTCCTGCGTTTCACATGCAATGACGTCGCTAACGAGCCCGGATGTGAGTCACAAATTCCGTGACCCCAAAGACATCTCATTAGCAATGTCATTGCGTGTCAAGTGGCCTTTAAGGCAAATTATACATGAATATAATATAAGAACACTTCTGTACTCGAGCTACGGTTGCGACTCCTGTCTTAGGTCTGATGACCCGTACTAACAGCTACTCAGGCCCTTATGATCGTGTAGGATTCATGGATCAGAACTATGGAGGGCCTTTACTTGCAGGCATAATATGGGTGAAGTGATATTACTTATATTACACTAGTGTGAAATTCTACAAATGTTCCTTTTATCATTGGTGGCAAGTTGAGTGACAGTCTCTAATGCTAATATGAGAGTTTCTCATCAATTATTTGTTGTATCTAACAACTAAAGAGGAACACTGGGGCTCGGAATTAGAACTGGAAAAAATGCAAAAAAAAAAAAAAAATCAATAGAATCCAACTTCAATCAAACAAGGCTGTGGGTGGATCCTGTATGGCTATTTAATGTAATTTGAACTCTACATTGGGCATTCCCTGAAGAAGGAGGACTGGATGCCTTCGAAACGCATTGTTTTTTGTCTCCATAGCCAGAAGACAGTGATGTCAAGTATCTTCTTACCAACACTACACAACACTTGGGACTTATCAGGAAATCCTCTCAGAATGGACATACAAGCTTACTCAGGTCATCATATGCTATTTTTTTAGATATACCTACACAACTTGATGTTATCATCAGATCAATAGGACGTTATGTTATCATGGTTGGTACTGGGTCGGCATAAGGCTATGTTTTAACAGCATCGAATGTTGATGTTACCTGTGCCTTAACAATTCTGACACTACTGTATGAAAGAGTAACACTCTTTGTTTATTTTTGGTTGTGTTGGCTATTGTGATTCATTGTGCGAAATCCTATTATGCTTAATCTCTTCACATTTGCTCTGTTTGTTACAGCGCGGTAGTTTATATTATTGAATATTTGTTGTATCTTCTTTCTGTGTTTGTGTGGGTTTCTAATGGATACTCAATGGGGGTGGAGAAGATAGATATCATGGGGTGTGAGGGTATAACAGGGGACCGAGGTTCCTAATCTGGCCTCCAGGCTAGTCGGCCCTGATCCCAGAGATACCTGTTATGGTGAAGATATCTGGGCAGTATTCCTTGCCCTGCTCCTGTACAGCCTTGATCTAATACACGCTCTCCCCAACCCCAGGGGATGGCCAGGACAGGAGTGGTTGATCTCACAGATATAGACAAACAGAAGATCAAAATTCTATCACACAGCTAGCACACACAGAGCTATAAGTTAATATCTGATAAGGAGGAAATACAGAGCAGGGAGGAAATAATCAGACAATGAGAGGATTTCCACAGCACACCAAGCAGCATACAGAAAATCACAAGCAACTGGAAAACAGCAGCACACGGATTAGCAAAAGCTATAGTCGGCATGGAAAGACAGATTCCTCTATCTTAAAAAGGTGAGGAGTAACTGATAACCTCCCACAACATGAGATCTTTTGGATCACATGTTGTGGGAGACCTAGCAGAAATTAACTCCTATTAGCCCGATCACTAATTGTCACACGGCTGGTCGACGCCCAAGCCTGCCTGTGCAACTCAGAAGCACCAGAGAAAGCATAGTGTGGAGTCTCAGAGTCTCTAGCCTGAACAGCGTCTAATGCTGCCATGACACTTGGCGAGTTTAGAGCCAAACACCATGTGATAATATTTGATAGTGCTTTGTAATCATAAGCAAATCTTTAAACACATGTGAAGAACAACATATCCCTAACATGATAAACACAAGATATAAAAAAGACTTTGCAGAAGAAAAGCCTCAGACTTGTCATTCCATGAAGCCTTCTGTTTCTTCCAAGTAAATACTCATTATTGTAATTCACCCGATTTCCCAGGAAATATGAGTTGCAGGGGGCCTATGTATGTATGCAAACAGCACTGCCCACCTCAGCTGCCGTGGCGTCTTCGAGGTCTTGATATAGAACACACTAAATCTAACATTAAATATTGAAGCAGTAGGAGGGCTCACAGCTATGGTATTATGCTTCTGAGAGTCATTTTTTTTACGTACTGGCAAGATTAATTCGGCACACTAATTTCCCTCGACTCTATCTGCACTGAACGTCTTGACAGGCTGCCCTTGGGCTTGAGACCAGCTTGTTTTAAAAGGGATGACGCTGAGTGATCTCTCATTTTCGCATGTACCCATTACTGGCCTCAGACTTTTCCTGTGAAGAACAAGCTAATGTGTTGAGACAGGAAAGGGGCAATGATGATTTTTTTCCCACTCACAGCTGCCATTTATCTCAGTTCTGATCAAAATATGAGCATGTTATAGGCTGATAATAAGAGAGGAATACGAGCAGCTTCCACGGTGAGATGGAAAGGTCAGGTTGTCCGTTGTGGAACCAACACCTTATTACGCGAGTCCTTGAAAACCTCAATTAGCAGAGAAGGCTGCCTCTCCCTTCAGCCAACTTAGTAAACTTGATCAGAACACTCTCCTTCCAGCAAGATAGGAAACGGAATATACTGCAGATAGTGACCAACCGTTCTATCAGGATCCCTGGCAGGATTACATTTAGTTCACAGGTGGAGTTCTGCATTTGTTGGAGAACATCACATAATACATTCTGGTTACATAACGGATAGAAGTAGTGAGCGCAATATTGCTGAATGTTTCTGATAACACAACACACTGGTGGCTAATATGTTGAACGGAGAACAGCACTATATATAGTTTATATGTATCCATTCAGGGCATTTATATAGGGTCATGATACATACATCATAAAGGTTAACCTGTTGAGTTTACAATTTCGTAGATATAAAAAATATGTGCCATAATCTCATCATTAGGCTGCACATCATCATATAATAATAGTGACCTAACATTGTCTATTAGTTATAGAGATAAAATATGTAGAAAAGTATTGGAAAACCTCTTAATCATTGAATTCAGGTTTTTCATTCAGTCCCATTGCCACAGGTGCATAATGCAGCCAACTGGCGGACACAAAAAAGGGCCCCTGCGCAAGAACTAGTTGCAGTCCAATAGCACATCATAATGCACAATTCCACCTTCTTCGGAGGTAGAAATTGTCCTAATTACTTCTCGGTCCACCCGTGATCCAGCCCCTTGCCAATCAAAGCTGCCTTTACCAGCACTTGTGAAAGAAATGGCTCTTTCTAATGAGCTCACTGATACCGACGTGGTCCTGTAATATGGTTCCCCCTTGTAACAAGTCAGTTAGATGACTTTTCTTCCTTCAAAGATCAACTGTGAGTGGTATTATTGAATAGTCAAAGCATTTAGGGATGCTTGCAATGCCGAGCGCGATAGTCCCCGCCCCCGTCGCAGCAGCAATATCTTGTGATTGCTGCCGTAGCGAACATTATCGCTACGACAGCTTCACATGCACTCACCTGCCCTGCGACGTCGCTCTGGCCGGCGATCCGCCTCCTTCCTAAGGGGGCAGGTCGTGCGGCGTCACAGTAACGTCACACGGCAGGCGGCCAATAGAAGCGGAGAGGCGGAGATGAGCGGAATGTTAACATCCCGCCCACCTCCTTCCTTCCGCATAGCCGTCGTGAGCCGCAGGACGCAGGTAGGAGATGTTCCTCGCTCGTACGGCTTCTCACACAGCGATGTGTGCTGCCGCAGGGGAACGAGGAACAACATCGTACCGTCGCTGCAGCGACATTATAGAAATGTCGGACACTACACCGATGATACGATTACGACGCTTTTGCACTTGTTAATCGTATCATAAAGGATTTACACACTACGATATCGACAGCGACGCCGAATGTGCGTCACTTTCGATTTGACCCCACCGACATCGCACCTGCGATATCGTAGTGTGCAAAGTAGCCCTTATACACCACAACAACTCAGCCACATTGGGGAGATTATGTAAAGTTACAGAGGCGGGTCTTCACGTGCTGAGGATCACTGTGCATAAAAGTCACCAACACACCCTGTTGACTCCATAACTGGGGACACCAAACCTCCTCTGATAATAACATCAGCACAAACCACTGTGCAGAAGTAGCTTAAAGAGGTTTTCCAAAGAACAAAGTACAGTTTAATCAATAGATCTTGGAATAATAATAATTTCCACAGTTGGATGTGTTAAGAATGTTACAGATGTGTTAAGTTATATTCCTGTGCTGTGATAATCTTATATATATGTCCATGCTATGTACTGTGTAATGGCCGTGTCTGACTGTACAGGGACATGGTCTGATCATATCACAGCTCCTGGGCCAGGGAGGAAACAAAACAGAGTATACAGACAGGACAGCACGGGATCACAGCTGCTGGTTTCTATGAGGTAAAACATTTTTTAAAAAAAACAGCAAATGTTTTACTTCACAGAAAGAATCAGCTGTGATCCCATGCTCTAATGTATGCATACTCTTTTTTTACTTCCTCCCCTGCCCAGGAGATGTGGTATGATCAAACCATCTCCCTGTATGGTCAGACACGGCCATTACACAGGAACATTATTTGCAACACATCCAATTGTGGAATTATTATGAACTTTGTGGGAAAACCCCTCTAATGGCTAAGAAACTGCTTTCAAGCCTTATAAAAGCAAGTACAATGTTATGTGTCAGATAGAGTAGTATAAAGCAAACACCACAAAACTCAGGAGCAGTGCATACATTCTTTGGAGTACATAACCATACTTTTTTTTTCTGCCATTTAATGGACGAGTCTGAGTAAAGCCTGCTTTACACGTTACAATGTATCGTGCGATCGCATTTGCGATCGCACCCGCCCCCATCGTTTGTGCGGCACGGGCAATTTCTTGCCCGTGTCGCACAATACTGTAACACCTCGTCACACGTACTTACCTCCCGGACGACCTCGCTGTGGGCAGAGAACATCCACTTCCTGAAGGGGGAGGGATGTTCGGCGTCACAGCGACGTCACACAGCGGCCGAATAGAAGCGGGGGGTCGGAGATGAGCGAGATGTAACATCCCGCCCACCTCCTTCCTTCCGCATAGCCGGCGGGTACCGTAGGATGCAGGTAGGCTGCAGTTCATCATTCCCGGGGTGTCACACGGAGCGATGTGTGCTGCCTCGGGAACAATGAACAACCGGACGTTCGATTTTTAGAAAATGAGCGACGTGTCAACGATGAACGAGAAGGTGAGTATTTCTGCTCGTTCATAGCTGTGACACGCTACGATATCACTAACAATGCCGGATGTGCGTCACTTACGACGTGACCCCGACGACATATCGATAGATATATCGTAGCGTGTAAAGCCCGCTTTAGACAACTGTCAGGGAACACTACCTTGACTTATTGCAATTTGCCATTTGTGACATAATGCTTTGGGAATGTTCTCCAGGGGTTGGCCTTGACCCCCAAGTCCTAGTGTAGGGAAATAGTTTGCATACGTTGCATAAATTTTGGACAGTTGTATGCTTCCAACTTTAAGGAAAGAAATTGGGAAGACTCTTTACTGATTCAGCATGACGCTGTGGTACTTTTCCTGAAGAAGAAGAAGCTGGTTATGGCTTTGAAATTGTTGAATTAAAACCACTTATCTCCCCTGGTGTGTACTGGATCTTCCTTTAGAATATCTTCAGCAGTAGCGTGGAGTGAACACGTCCTCTGTCCTTCTTGTGCATTGTCCGCACTGTCCTATGCACTAACTGCTCCATCATTAGCGTGTCTTGTTGTGTGTCACACAGCTTGAAAAGGTGAGCATACCTCTTTCTCTTTAATTCCGTTTTTAAAAGATAAAACCCTATTTTGCGTCTTTGCTCCTTAAGCTGGGTTTACACACTGCAACATCTCAAACGACATCGCTGTAACGTCACCGGTTTTGTGACGCAATAGCGATGTCGTTTGCGATGTTGCAGTGTGTGAAACACATCAGCGACCTGGCCCCTGCTGTGAAGTTGCTGATCGCTACAAATCGTTCAAGACCATTCCTAGGTCCTTTGTTTCCCGCTGTGCAGCATGATCGCTAGAAAGTTTCAGTGTGTGAAGACTTTGCAGCGACTTTGTTAGCAACTTCCCTTTCAAAAAGCTGCTTATCAACGTCCCCAACAACCAGCTAGGTCGCTCTGCAGGTCCGGATCGCTGTTGCGTTGTTGGCCAGGTTTGCCTGTTTGACAGCTCACCAGCGACTCAACAGAGACTTAGGGAGGTCGCTGTTACGTCACAAAACCGGTGACGTTACAGCGATGTCCTTTGCGATGTTGCAGTGTGTAAACCCAGCTTTAGTGTTCTGTCATCATTTCAGCAATGTATCACTTACTGAGCTGATTGCTGTTGTATTGATAAAATCACTGTTTTATCAGCAGTAGATTATCACTAGAGGACTAGTAATCCTTCTGACATGTAGTCCTCCATATTTATGAGGTGTATAACCCTGACCCACAACAGATTGTATACTGTGCATAGGCAGAAAACTGCCAAAGAAAGCTGCCAATCAATGGTGAGGTAGATCTGCAGCCAAAAAGACAATAGTTTTATGAAAACTTCAACAAACAGCCCAGTAAGTGACAAAGTGACACATTGCTGGAATCAGGGTCTCTACTCTTGCATCATACAAAATGGTAGCAAAAATCTGGTCAATATAGAAAGATACTGTATATATTTACATGATCCATAACATGAATGCAGACTATGTGACTGGTCCATAATTTGGTCATTAGTGTTCAAGACTATTGTCACACGGACTTTGCAGACTGTCATAGCGGCGTTGGGCTCTGTTCACATTGCAGATCCTGACACTTCACGAGGTTCTCTGGTGTCTGGGATCAACACAGACAGACTCGGACGTCGACCTGCTGTGTGCTGATTCATAGGCAGGTTAGTGGGAGTTAATCTGTGCTAGTCTGCTTGTTAGGTTCCTTTGATTACATGTGGTGTGGAGGCCAGTCACATCTGTTACCCTTTTTTTAAGCTGGATGAAACCTTCTACCCATGCCAGCTATAGCTTCTATGTTGCTCTGTGAGGTGTGGCGGCACAGATTCTCTGGTGAAAATTGTTCTATTTGCTTGTAGCGGTTGTGGAATTTACTCCTGTTATTTTGTAGCTTCCTTCCAACTCTTGTGTTTTCTCCTGAATCTGTTACTGTCTTTACCTATATGTGTGTGCACTGTGTTTTGGTTTTCCCTTCTCTGTCTATATCTGTGACTTTCATTACACTCCTGTCATGTCCCTCACTGGGGGGGAGGGGGAAACAGATCAGCACTGGTCAGGAGCAGGGCCAGGAAGGAGACTCAGGCCTCTCCACCATTAGAGGTATGCCTGAGAATAAAGATAGCATAGGGCCCCCTAGCTTGAGGGACAGCATAGGGGGCCCCTGTTCCCTGCTATCCCAGAGTCATCGTGACAGCCAGAAAAATTCAGCAACCAGTAAGAAAACTACAAGTGTGTACACCACTATGTCATAAAATAGAAGAAACACCTCACCTAAGATATTTAATTTTTGGAGGAGCACAAAACACCTTACATCCTATTCTCCTAAGTAAACAATGAGATGTCTCCTGGCGCCAGAACCGGTCTTCTGTAACAACAGTACTTAGAGAATATGGACCAAAACACGGCTCCTATTACAAAGGTTTGCAGTTGTATGTTGGATACTTGCCGACGGACCTTTCTTCTTTTGCCAGTGTTGTTGAGCTAATGTAATCACAGTTTTGGGCACAGGAAGCTACAGTCGTTTTTCAGAAATACTACAAGGCTTCTGTATTAGTCTGGCTCCAGCATTAGCAGACTATGAAATCCAGCACTATCTCACCGCTCCGTGTTTGTTTTATGAGAAGCTTCCTCAGCGCATCAAATAACCTCCCAGGTAATACCAGGAATTCTAACAATCGTCAGAAGGTGCACACAAGAATGGCTCTTGGGATTTATTTCTGCAGAGAAGCCTGGTGTCATGCTTCATTTTTTTCTAGTTCAGCAGATTTTTTTCTTTTTCTTTTTACAATTAACAAGAATGCTGAAAAGTGGCTAGCCAATCATATAAAAGTATACATGTAAGGCCGGTTTCACACATCCGGCATTTCGCCGCTTTACTGGATCCGGCACACTCCAGTACAGTGTAATAAAGTAAATGGCATTGCAGCAAGCTCCGGTCACATGCTGTCATGTGAGCGGAGCTTGCCACGATGCCATTGTACTGTATTACACTGTACTAAAGTGTGATGGATACGGCAAAGCAGCACAATGCCGGATGTGTGAAACCGGCCGTAGTGGGAACCATGTGTTGGTTTGCACTGATGCTCAGTCTCGCGGGATATAGGCCATCCCCCATGTTTATGCGGACCTTCAATGACCAGGTCCCAGTGGGACTTTCTCTTTCTTTTTAATTTTCCTCCTTGTTTTTTTCCTTATCTTTGGATTATCATTTTTGATCCATTTCTTTGTATTTTAGTCTTTTGGGAAAGCGAAGTTAGAAAAAAAACATGCAGCAATACCAAAAATGTTTTTTTTTTTGTTTTCTTTTATATTTTATTGATATTGTTGAAGAAAGGTAATATGAACATATATATATTTCTTATTATTTTTTAACAATGTTTTCTACTCTCTTTTTTACCATTATTTTTAATGTTCTGGAGATGGGACTTGATCCAAGAATCATGTGATTGCTTGTAAAAAATACACTGCAATACTGTCATACTGCAGAGGGTTGTAAATTGACCTATGAAGATATTGGTAATTTTACACAGGTCGGTAAAAAGATAGTATAAAAGGTGGCCTTGAGGAGTGCCCTTGACTTTGATGACACTGGCAAATAGGGGCGATGGGGATTAAAATGGATAACTTCTCCCATTTGCAACCATTTAAATGCTGCAGTCACGATTGACAGTGGCATCTAAGGCGTGCTTTGCACACTACGACATCGCAGGTGCAATGTCGGTGGGGTCAAATTGAAAGTGACGCACATCCGGCGTCACAGGCGATATCGTAGTGTGTAAATCCTAGATGATATGATTAACGATCGCAAAAGCAGCGTAATCATATCGGTGTAGTGCCAGCGAATTCCATAATTACGCTGACGCGACGGTCCGATGTTGTTCCTCGTTCCTGCGGCAGCACACATCGCTATGTGTGAAGTCGCAGGAGCGAGGAACATCTCCTACCTGCGTCACCGCGGCTCCCGTCGGCTATGCGGAAGGAAGAAGGTGGGCGGGATGTTTACATTCCGCTCATCTCCGCCCCTATTGGCCGCCTGCCGTGTGACGTCGCAGTGATGCCGCACGACACGCCCCCTTAATAAGGAGGCGGGTCGCCGGCCAGAGCGACGTCGCAGGTCAGGTGAGTGCATGTGAAGCTGCCGTAGCGATAATGTTCGCTACGGCAGCTATCACAATGATATTGCAGCTGCGACAGGGGCAGGGACTATCGCGCTCGGCATCGCAGCATCGGCTTGCGATGTCGCAGCGTGCAAAGTACCCCTAAGAAGTTAATCGGAACCTGTCAAGTCCCCAATGCACCAAGAACCACGAGCAGTTCTGGGTGCATATTGCTAATCCCTGTATACACTAGCATAGATAAAGAGATCTTCAGAAAAAGTAGTTCTAAAGATCCTTTATGATATGCTAATGAGCGCAGGGACTAGATGTAAGGACGTAAGTTCCTGCATTCATTCCGCCCTCTTAGCATGCCCCTGTGGGTGTGCTAACATGCTACTGAATGCCCATTGCCCAGGATTATCAGCAGTGACACACGCAACTGTGTCCGCTGCCACCGCTTCAGAATGCTGGGCTTAGGACCAGTGCGCTTAATTAGAAGTCATGCGCACCAGATTTTTCTGAAGCCGGGACACATACACCTGGCTTCAAAGTGCGCATGACCGGAAAGGGCAAAGGGCATTGAATAGCATGTTACCACATTCCTGTGGGCGTGCTAACATGCTAAACAGGTGGAATGAGCGCAGGAACTAACGCCCTTGTGACTAGTCCCTGTGCTCATTAGCATATCATAAAGAATATTTAGAAATACTTTTTCTAAAGATCTCTTTATGTATGTTACTATAGCCTGGGACAGTTAGGCAGGGATTACAAATATGCACCCAGAACTGCTCGTGGTTCTAGGTGCATATTGCACCTGACAGGTTCCCTTTTAAACTGCTTCAATCACAGCAGTTAGACTTTGGTGAAACCTGTAGAACACAGATGGCATCTGACGTCCAAAGCGATTGGTGGTGGCAGCTGGTAGTAATTCTTCTCGTTAGTGTGAAGTTGGCAGTGGCTTTACCAAGGTATATGTATATTCCATGCGTTGCAATTGGTTGAATATATACTATACCCTCACTGTGAGGTCTCAAATAATCGGCCAAGGAGTCACAGCCGTCGTTGCCTCATACATCAATCGTCGGTCAATTGTGTATTGCCTGGAAGATTCGTGGCAGTGGAGTGCTGCTTA
This sequence comes from Anomaloglossus baeobatrachus, assembly GCF_048569485.1. Classification (NCBI taxonomy): domain Eukaryota; kingdom Metazoa; phylum Chordata; class Amphibia; order Anura; family Aromobatidae; genus Anomaloglossus; species Anomaloglossus baeobatrachus. Next base: position 548,641,045 of record NC_134355.1, on the reverse strand, counting down.
TATCAAATTGGTGGCAGCAGTGGGATATCTTTGTGAACCCCCCCCAGGCTATCCCTAATAATCATTATTATGCAATTTGTGAGATATCAACGTCATAATATAGTATATAAACTACATATTATAATGGAAAGACTGATGTAGGCATAGTGGTTGTCACACATATCAATGAGCGGTATTGGGGAACGCACCTACTGGAAGCTATGATGCTGTTTCCAGCGGTGCATGAGTGATGGGGATATAAAAGAACATGTGGCTTGTTTGCAAACTACTGCTGAGCGATGTGTCCTCTCTTGAGGCTGGCAGCTATTTTACAGAGATTACTGGAATGGAGTCTCCAGACAGGATACACGCACCGCCGTCCTCTCCGAGCTGATTCATCCTGTCGCCTCCCTGTGCTTGCAGAAGGGAAGGATAAAGTCAAAGATTCGTGCAATGTTGGGATGATGCGCCTTTCAATTTTCTGCTCATAAAAAATGCATTTTCCTCTTTTAGTCTTTTGTCTCTTAGGCAGAAATGCCTCCCTCTATTTTTAATCAGATTTGTACCAGTCATTGCTTATTCTAATTTAACTATTTGTTCAATTATCAATTTACATGAATAATGTTGTTAATTAAATTGAGATAATTGATCCAAGTGTCTAAACTACTTAATTGGATCAATGGAATTTGATTTTTTCATTTTTAACTCCTTAATGTTGTTATACATGGTCTTGGAGTAGGTAGACATAGTAGGCGGATGAAGGTAGAATTGAGTGTTATGATCTGGAACACTGTGCAAATAGATCACAGCATTTGCCTGGGGAAAGCAATTAACTTTTTTTTTTCCTAGGGACTGGTACAGATGGCCAATGGGAATAAAGCCTGCTCACCACCCCTTGGATACAGTCTCATAAAAAAATACAGAAGAGAACCTTGACCTCAGATATGACCTTGTCTTCCAAGATCCCAACTATACAAACACATACAGTAATCACCAGCTTCTATTTTGTGAAACTGTCCTATTATAGGCTACATGGGCCATTACTGTAGTGCCAACGTCAAAAATGGCCGAGATATATTAATACATTAATGATCTCATTGTTTAAAAATTCAAGTTGCTAAACTGAAAAATTTCCAAGAACGCCCAGGTTTTAACGTTTTTTGCACCTCCAATAATATTCTGTTCAGGTCACTTATCCATCTGTGCTGATTATGGAGAACCCTCCTTTTAACATTTTTGTTTAAGTATGCGTTGGGCAAAAAAATTGTGACTTTTTGACAACAGTGTTCTGGCATAAAATGCTTGGAGAATTCCCACCTATGTGTCCACTTCTGCATAGGCAGAACACAGGGTGCTGAGTTAAGTTTTTAACCCCTTCACCCCTGGGGTGATTTTCTGTTTTTCGTTTTTTCCTCCCCTTCTTCCAAGAGGCGTAACTTTTTTATTTTTACATCAATATATCCGTACAAGAGCTTGTTGCACTTTTGAATGACACCATTCATACTGCCACATCTTGTACTGGAAAACGGGAAAGAAATTCCAAATGAAGTGAAATTGCAAAAAAAAGTGCAATTCGACTATAGTTTTTTGGGGGTTTTATTTATCATGTACACTGCATGGTAAAACTGACATGTAAGCATGATTCCCCAGATCAGTACGAGTTCGTAGATACCAATCATCTTTAGTTTTACTTTTATCTAAGTGGTGACAAAAATTTTTTAAATTTATACAAAAAAAACAAACAAATTGCACTTTTGTCGACATTTTCCGAGACCCGTAACATTCTCATTTTTCGGGATCTGGGGCTCAGTGACAACTTATTTTTTTTCGTCTTGACCTGATAATTTTAATTATACTATTTTTGGGTAGTTGTGATGTTTTGATCGTCTGTTATTGCATTTTAATGCAATGTTGCAGCGACCCAAAAACTTAATTCTGGCCTTTTGATATGTTGATACGATCTAGTTCTTCCCATGCAGAGCTATGATGAGTTCTTGCACCATGATAGTGCCAGGTCTTTTCTGATATGTATAGCAGAATCTGCAGAAAATGTCGACACCATCCCCTATAAAACATATGTCTGACGTTCTTCGGTCGCGTCACGTAAAAGTCAGCTCAGTGCCTAAAGAGTGAATTTAACTATTAACATGAGTGAATGCAATTTGAAATTTGGAGCAGATTACTTCTCTTAGTGACTTTACTAAGTCGTTTATCACCTTTGCTAGACTTTAATGTGCTGGGACCACAGCCAAAGCTTCATTCTCGCAGCTAGTGGTTTCATCTCATTTCAGGGGATGGGCTGTCCTTAAATGAGCAAACACATAATTGTCCTATAATCTGCTTTCAGATCAATATTCTTACAGGAGACATGAGGGTTGGAAGGCCTGTGCCAGTAGAAAGACCTGACATTAAATTGGTAATGATAGTTTTATAGAGTCATTATCTATAAAGAACTATTCAAAGAAATGGTGCCACCAACACAACTTATCTCCACCGGATAAGTGATAAGTTGTTCATGGGAGTCCCAAAGCCGGGAGGTCAACCGATCGCGAGAACTCGAGTCCTGGTTCTCTGTTGCATGGATGGGAAGTGGTACGGCTCCATTCCATGTCTATAGGACTGATAGAGACAGCTGAGGGGGACGACAGGACTGTAAGGCAATGTCTGCACTTAGCGTTTTTACCTGCGTTTCCACAGCGTTTTGAACTGTAGCGTTTTCATGCCAAAAGGCATGCGTTTTGATTTTCAAGCAAAGTCTATGGGAAATAAGGATTTCCTGTACGCACAATGCTGTTAAAAACGCAGCGTTTTAGTTGCAGAAAATTTGGCAAAAACTCAGCATTAAGTCTAAGACCGCACTTTGTGTTCACCTACTTGCAGTTCTAAACGCACGTTTTGGGCTTAATTGATTTGACGAAAGTTGCCTTTTTCTGAACTTTAGTGCTGAAACCGCATGCGTATTTACCGCGTTTTAAGTGCTTTTTACATACGTTTTCACCTGCGTTTAGACAGATGCGTTTTGAACATCAAGACACTGCTTAATAAAGTTTAAACAGTCAAACAGAATGAAAAAAAGAGAAAAAAAAGGATCAAATCTATATTAATGGGAAAAATAAAGAAAATAGATATATTTCATAAAATTATAGCGGTAATATACATTTCATCGCTAAAATAGCAATAAATGCATAGTTTTCTTAAATTTAATTGTCGGATTATGTGTGTGTATAAATCATTATTTTGATGTCCAAAAAGCATGTTTTCTGCACTGAAAAAGCAGGTAAAACGCAGGAATTTGAAGGAATCTTGGTTTTTGCCATTTCTCATTGACTTCAATGTTAGCAAAACGCACCCAAAATGGCAAAAACAACTGACATGTTGCTTCTTTGAACGCATGGGTTTTGCCACAAAATATGCAAATTAAACGCAGCGTTTAGAAACACAAAGTGCGGTCTGAAAATCACCATTTTCCATTGACTTTGTTGGAAAATCAAAACGCATGCCTTTTGGCATGAAAAAGGTGCTTCTCAAAACGGACCTAAAAAGCACCTGAAACGCAGGTGGAAACGCAAAGTGCGTTATTAGCCTTAAAGAAGCAACATGTTAATTGTTTTTGCCATTTTGGTAGCGTTTTGCTAACATTGGAGTCAATGAGAAATTTCAAAACGCATTCTTCAAAATTCTAGCTTTTTCCATGCTTTTTTGATGCAGAAAACATGATTTTTGGCTCAAATCAATGCATCCGTTTTTGACAAAATATTAATGGCATAATACCTTTACACACACACATAGTCCGACAATTAAATTTATGAAAATCAAGAAATTAACGTTATTTTATGCATAAATATTAGCAAACAGTTATCATTTTAATAAAATAAGCCATTTTGTGTATGATTTTAATCATATTTGTTATAATTTTTTTCCTTTTTTTCATAGTGTTTGAATGTTTAAACTTTATTTAGCATTGTATTTGTAGTCAAAACGCATCTGACTTTAAGCAGTGAAAAAGCATGTAAATCGTGGTAAAAACGCGGCTAAAACGCGGTAAAAACGCAAGCTTATTTATAGCGTTTTTGTGGTCAAAACCAAATTTGACAAAGACCATTTCTGCCAGAGAATGCGTTTGGAACTGCAACTAACTCAATGCAAAGTGCGCACATAGCCTTAGGCTATGTGCGCACGTTGCGTAAATACATGCAGTTACGCTGTGCTTTGTAGCGCAGCGTAACTGCATGCGTCCTGCGTCCCCTGCACAGTCTATGGAGATTGTGCAGGGGCCGTGCGCACGTGGCGTTTTAGAGCGCAGCGCTTCGGCAGTAGCCGAAGCGCTGCGTTCTAAGAAGTGACATGTCACTCCTTCCGTGCGCTTTGTCTATGGCAGGAGCTGCAGGCAGAGCGCATGGAATCGGCTTTTTTTTTTTCACTACGGACATTTCTGCAGCGATTTAAAGCGCACATGTGCTCTTCAGATCGCTGCAGAAAATTCTGCAGTGACTGTACGCAACGTGCGCACATAGCCTTAGAGGAACCAGAACTTTGCTTATCCCACAGGCTCGAATGAAGCATACAATACAATACATATACTTGACCGCTGCTTTATTCAACCAGGGCACCATGTCCCCGCGGGTGGGTCCAGCCTGTACACAGGCAGCTACGCTGGCACTCTTTAGGGGGATATCTGGCAGGTACCGTTATGTTTACTCAAATACACAATTAAATTCTGTGGATCTGCAGGAACTACCATTATAAGGTTAAGTTTACACTGGTATTTGGATTTCAGATTTTCTGTCCCATTATATATAAATAGAAAAAGTGAATTGCAAAAAACGTATTAATCCTATACAGTGCAAGATGGACCCCATTGACTACAGTAGGGTCCACTAGGTTTTCTTTTGGGTATCTGTTATTTTAATGGAAAAAAAAAACCCACTGCAAATGCTGTTCTGCTCTCCAGTTAACTACTATTGACATATTAGATGCCTATTAAAGGGGTATTCCCATATCCAAGATCCTATCCCGATATGTAGTAGGCATAATGATAATAATATTAGCAAATAAATTCAATTAGAAAGGTAGTATAGTTGTCCTGATATAGCCATGTCTCTTATCTCATGTGCAGGGCATTGCAGCTTAGGTATCCATGGTTACGTACACTTATATAGTGACAGTTAGGGTCAGCACACATGGCGAGTAATACGGAGCAAGTGGAATGAGATAAAAAAAAAATTGCATTCCACTCGGACCAATATTACTCTATACGGTAGCTCCCATGAGCGTTTATTTTTCTCAGCCCTAATCGTTCCAAGAAAACAGTCGCAGCATGCTGTGGGTGCAATGCAGTCCTGTTTCACTCGCAACCATTCAAGTCTATGGGGGCGAGAGAAACAACGTATTGAACTCGCATTACACCGGTGTAACGCAAGAGCAGTGCGATTCCTGCATCAGCTGGCAACAGAGGAGATAGGGAGATAAATCCCTCCCTGTCCTCTACAGCGCTGGCCCTCCCTTCCGCAGCACCAATACTCCCCTCTGCAACGCTGGCCCTCCCCTCCACAGCGCCGGTACTCCCCTCTGCAGCGCAGGCCCTCCCCTCCGCAGCTGTGGTCTGATTGCACGATCGGACCACAGACTCATGACACTCACATAACACTCGGCTCCCGCTGTGCTGCGAGCGTGAGCTGAGTATCATGTGAGGACTGGTAATCCCCGTGTGGCCTCAGCCTTAGGCTGGAAACACATCTATGCGAGTAAAATCGGTCCGACTGGGCTGAAAAAAACTCGGCTGATTTTAGTTCACGTTAGGTGCGAGTGCAACGCAAGTGCAATGCTATTTCTGAATAAATTAATGATTTTACTAGCGTGTGTAATGCGTGTGTAATGCGTGTGTAATGCGTATTTTTTACTACGGTATGTCATCTGCCATTCAGCGCTGCTACATGGCCGCTGACAGCAGACACAGACAGCCATGTAGCAGAGCTGAATGGCAGATGACAGCAGACACAGACAGAGCCGCACAATCAGAATAAACTCGGGTGAACTTCACCCGACTTCATTGTCATGCTGCGGCTCTGTCTGTGCCGCGTCCTGATTAGCGGTCACCAGTGAAGGGTTCACCGGTGACCACTAATCCCCCTAGTGACTGAAGTTAGCAGCCCTCTCTCATACTCACCGATCCCCGGCGCCGCGCTGCACGGCGTTCACACTGCTCCGGCGGCTTTTACTATTTTGAAAAAGCCGGCCGCTCATTAAACAATCTCGTATTCCCTGCTTTCCCCGCCCACAGGCGCCTATGATTGGTTGCAGTGAGACACGCCCCCACGCTGAGTGACAGGTGTCACTAAACACACACACACATGAAAAAATCCTTTATTAGAAATAAAAAACACAAGCATGAAGGTGACAGGAGCTGCAGAAGACACCGCCGCTCCGGTCACCTCCACACAGCAACTGAGGTGAGTAGCGCGATCAGCTGAGGTGTCACTGAGGTTAATCGCGGCCACCGCTGGATCCTCCAACAGTGACAGCGGGTAACCTCAGTGACACCTCAGCTAATCGCGCTACTCACCTCAGTTGCTGCTTGGAGGTGACCGGAGCGGCGGTGTCTTCTGCAGCTCCTGTCACCTTCATGCTGGAAGCGACGCTGGAGGTCCTTGGAGTACGCCGGATATGGAGGGCTTTTTGGGGCTTATTAAATTGGTAATGAGGGAATGTGTTTGTGTTTTTTATTTCTAATAAAGGATTTTTTCATGTGTGTGTGTGTTTATTTACTGTCACTTACAGATTAATCATGGAGGGTGTCTCATAGACGCCTGACATGATTAATCTAGGATTTAGTGGCAGCTATGGGCTGCCAATAACTCCTTATTACCCCGATTTGCCAACGCACCAGGGTAAATCGGGAAGAGCCGGGTACAGTCCCAGAACTGTCGCATATAATGTATGCGGCAATTCTGGGCGGCTGCTGGCTGATATTGTTAGGCTGGGGGGCTCCCCATAACGTGGAGCTCCCCATCCTGAGAATACCAGCCTTCAGCCGTATGGCTTTATCTGGCTGGTATTAAAATTGGGGGGGGACCGCACGCCATTTTTTAAATTATTTATTTATTTATTTCACTGCACAGTATAGACCCGCCCACCGGCTGCTGTGATTGGGTGCAGTGTAACACCTGTCACTCAGCGTGGGGGCGTGTCTCACTGCAACCAATCATAGGCGCCTGTGGGAGGGGAAAGCAGGGAATACGAGATTGTTTAATGAGCGGCCGGCTTTTTCAAAATAGTAAAAGCCGCCACAGCAGTGAGAAAGCCGTGCAGCGCCGCGCTGGTGATCGGGGATCGGTGAGTATGAGAGAGGAGGGGAAAATGACCGACAGACTGTGAGAGAGGGACAGAGATAGTGACGGACCGACAGAGAGAATAGAGACCGAGAGTGGGAGACCGACTGACAGAGAATAGTGATTGACAGACATTGGGAGAGATCGCTCGTTTCCAGTGTTTTAGGAAACATGCGAGAAATGTATTTAGAAAATCGGATGTCACTAGGATGGTGTGAGTGCCGTCCCGTGACATCCGATTTTTTACACGCTCCCATAGACTTGCATTGGAGAAACTCGCAGTAGAAACTCGCAAAAAAGCAGCATGCTGCGATTTTTTTCTCAGTCCGATTTGGACTGAGAAAAAAATCGCAGATGAGAGCTGAATCATTCACTAACATGTATCCGATTCCAATGCGAGATTTTCTCGCATTGCTCTACTGCGAGAAACTCGCAAGTGAGAAGCAGCCCTTAGTCAGTTAGTTGCTTGTGGTCATAACCATGGATTCCTAAGCTACTGAAATGCCCTGCACATGAGGTAAGAGAATGGGTATATCAGGAGAACTATACTACATTTCTAATTGGAGGTATTTGCTAATATTATTATTATTATATTAGAAATGGGAATAACCCTTTAAGTGAACAAAAACCATAAATGGACACAAAAACCCATAATCATATTTCAAATATAAGAAGTATTTAAGGAGCACCCAAATGACTCAGACCCTCCGATGAAGCTATGCGCAAAAAAAGTTTCAAGGTCAGTATTATGGTACAATGAACGCTGTAAATAAAAGACCTAAAAAACAATTGCAGTATTTAACTTTTTTCTATTTCGCCACACTTGGAATTTTTTTCCTGCTTATGATTACATCAAGTGATAAAATTAATGGTGTCAATCAAAAGTACATTTCGTCCCTCCAAAACCAAGATGGGCTATAATAAAAACGTTATTGCTCTTGGAATAAGGGGAGGAAAAAACTAAAGCCCAAAAATGAAAAATTGACCAGTCTTTAAGGGGTTACGTGTGGCAGGATTGCATCAGAGAGAAGCACTGTATAAACACCGTCCTCTAAAATATCATCATTGAAGGTAACAATGGCTAATAATCCTGTGCCAATCAGCTGCTACTGACAGATTCTCAGGTTGGATATGCAAAATGAATGACGGAAAAAGGACCGAACCTTGAAAAAGAATGTTATTTTTTTTAGAATGGTCAATGTCTACAAAAAACATAAACCATCTTAATACATAATGCATCTATATGAATAGGGATATCATATTATGAATTCTAAAAATATCACTTTACGTAAAACGTTAGAGAAGCAAGCAAATGGTTAATTTAGACCATGGCCGTGAACAGAAGAAGGAATGGCTGCCGGAGCCGCCTAACTGTCTAAGAGCTGATTATTTGTCCAGCTCTCGCTAAATGAAGCAGATGTTCCATTCAGAGCTAATTTTGGTAGGCACCTGGACTTCATCATTCCCGCACACTGAGTAAAAGGTTTTTCCAATCTGCCAGTGCCACTTTACCATATCGTTCCAGCCCATTGTTACGCTCACCAGGGTTTTATAACATTGGCTCAAGGACAACACAGAAGTGGGCTTGTGATCTGCACAGAGGACGGTCAGTCCATTCATATAAATGCACAACTATCTGCAGCCAAGAAAGTTAGTTAAGTCGGAGCTTTGGGAGACGTGCTGAGCTAAAGATTGGTCTCCAGTGCTATTTTTCTAATTTTTGAGTGACTACGGTTTACTTGAAGGCTGTTTGATATTAGGGAATACTAATATTACATACAAATATACCGTAATATAGGGAAGAAAACGTTACCATGCTTAGTAAAAAGTGTGTTTGAGGATTAAAATATTCATAAACCATCCTTATGATAGACGATTAATGGGATCCTGTGAGGTGCCCTATGCCCTTCAACCTAGCAGCATTGATACCTGTATGCCCAAATTTGCTCCCTAACCAGCCCTGTATAATGCTATTCACTAAAATCAATGTTTAAAACACGACTTATAAACCTTGCTGTCCCTATGCTAATTAGGCCTGACTAGTCGCAGGGGTGTTAGTTCCTGTGACTAGTCGTCCCTCTTTCCAAGTTATTACACTCCTGTGTGCGTGATATGATTTTCACAAGCTGGCTCATTTCGACCTCGTCAGTGTGGTTCTGCAGCTGTGTGTACACTTCCTGGCTTCATTAGGCACACTGCGCATGACCGTAAATACAGAAGACAGCTCACGTACACATCTACTTAACTTCCGGTCATGCGCAGTGCTCCTATTGAAGCCGGGAAGTGTACACCTGACTTCAAAGGTGCCCTGACGCAACCTAAATGAACCGCGGGCATGTGCGAGATTTCCAGGAGCTACAGTGACACCGGCTCATGGAAATCAAGTTATCACTCTCACAGGGGTGTGATAACATGGAAAGAGGCTGAATAGTCACAGGAACTAACGCCCCTGCAACTAGTCACAGGCCTAAGTAGCACAGGGACAGCGAGGTTTATAAAAAGTTTTTTTTTTAAAACAGTCATATTAGTGAATAGCGTTATACAGGGCTGGTTAAGGAGGGAGTTGGGGCATAGAGGTGTCAATGCTGCTAGGTTGGAGGGCATAGGGGACCCGATAGGTTCCCTTTAATACATAATTGTTGGTATCTGGAATTCTAGTAGCTCCATGGATCAACAGAATCAAGGCATGGTCCCTTCATTGATTACAGGTACTGCAGCCTTGGTCACTGAGCGGACCTGTGCTGCAGTACCAGGAACACCTACTTGTATAGATGAGTATCTTTGTCAAGATGAATACTAACCCCTTCACCCCTGAGTGATTTTCTGTTTTATTTTTTCCCTCTCCTTCCTGGAGCCATAAAGTTTTTTTATTTTTCCATCAACGTAGCCATATCAGGCCTTGTTTTTTACAGGATGAGTTGCACTTTTGAACGACACCATTTATTCTGCCCCATATTTTACTGGAAAACGGTAAAAAAATTCCAAGTGTGATAAAACTGCAAAAAAAGTGCAATTCCACAATTATTTTTTGGGGTATTTTATTTACCATGTTCATTATATGGTAAAACTGACGTGGCATTATGATTCTCCAGGTCAGTACAAGTTTGTAGATACCAAACATGTATAATTTTACTTTTATCTAAGTGGTGAAAAAAAACCCCCAGAAATTTGTAAAAAAAGAATTGTGCTTTTGTCGCCATTTTCTGAGACCTGTAGCGCTCTCAGTTTTCGGGATCTGGGGCTCAGTGACAGTTTACTTTTTGCATCTTGAGCTGACATTCTTAACTATACCATTTTGGGTGGATGTGATCTTTTGATTGCCTGTTATTGCAATTTAAAGCAATGCTGCGTCAAACAAAAAAGCGTAATTCTATGTTTTGATTTTTTTTTCGCTATACCCTTTACTGATCAGATTAATTGATTAAATATTTTGATAGATTGAGCATTTCTGAATGCGGCAATACCAAATATGTGTATTTTTTTCTTATTGTTTTATTCTAAATGTGGCAAAAGTGGGTGATTTTTAGTGACTTTATTTTTCATATTTTTAAAAACTTTTAACATTTTTTTTATTGATATTACTAGTCCCTTAGGGGACTTGAACCTCACACTGTCGGATCGCGTCTGTGCGAGCCTGCATTGAAGAGACAGCTACGACCTAGTATGTATAGGTACGTCCAAAGTCGTAAAGGGTTTAATATTCTCACCTATCGCCACTCTCTGGTGTCCAACAGTGGTCTTCTCCTCTAAGTGACGTAATCGCTCTACAGACGTCTGTGCTTGCGTGACCTGGAAGTTACTTTTACAATGTAAGTCTATGGAAGAATGGAATGAGCCAGCAGGTAAAAATTGCAGTGACACAACTCAGACGCAAGAACAGAGAGAGTTGGCGGCAAGATAGTATTCAGATCATTTGGGGTAGTGCGTTCCAGAATACTGGCAGAGCAAAAGATAAGTTTTGGAGATGGAGGTGCGAGATTCAGATTATGGAGCATGTGAGTATAAGATCACTAACAGAATGGAGTGCGCGGGTAGGTTGATAGACAGAGATGAGGGAGGAGATGTAGGTCGGTGCAGAACATAAAGAGGACCAACCACCAGGATTTTCTTATATAAACTAAATCCAGTGCTATACTGGAGCTATGCTGATTCTAAACATAACTTTAGTTGTGAGATCAGATGTATTGTTTTTGAAATATAGGCAAGTAAAGTCTGTGAAATGCACTGATATTTGATTGATAGCAGCTACAGAATATTTAATAGGTGGGTCGAGTATTGCTAATTACTCCTGCCCCTGTCTGCCTGCCTGTTCTTCCTCCCCCTGTCTCTGTTATTACAGGGGGTGTAAAGAAGGAGGAAGGACAGAGGGAGGAAAGACAGACAGGCAGGGTCTGGAATAACTAGCAAAAACCGACCCACTTATTAGATATTCTGTAGCTGCTATCAATCAGATAACCGTGCATCTCACAAACTTTACTTGTCTATATTTCAATAAGTACACATCCGATCTCACAACAAAAGGTATGTTGGGAATCAGCATAATAGCGCCAATATAGCACTGGTTTTAGTTTATATATGTAAATCCTGGTGGTTAGTCCTCTTTAAATGCTTTGTGAGTGAGAGAGATATGTTTGTATTGTGTCCCATAGTAGACTGGCAAGAAGTGTAATGGCTGGCACAAGGTGGAGGCATCAGTGAAGCAGTTGCACAAAAATATGACCCTGGCTGCAGCATTCAGGATGGATTGGAGAGGAGGAGGAGAAAGTTTGGTTAGAGGGAAACCGATCAGTAGAGGGTTGCAGTAGCCCAAACACGAATGGATAAGAGCAACAGTAAATGGTACTTTGCACGTTGCGACATCGCTACTGCGATATCGTCGGGGTCAAATCGAAAGTGACGTACATCCGGCGCCGGTAACGACGTCTCAACGTGTAAAGCCTAGGAAAGAAGGTGAACGAGCGTGAAACAGTCAAAAATCGGTGATCTATGTCACGTCGTTCATTTTCATAATGTTGGTGCGTCCGCAGGTACGATGTTGTTTGTCGCTCCTGCAGCTCCACACATCGCTGTGTGTGAAGCCGCAGGACCGACAAACATCTCCTTACCTGCGCCCGCCGTCCACCGACAATGCGGAAGGGAGAAGGTGGGCGGGATGTTTACATCCCGCTCATCTCCGCCCCTCCACTTCTATTGGCCGCCTGCCGTGTGACGTCGCTGTGACGCCGCACGACCCGTCCCTTAAGAAGGAGGCGGGTTGCCGGCCAGAGCGACGTCGCAGGGCAGGTAAGTGCGTGTGAAGCTGCCGTAGCGATAATGTTCGCTATGGAAGCTATCACAAGATATCGAATGTGCGACGGGGGCGGGTGCTATCGCGCTCGGCATCGCTACCATCGGCTAGCGATGTTGCAGCGTGCAAAGTGCCCCTAAGAGTTTTTGCAGTTTTAAAGGTGGGAAATGGTCAGATTCTGGAGAAGTTTTTAAGATGCAGGTAACGTGACTAATTGGATATAGGAATGAAAGAAAAGTTCTGTGTCAAATATAAACCCACGACAGTGAGCATGCTGCTTGGGAGTTATGGTTGAATGACCAAAGGTAATTGAAATATTAAAATATCGGGTATACGTGTATAGGTTGATTAGTAGAGGTAGGAAATACAAAAAGTTCAGTTTCAGAGAGATTCAGTTTCAAATAGAGGGAGGACATGATGTTAGAGACAGCGAACAGATAATCGCTGGTATTTTGTATTGAGGTGTGGGTGATGTCAGGAGATGATGTGTATAATTGGGAGTCATTAGTATAGATATGATAATGGAAACCAAATCTGCTGATGGTTTGTCGAATAGAAGCAGTGTAAAGAGAGAAAAGGAGGGGACCTAGGACTGAACCATAAAGAACCATGATAATACTGGGAAGAAGAGAGGAAGCTAAGCCGGCAAAATATAGCGAAGAAGTGGTCAGAGAGGTAGAAACAGAACTAGGTGAGAGCAGTGTCTTTGAGCCTGATAGAGTGAAGCATAGTGAGGAGGAACTGGTGATCCACAGAGTCAAATGAGGCAGAGAGATCCAGGAGAAACAGCCGGGAGTAGTGGCCATTGGATTTTGCTGTTGATAGGTCATTAGAGGCTTTAGTAAGAGCAGTTTCACTACAGTGTAAAGAGTGGAAACCAGATTGTAAAGGGTCAATAAGAGAGTGATCTGAGAGATAGTGGGTTAGACAGAAGTGGACCAAGCGTTCCAGAAGTTTGAAGATGAAAGAAAGATAGTCTGGTCTGCAGTTAACAGCGCAGTTCTAGTTGAGAGATTTTTTTAAGGAAAGAATAATAAGTTCCACAATTGAATGTGTTTTAAAAAAATGTCCTGTATCTTATATATGTGTCGTTCTGACTCTCTACTGCTTAATGGCCGTGTCTGACCGTACAGGGACATGGTCTGATCATACCACATCTCCTGGGCTGGGGAGGAAGTAAAAATAGTATATAAGCAGGACAACAGGGGATCATAAATAATTATTTCTTTGAGGTAAAACATTTTTTTAAAACTAGGCAGGGAAATTTGTTACCTCACAAAAAGAACCAGCTATGATCTCATGCTGTAATTTCTTTATACTCGTTTACTTCTTCCCCTGTCCAGGAGATGTGGTATGATCAGACCATGTCACTGTACGGTCAGACACGGCCATTACACAGTACATAGCAGGGGCACATATAAGATTATCTAGTCACAAGAATATTTTTTTAAACACATTCAATTGTGGAACTTATTATTATTCCAAGATCTGTTAATTAAAATGAACTTTGAAATTAACTTTTTTCTTTGAGAAACCCCCTTTAAGGCAGTCTTCAGGGATGTCTGTAGAGTATAAAGTCTTCTTCCCTGGACCATAAGCCTAAAGGTCTTTTTAAATGGACAGATATACTGCAAAACTGCTCATAAAAACATTTGTTGCTGATTATCGACCTGTGTAAACATGCCATCAATATAATCTTATATGCTGCTACGAAGTTATTGATATTGGCAGCAAACAGCGCCATTGAAGATGTGCAGCTGAGTTGACAACATAATATTATTGGCCAGTGCGAATGGGCCAGTAAACAAGTGTTGATCGACTTCTGTATAGTCGATTGGCAAGCCAAAGAGCCAGATGCATAACATCTAAATGGGCCTTTAGAATGTATGGAGTGTGTTGTAGCCTTGTCATATAGAGGGAAGATGTAAATGGCGACACCATTGTGCTGCATTGTCATGCTGCTAGGAGTAATGGGGGTGAATAAAGGGGGGTGATTGATACCAATAGGTGATGAGGGTGTGGACATTTTGCATTTATTAGAGCTGCTGTTGGTCTCTATGGACGTTTAACTTCGGGCCTACTGTGCTTCTTGGAACCTGATGTGCTGGAGTCGAGAATGGCCCATTTCTAGTGGAGGTGGATTAATAAGAGATGGGTGATTGAAGACTGAGCTGAGTAATTGCCTGCACCACTTAGAAGAACCTCTGAAGAGGAGACAGGACTTTGATCAACTAAGCCAAACTGTGCCCTTATGGAGGCATCTATAGGCTATCTGAGGTGGTTTGTAGGCCTATTGTGCAGACTGACGCTAAATTAGAATAAGTTACATGCATCAAAGACCTGGAACTTGCTGCCTCAACACGTCAGACTATCCCCCACCCTTGCAAACTTCAAACGGAACCTGAAAACCCACCTGTTCAGAAATGCCTACAATCTACAATGAACTCGTTGCCGCCCGACCACCGTGCGGAGCTGCCGCCCGACCACCATGCGGAGCTACCGCCTGACCTACACCCCACCTATTGTCTCCTCCCCATAATCCTATAGAATGTAAGCCCGCAAGGGTAGGGCCCTCTTCCCTCTGTACTAGTCTGTCTACTGTAACTTGTATATGTATTTTGTATTTAACCCCCCTTCTCATGTACAGCACCATGGAATTAATGGTGCTCTATAAATAAATAATAATAATAAATAATAATAATAATAATCTTGGTCAGAATGTCTTCTGTGACTGTGTGGGGGGGTGGAGGCTGAGCCAAACTGGAGGGGACCTGGGAGGAATACCGTAAGTTCTCAGCTGAAAATTAGGCTGTTAGAAGACCCCATTAATATTTTGATGTGTGCCAACTCTGAGGGGTGCATTGTGTAATAACACTGACCGAATAAAGGAGCGACATCCGTTACGTAACGTATTTCAATGCAGCATATTGGGATGTAATAGGCAAAATGTAAAGAGTGCAGCTTTTGTGAGTAAGGGTCCAATTCAGAGGAATGGCTGACAACAAACAGTGGGACATAGGACGTCGCGAGAGATAGTTAGAAAACAACATTTGGAATGGGAGCCCTCCTGTAAGAGGATCTGGGAATACCTGATTGTGACAGTATTCTTGGTGTGGACTGTTCTAGCTAAAGTGCCTCCTTGTGAACATCAGTAACTGCTAAGTGGAATTATTTGCACTTACAAAGGAAATATGAATGCAAAAGAGAACAAATGAGCAAAAATTGCTGAATAAAAGGCTTATTTTATTACATATAATCAAAGTGCACAGTGCATAATTTATAGAAATACAGTACATGAAATGTATGCGAGAGGACAAGAGGGGCGAACAAATGGACAGTTGTAACAAAATGCAAATCTGCTATAGAAGTAAAAAAGTGACTATGTGCATAGTCGTGGCCCTACATAAATTAATACCTCAAACCAATGGCTGGAAAAAGAGTAATGCAATCCTAATGGGGTTAAATAAGTAGTAGTATACCCATAAGTATGGATCATAACAATTTTAAAGTGTAATGGCTGGAAAATCCAAATGCCAAATATATATGATCCAAAGAATACCAGCTTTATGAGTGCTTGAGAGGAATAATAGATGCATTGGGAGAATCGCCCAAGAGTCAGAGAACCAAAGACAGGCACAAGAGAAAGGTAATTAGCAGAAAGGCAACATTGAAAAGAATTTAGGACTAAGTAGTCAAAACATTACAGTTGTGTGGAGCGGTGTGAAAGATTCCCTGACGCACGTTTCGCGGCCCGTGGCCGTCAGGCCGGCCGCTTCATCAAAGGGGAAGGTACTGTATTTCTATAAATTATGCACTATGCACTTTGATTATATGTAATAAAATAAGCCTTTTATTCAGCAATTTTTGCTCATTTGTTCTCTTTTGCATTTAAATTGCCATTATGAGCTGCTGTTGACTGGGTGGGCTCCTCCCATCCCGGTCCATTATGCGCATTGTCCCTATGGAAATTAAGTTGTTTTACAAAGGAAATATGTAGCTCAAACTAACATCTGTACAACACCGAGACCTCCCCTAACCTCAAATATGAACTTTACTGTTGATAGTACAATGGCGGTGTACCTAGAAAATTAACGTGGCTGTGATTGATGCCCCCATAGGGTGTCCAAACAGCTATAACCCAATGATTATACATTAGGCACACGGATTGATAGTAATGGACTTCTAAAGGTTAATTTGCTTTAATTGTCATTTATTATTTCAGCTGAAACAAAAAGAGAATACAGAATCCGCTTCCCTCTCATATTCAGCCTAGATTTGAATGAAGAAACAAAACCAAAAGGCTTCCTACTCCGTCACAAGGTTATAAGAAGGATGTGGATTAGCAGAAAAGGCCAAATCTCTAGGGGTAAGGAGCATATGCAGGCAGCTTTCTGTTTTCCTCCCACAGACACACAAAAATAACATAATCAATGAATGGAGTGGCTGCGTTTGCATTATTAATGTGAATATGGCACACAATATCTATAATTCCATTAGATGACCTCCAAGAGGAACGTTACTAAACAAAGCCTTGTGTAGGTACATAACCTCTTCATTGCCAACAGGAGTTTTAGTTGTCAAAGACAATGATGACATTAAATGATGAAAAAGTCACAATATGGTCCCTGCTTCAGATCATAGATTCTGGCTAAAAATGAAAGAAAAAAAATCTCTGAGTCAGTCGGTCATGTATTATTCAGCTCTCTACAAACGCAAACTTCCAGTGACTTCGTTTGTGCTTTGGGTGGCCGAGCACCTCCCAGGCTACGCAGCAGCATATGCCACAGCAAGCCCTCAGCCGCCATATGGTGTGCATTACATCGCACTTTCTGCACTGCTGCCATTTAATATCCCAGCTAATCTGTCCCTCAGTACTAGAATCCTACAGATAAAGAGAAGGTGCTGCAAAGGACTGGAAGGCTATAGCCTAAATGCTAGATAAACACTCATGGTCCCAATAGAGATGTGGAGTTCCTTTCTGTCTCATATAAGCCGCCATATAAAAAAAACAAAAAAGCTTGCCGAAGGCTGGATTGGTAATGAAATTTTATGGGGATTCTTCATTCTTCCCCAACGGATGAAGTCTGTTAGTGATACATTTTAACATTGGATTCTTATTATTTAAAGAGAAGTTGATGCTAAAAGGTGTTTGTCAGAAAGGGGTATTCCAGTCTCCAAGATCCTATATGTAGTAGGTGTAATAATAATAATAATAATAATAATAATAATAGCAAATACCTTCAATTAGAAATGTAGTATAGTTCTCCTGATATAGCCATGTCTCTTACCTCAAGTGCAGGGTATTACAGCTTGGGTATCAATGGTAACATCCACTCATATAGTGAGAATTAGTTAGTTGCTAGTGGTCATAACCATGGATACCTAAATTGCAATGCCCTGCACATGTGGTAAGAGACATGGCTATACCAGGAGAAATATACTATATTTCTAAGTGGAGGCATTTGCTCTTATTATTCTTATTACACCTACTACATATTGGGATAGGATCTTGGAGATGAGATAACCCTTTAACTTGCCCATACACATTATATAGCTGACGCCCAACTGATTGTTCAGCCACCAGCTTCCACTCAAGTGTCCCCAATACTGAGCGTCCCCATGGTCTTTATGAGAGAGATACTCCTAGAATAATCTGGCATTAGCTATTGACATTCTAACGGTTTCATCCTTCTATCCCCTGACATCGAGGGTTGGAAGATTCCCAGACATATTAGATGATTTGTGGATCTCGACAAAATATGACTTTTATGAAATGTTACCTTTATTCTTCTAGATACAGGGAAAGGTTTTGCAGAACTAAAGGCACTCATATACATTAATCTAACATCATCCAGACGCACGGATATCGATGGGTAATGTAAATGGGGGCCCCTGACTCTCATCATCTGTTGGGGGACAAAAGGGTCCATCTTGTCTGACTTCTCATCATTTTGTCCTCTAAGGGTGCTTTCACATCAGTGCTTTTAACAGTGGCACAAATGGATTTTTTGCCGCAAAGCCGGATCCATTACAAATGCGTTGTCATTTGAATACATTTCCAATGGAATCGCGGTAGGAGGCGGTCACTTGCGGTTGCGTGCGGCATTCACTGGATCCAGTGAGATGCGGTATTTTATCTTTTTTCAAAAAAGCTACTTGTAGCGTTTTTGACCTCCGACAAAATACTGCATCTGACCGGGTCCTTCCTATTGCGGCAGTACCTGCAATGCTGTTCAATAAGCACCGGATCCTGCTCCACCAGAAGTCACCGATTCTGGAAGAAACTGAAGTTTTGTAACAATTGCAGCTGTGGTTAGCTGCATTGGAGTTGCTTGGAGTGTTTTTAGTGCAAGCGAGGGCCTAAGTATGTGATTGGCGATAGTGTGAAAGAACCTGTATATGGCCATTAGAGCCTCAGGTAATGCAGGAGGTGACTAGGTGACCCCGCTCCCCTCTCCCAAGTGCCAGGGCCTTGCTAGAGGTTCAAGTATTCCTGGCAGAACCCCGGTAGTCACTACGTGACAGGTGATCAGTAAGATTACAATTAGCTTCATGAAAGCACAGACACAGAAATACTGTAAGGTGGTCCGATGATCTGACAGCAAGACTTTTGAAATGTATCTCACTGGACACTAGTAACCCACTAAATATGAAACAATCAAACACTAAGGATATAAATGTTAAAGAGGTGGTTCACTACTTAGCTTTCCAAGGCACATCGATAGTGTTGAGAAACAATGTTTCTCTCAAAAAACTTGTGTTGGCAATAGTGCATGGGAGTGGCGTTATTACGGTCCGCTCATCCTTATTGCTTGACCCTGATGCCCCGTGATCTCTCATGTCCAGTAATGTCACCTTCTAGTTGACCTGACATCACCAAGGCCGGCCCAAGTCTCCATGAGTGACTGGGCTGTGGGCGGCGTTTCACCACTCGTCACAGCCCAGCATCACTCATGGTTGTGGTGCTCTGCAGTGAAGGAGAGAGCAGGGAGATGCTGAGCTGTGACGCTGGGCTGTGATGAGTGGTAAAACGCTGTCCACGGCTCAGTCACTCACGGAGACTGGGGCCAGCCTTGGTGATGTCAGGTCAAATGGAAGGTGACATCACCAGAGGTCACGGAGCCCGGAGGTCACATGATGGGGATGACCGGTCCACAATAGCACCGCTCACAGTCACTATTACCAACACAAGGTATTTGAGAGAAGTCTTGTTTCTCAATGTTGTATCGATATGGCCAGTAATGCTAACTAGTGAACCACCCCTTTAAGCTGGCTATCGAGAGCAGTCATTTTTATATATTTTTTGCGATTGTAAGATAGTTTATTGATTAACTCCCCTCTATAGCATGGAGAAAAAAGTCACTGCAATAAGAAGCTCTACCTTTTGAGAAGTTTGTTTAGTAAAATGGTGGACATCATGATTAGAGAATCGCCTGTCATATAATCAATGATGTCTGTGATAGCACCTAATGGCAGAGAAGAGCAGCAAACTTAGCAAATACAAAGTTGAGCGGAGATCTAACCCCCACAAGGCAAAAAAAAAATCCAAGTGAGGTATGTAATAAAAAAATATGATTAGACGCCAGGTAATTGGGGTACATGAGGTTGATGGCATGTGTAGGTAGGTCTTAAGTGGAAGCTATCATTAGACTCAAGGTGCCCGAACTACAGATAGCGAGAAGTGCCACCAATTGTGAGCGATCTTTGGCCGGTTTTGAAATATACAAGATTACAGAAAGTTTTAGTGACATCTAAGAAAAAGGAAATACCCTGAAAATGTGAATGGCGCATTTCTACTTCTACACCTAACAGCATATTTTACACTAACAGCACGTTTTCTGTGGTTCCCAGCCCACCACTATCCTTCACATTATTAAAACACTTCCATCTTCTTCTTATTGACATGTGTGCATAATAGATGAGGAATAGAAGAAGTATTCGTTTTCCGGGTCACTGGTGACGTGATGCCCTGTCACTTAAGCCCCATTAACAATATAAAATCTACAAATTAGTCAGCTTTTTTTTTTAAGCATTGGGACTGCCATCAGTGTTAAAAATAAGGCACGGCTGCATTCTGCTAAGCAATTTCCCATCAATACACATTAACGTTGTCAGATATTACCCAGATCATGGATTTTATCTCTGCATACGCTGTGTAAACTGAGAGCTCGGCATTTTACTAGCTGTCATATCACAAGAATTAAATTGAAGTGGCACCAGAGGAACCATGACTGGAGTAAGGAGAGCATCCCCGCTTTAGCCGAGCTCCATTTCTCCAGGCAGTTGGTTATCCCCTTTTAGCTGGCTATCCCTCCAGCTCCTTAGTATCCTGATCATTTATGCTAATTGTTTAATACAGTACAAAAGGAGTTGGCAGAAATTCAACCCTCAAGATAAAGAGAAGGAACTGTAAGAAGATCAGCCAATTACCTCCAAGATTTCTCCTGATTATCCTCCACCCTCTGGAAATCAGTATCCCCACACATCTGATTATCCACCACTTTCGGAACTTTCAGATGGAACCTGAAAACACCTCTCTTCAGTAAAGTTTACAGCTTGCAATAACCCACCTCACCACCAAGGGAGCTGCCGAAACCCCTCCAACATACTGTCTCCTTCCCCGTTATCCTGTAGAATGTAATTCGGCAGCTCACCATTGATGTAAACCCCTTGCATTCTGAGCTTGGATGAAGCTACGGATATGCAATTAATGAAGAAGTAGGGGGCAGCACGGTGGCTCAGTGGTTAGCACTTGCAGCGCTGGGGTCCTGGGTTCAAATGCCACCAAGGACAACATCTGCAAAGAGTTTGTATGTTCTCTCCGTGTTTGCTCCGGTTTCCTCCCACACTCCAAAGACATACAGTTAGGAAATTTAGATTGTCAGCCCCAGTGGGGACATTGTTGCTGGTGTATGTAAAGCGCGGTGGAACATGTTATCACTATATAAAAATAAAGATTATTATTAGAATAAGAAGACCAGCTTAACGAAGCACACTCTTCTTTATTTAAATGAAATCCATACATAGGACATCAGGAATAAAAGATGGCAGGTGGATGGGCGTTAGGATAATGCCCGCATCTACGCATTTCAGGTCTACACTCACTACACTCACCCTTAGTCATGATGCATTAACATAGCAGCCTTTACCATTAAATAGGTTACTGTTCCAGTGTCTAGTAGTCATGAAATCTAGCATGTTGTAACACTACACACATACAGTAGATTTGTAATAATCAGTCCATGTAAAATTGTGGAATAAAGTTTTTTTGTTCACAAATATTTGATTATATACAACAATTCTGGAAAGTATTATTATTTGGTTTTTTTTTTAACATATGACTTTGTATGATCCACAGACACCAGCATTGTTGTGTTAGCTGATAGGATATGATGTTTTCATTCACTTTTTTGCTAACATGTTAGTTTAGTTTTGTTTTGCACAAGGTGTTTCATGTGTATTAATGAATTAATCATCCAGCTGGTGTCAGCACAGGAAGAGGAACGTATATAATGGTAAAGACTGCTATGTTGCCGCATCATGACTAATGCGGGCTTCACACGGTGCGATCTATTGTGCGATTTCACGAGCGATCTTACCCGTCACCGTCGTTTGTGCGTCACGGGCAATTAGTTGCCCGTGGCGCACAAAGTCGTTAAATCCCTGTCACACGTACTTCCCTGCTGAGCGACCTCGCTGTGGGCGGCGAACATCCACTTCCTGAAGGGGGAGGGACGTTCGTCGTCATAGTGACGTCACACAGCGGCCGGCCAATAGAATCGGAGGGGCGGAGGTGAGCGGGACGTAAACATCCTGCCCACCTCCTTCCTTCTGCATAGCCGGCGGGAGCCACGGGACGCAGGTAAGCTGTGTTCATCGTTGCCGGGGTGTCACACGGAGCGATGTGTGCTGCCCCGGGTACGATGAACAACCGGCGCCATTAAAAATAAACAATTTTTTAAAAATAAGCGACGAGTACACGAATCACGATTTGTGAGCGATTCTGCGTCGCTCGGAGGTGTCACACAAAACGACGTTGCAAGCGATGCTGGATGTGCGTCACGAAAACCGTGACCCCGACGATGCATCGCGCGATAGCTCATCTCGTGTGACGCCCGCATAAGGGTTAGTGTACACCCGAAACGCGTAGATGTGAGTGTTATCCTATCCACGTGTCCTCTTTTATTCCTGATGTCCTGTGTATGGATTTCATTTAAATAAAGAAGAATCAGTTTTGTGGAGCTGACTTCTCCTTCTTTGTAGCCGCTTCATAACCACTTTAAACAATTTGGAGCCACCAGCTGTCCCCATTTCATTAAAAGTTGGAGCACTTAGTTAACAGGCATAAAATAGCAGAAAAGAGAAGAAAAGAGGGGTGACTATGGAGGTCTCTGACGCAGATAGGTTGTAAACAGATAAGGGGTGAATGGAAAATCACCAGGATAATTTTACTGTTTTAATCTAGGAGAGAGGGAGATTAGTGGATATTCTGTGCTGCCGGTCAATAATGGTGCTGTGCGTTTATTTAAAAAAAAGTGGTTTATTGATTCAACGCATTTCGATGTTGTGTCGTTTCTTCATCAGGCAGCGCAGAATATCCACTAATCATTCCTCTCACCTACTTATCGGCTCTCTGAGCCTGTGGATCTGCAGTAGCACTCATTTATATGCCTCTTTACTTCCACCAAGGCGAGCACATATGACCGTTTATATTTCTTTTCTTCTCGGATAGAACCCATTGTGCTATTTCTCCCTCCTTGCGCTGTTTTAAACATGTGACATGGTTGTACAAATTGGAGTATAATGAAACTGACATCCGATTGTAGGAATACAATGTGCCATCACTTAAGCCTGCTTTACACATACGATATCGTATGCGATTTGCAACGCCCCCATCGTATGTGTGGCACATTCAATTTGTTGAACGTGCCGCACATACAAGTAACCCCCCGTCACACGTACTTACCCGTCCATACGACCTCGCTGTGGGCGGCGTACATCCACTTCCTGGAGTGGGAGGGACGTTCGGCGTCACATCGACGTCACGCGGCAGCCGGCCAATAGAAGCGGAGGGGCGGAGCTGAGCAGGACATAAACATCCCGCCCACCTCCTTCCTTCCGCATTGTGAGCCGGGAGCCGCAGGACGTAGGTAAGATCTGTTCATCGTTCCCGGGGTGTCACACACTGCAATGTGGGCTACCCGGGTACAATGAACAATCTGACGTGCAATTCTAGAGAAAGGTACGATGTGTATGCGATGAACGTTTTAACGTTCAATCGCAATCGCACGTACCTGTCACACACTGCAATGTAACTTACAATGCCGGATGTGCGTCACTTACGACGTGACCCCGCCGACACATTGTAAGATGCATTGCAGCGTGTAAAGCAGGCTTCAGAAATTGAGTCTCGAATCTACATGCAAATTAGTCTGCAAGTGCATTGTGGGTGGGATAATGCTGTCAAAGTGCAGGTAAATGCCCCCAATGCACTCGTCCTGTCAGGTGCCCTTTAAGCAGTGGCAGAATATGGAGTCAGGAGACATCTACATGCACTTTAATGTAATCATTGTAATAAGTTCACTTTAATCAATGGTCAGAAAATGGAAAGATAAATAGGAATTGAGAAATGCAGAGAAAGAAGAGAGCGTAACATCCTAGAAAGAGGAAAGAAAAGGTATCTATATCAGGTTTGCAGCTTGAAGAAACCCACTTATCCTGACCACGGGTGAGAATTTTCCAAGTCTTTGACCTGGTCACAATAGCCGATGGAAACATAGTTATAGTGAGGTTTTAGGATCCCTTTGTAGGTATGATATGAATGTCCATGACTGATGTTCTTTCTATTTGATGTGGTTTAATGAAACAACTGCTGAATATAAGGTAGAGATGCACAGCAAGTAGTGATAGTGCATAGTGATGTGAGAGAATACAAGCTCAGCTAATACTGATGGGTGTGGAAGTGTCACATTTCTGCACACACCCCTGCGTCTCTCATTGGTACATAGTTATTTCTTTGTTTGGGATACTATATAAATTGGTCACATGATGTAATAAAGCAGAAACTTTCAGTACACCACAGAGTGTGTGTGCTGCATTGATTTCCCAAGCACTTGTAAAACAAGTCTTATTTATTTTGAGTTCCAATCGCATAGAAGGAGAGTATTTCGCTCACAGTCACATACCTGGGTGTCTTGACAGGTTCTTTAGAATTTTTCTACTAATGTTGTTATCTTTGTGATAAAGCAGGTCATTTACATTGCCGAGTGATTGTGGTTTGATTTGTTAAAAGCTTAAAACACAAAAGTTTGGATTAGGGTTAGCGCATCCAATACACTGATCAATCATGGAAGACGTCAACCCCCTAGTGAAGCATCAAAGAAGAGCTCTGGGTACTTGTCTGCACGCTGAGTGGCGGAGTGACTGAAGATCTCTCCGCATAGTCTTTAAACTGGCTGAATGTGTTTACTCAGCTCGGTTGTCACTTCCACCATCGTGCATTGTTGTCCTGAATTATTTAGATACTATTTTTTAATGCTCGCTTCAAACATTTCAAATGAATTACCTTCCTTAGCAAGAGAGCAGGGGAAGCATGTAAAGTAAGTGTGAATCGTCTTAGTGTTAAAAATAAGTTTGGAAAGCCAGAGATTAAAAAAATAACAGTGTACACAGCTCTACACAATATGTCTGCTCCGTGCATGAAAGCAAATTAAATAATTGATAAGTTTGGACGAAGACATAAAAGTACGAAGATGTTACTCTAAAGGGACTTCTGTATTGTCTTTCAGATTCCGAAGAGGAAGGCTCCAAACTGATGCGAAGGCTCCATGCTGTTCCCAGCAGCTGCTGCTCAGTTTGGCAATGGAGCACAAAAGACCTCGAGATTGAGGAAGCCATAGGAATTGTGAATAATGCAGCCGAACAAAGGCTTAACTTGAAATTTTAGACATATGCATCTGCCTGCATAAATAACAAACAGTGATTTACTGCCGTTTCAAGAGTCTGAAGCAGGACTTAAATAAACTGGAGATGAAAACTATAAAGGGAATGCAATAGGCACTTTGATGATACTACAGGAAGTCAACCAGAGGGAAACATCTGGCTGTTACTTTGAATTTTTCATAAGTGTTTAATGCAGACCTGCTCAGATCCAGAATGTTATTTACGGCTTCATAGTGCACCCCATGCCGCCAACAGTGGGATTCCCGGGGCATGATAACATTGGGATTATCTGGGGTTTATCACAACTGCCTCAAAATCATCTACTTAGGATATCATCAATCCATTATCCAGAATAACTTGAACTGATATTGAATATTCATAATTAAATAACAATTCTTAGGACCACCACAGTAACCCTTCATTATTTGATAATATAATGGTGGCTTTGGAAAAGAGTCCTCTCAACATCAATTTGAACTGAACGGAGGCCCACCATCTCCATGGAACGTATATACAAGCCTATGATAAAAGGGAACCTGACAGCTGATATATGGTGCCCGACCCATGGCAGCATGTATCAGACACTCCTAGAATGATTTCAGCCAGGTATGACTGAATATGAAATGTTTCAGAGACAAGCATACTTTAAAGAGCCACATGGGAGACTATTTAGGCAAGCGGGTCCCCTGGCGGTTTCTCCCTGCCCACTGCTCTGGAGTGACAGGTCTCTCCCTGTGTGCGTGTACAGAGAGACCTTACACTCCAAGGCAGTGGGTGGGGAGAAGAAGCCAGGGCACCTACCTGTCCGAATAGTCTACTGGGCAGCTCAGGCAAACACACATGACTGAAATCATACAGTCAGTGTCTGAGACATGTTGCCCGTGGATGAGGCAGCATGTATCCACTGTCAGATCCCCTTTAAGAATCTTTCTTTATACAATGAAGGAGTGTAAATCAGCATTTATGGCTGCAATGGGGAAGGGGGGGGGGGTCAAGTTCTTTATGGTCCTGGATACTGCCAACAAGGCCAGAAAGACTAGATGCTTTCCTTAACCCCCTTAATGGCTTTTAATGACCATTGGGCCAATTTCTCCTTACTTTTCTGATAAAATGTCATTACCCGTGGAGATCGGAGTCCCTTTAAGCAAAGGGGATGACACTGATGCTAATTTGACCCCCTTTCCTTCGACTTCACTTGGGCTGCCTCCATACCGTAGTACACGGACCCTCATCCTATTATTTTAGGAACTATTTAGGAGATAACTGATTGTTTAGGGTCTGATTATTGGGATCTCCAGAAATCCTGAGAATGCAGTTCTGGAACCTGGGCACAGGGCTTTACGGGAACTAGACGTGGATGGAGATGAGATGCACATGATCATCCTGTGATCTATTAGTTTGCCATGGGACTGCTGGAGAAAGTCAATCATAGCAATTACTCTTTTGTGAATAAATCATTAATAATTACCGCTATTCCTTATATTAATGTTGGAAACCTTCATATTGTAATCCTCTACATTCTCATCACAGCCTTATACCAAACTAGTAATGTGCAAACTTAAATGTATTGAAAAGTAAAGTTTTCTTCCATACTCAACCATTTTCCCAGTACTCTGAAATAATTGTGGATATTTTTATCTTAAGTGATGCAGTTTATTGAAGTAACTGTAAACATTTTGCGTTAATAAGATCTCTGGAGCTTTCCACCACGCCAGATGCAAGGTGAAGCCTTGCTGAGTATGCCAATAATATTCCAAAACTGACAATATACACATGAAATTGTATTTTTGTTATATTGTATTGAGAATTTAAAGGGAACCGATCAGCGGGTTTTAGTATCTCCAACTGATCTAATCTGTGTTTGGTTGCTGTAATCCAGATTAGTTCTGTACCGTTGTTTTGTTTTTTTTATCCTTTATTCAATTTCGAGTAATCACTTTTCCACTTTTTATATCAATGAGCCACAAGTGCAGGAGGCTTGGCCTTCACTTCCTTCTGCCAGCCTCTCTCCCCGCCGACTGCCACCCACCGGTCACTCAATGGCAGGTCACTCTGGTCTTAGTTACCTGCCGCCTCTGCCTTAGCTCTCATACCCTGGTACAGCACTTGGACAGCCAAGTCCCAATGATGTATTGAGAGCTGTTATGGATGTCCGCGTGTATTGCCCCAGGGAATGATAGCAACAGCGCAACATCTATGGCTGAAGGAAGCTGGTCACTCAGACAAGACTTGTCATTCAGTGACCAGCAGAAAGCAGTGGCAGGGAGAGACCTCAGAGAGCTGTAAGGCCCCAGCACTTGTAGCTCATTTACATAAAAATTGGAAAAGCAATTACTTGGGAATGGAATAAACCAATAAGAAAACAAAATGTACAGAATGAATCTGTTTTACAGCGACCTAACAGAGATCAGATCAGTTTGGGGGAACTAAAACATGCTGACAGGTTCTCTTTAAAGCGCACCAATCACCAGGATTTTCCTATATAACCCAAAGCCAGTGCTATACTGCCACTATCAGGCTGATTCTATACATACCTATAGTTGTCAGCTAGGATGTATAGGTTTTGAAACACAAGCAAGTAAACTTTGTAAAATGAGCAGTTTTTTATTGGCAGCCGCTAATGGCTGAGGTGGGTTTTGATAGTCTTGGGGGCGGGAATCACTATCTGTCCTCCCTCTATCTATTATTTATGCTAATTCCATTGTAGAAGTGTTTTACTAATGGTTGTTGCTATAAATCATGGTGGCTAGAAGGACCTTGCTGACATCATACCCATGTGACCAAAAGGGGTGGGGCCTCTGCCAACATAGCTGATATCAGGAAGCAACATTATTTTTCTGATGGCTGAGGCTCCGCCCCTTCTGGTCACACGGTTATGACATCAGCAAATGTCCTTCTTGCCACCATGATTTATAGCTACACCCTTCTATAATGGAACTAGCATAAATAATAGATATGGGGAGGACAGACAGGCAGGGGGGTGGGAATCACTATCAAACCCCACCCCAGATATTAGCTGCTCAGCACCTACTGTTAATCAAAAAAATGTTTGTTTTACAAGCTTTACTTGCTTGTGTTTCAAAAACTATACATCCAAGCTGACAACTAAAGGTATGTATAGAATCTGGCTTTAGTTTATATAGGAAAATCCTGGTGATTGGTTCGCTTTAAAAAACATCTTATCCCCATCCACAGGTATAGGCATTGTATTGCATGCGAAGGCAGCGGACAGGCAATACCATTCCAGATGCCTGCAGACCAGCTAGGCGGACTATTTGCCCGTGTGTTAGGAAATATCAGTTTACCTAATAGGCCATGTCTGTTTCTTCTTATATTTGCTCTTCTCTGACATCTTGTGAACTTTCTTCCTAAGTGTGTTTATAAGGCATCAAACAAAGGTCAAACCTTACCCATCATCTTCATCACAAATGGCATCCTACAAATATGCTGACTGAACGTCTGCAGAAATGGTCATTACACATTATTGGTTTCCTGGAAACACCTGTTCTCTTATCTCAAAGGCTTCATGTTCTTACAAAGCCTCGCAAACAATTGCAAGTTTACTACGTCTCCAAGTGTTTTTCTAGTCCTAGGGTCATGAATTTGTGGAAGTTTTTTTTTGCTGACACATAAAGTAATAACATATTCTTCAGTAGCGCAAAAAGATTGCAATGAAATTACCCTATCTCACACACACAGACTAACATGGGCCAATTTCATAGGAAGCAGATTAACCTATCACTATGTTTTTGAAGTGTGGAAGAAAACTGTAGGAAAACCACAGGAAACCAACAAACACAATGATGGCACTTACAGCATCAGCGCTGATAGAAACTAGGAATTCACACCGACGTACACCAAAGAGTTAATTTCCTCTACTCTGTGCATGAACACTTGCGGGTCCATTGGGAGTTAAAGGGAATCTGTCACCAGATTTTTGCTATTTTATCTGGAAGCAGCATAATGCAGAGGCAGAGACCCGGATTCCAGTAATGTGTCACTTACTGAGCGGTTTGCTGTCATTTTGATAAAATCAATGTTTTCCCTGCTGCAGATCTAAAGGCCCTGTTACACGCAACAACGTATGATATATCGCCGGGGTCACGGATTCCGTGATGCACATCCGACGTCGTTAGCGACGTCGTTGTGTGTAACAGCTCCAAGCGAGTGTTAACGATGGAAAATACTCACCTTATTATCGTCCATCGTTGACACGTCGTTTCTTTTAAAAAAAATCGTTGTTTGTTGAGGTCGCAGGTGGTGCGTCGTTCCCGTGGCAGCACACATCGCTACGTGTGACACCCCGGGAACGACAAACAACAGCTTAGCTGCGGCTGCTGGGAATGCGGAAGGAAGGAAGTGGGCGGAATGTTACGTCCCGCTCATCTCCGCCCCTCCGCTTCTATTGGGCGGTCACTTTGTGACGTCGCTGTGACGCCGCACGAACCGCCCCCTTAGAAAGGAGGCGGTTCGCCGGCCACAGTGACACCGCTAGGCAGGTAAGTCCTGTGTGATGGCTCCTAATGATGTTGTGCGCCACGTGCAGCGATCTGCCCGTGACGCACAACCGACGGGGGCAGGTATGCTCACAAGCGATATCGCCTTAACAGTTATACAGAATCTGCTGGACTACCTGGCAGCACGCCATGTAGTCCTGTAATGGTAATCTACTGCTGATGAAACAGCCCAGTTAGTGACATATTGCTGGAATCGATATCTTTGCCCCTACGTTATGCTGCTCTCAGATTAGGGGACAAAAACCTGGTGGCAGATTCCCTTTAAGGACTATTCTGTGCTGCTTAATTGAGAGTCCATTGACTGTGCCCACTGGTGAATGCCTATTTTTTGAGTCTGATGGTCAGCCAAACGAACGCTTAGAGAGCCATTGCCCCCATTCAAAACACATGCCCCATGTAAGCATGCCCAGAAAACAGCTCCCACACTCCAAATACATACTGATAGGGAATTTAGATTGTGAGCCCCAATGGGGACAGTGGTGCTAATGTATGTAAGGCACTGTGGAATTAATGGCGCTATGTAAGTGAATAAATATCATTATTATCTTCTGGATATACCTACAAAGAGAGTAAGCACCCACTCACACCACTATATTCACACCGGGGCACTCACACCCCATGTGGAATATTCTTTCAACATATTTATAATTAACAATATAGATAGTCACAGTTAGGTAAAAAGGCAGAAGTTGGACAAAAATGGAGGAGGGGCGCTGTCCCATGATATGTTTTTACACAACCCCCCCCCCTTTTGTTATATAATTTTGCATCTTTAGTTTACATGGTTTAAGTACAACTTCCCTTTGCTATCATACTGGATTGCTTTTATGTTTTTATTCTATATCTGCTGCTATCTACGGTATATTATTATATATACACGTGTTGTATATTTATTCCTCATGGGATGTGATTGCCTGATATCTGACTAACAGTTTTCATGTTTTAATTTCTCCACATTCTCTCATTTCTTTGACCTGTCTCGTTATATCAATCGTGTTGTGAATATCCTGTTGTGAGTTGGTGCTTAAAGGGAACCTGTCATCACTTTTTTGGCCTATAAGCAGCGGCCACCTCCACCGGGCTCTTACATACACATTCTAACATGCTGTAAATAAGATCCCAGGCCGCTGTGAGAATATAAAAAAACACTTTATATTACTTACCTAACGGTCGCTTGGTTGGCCAGATGGGCGTCTCCGTTGTCCGGTGCGGGCACCTCCTCTTTCGGCCATCTTCGTCCTCCTTCTGACTCCTGTGTGCATGACGCGTCTACTTCATACACACTCGCTGGTCCTGTGCAGGCGCACTACAATACTTTGATCTGCCCTGCTCAGGATCTGAATGCCGGCGAGTGTGGATGACGTTGGATGCGTCATACACCGCGGCTAGAGAAAAAGGAGGACGAAGATGGCCGAAAGAGGAGGCACCGGCACCGGAGAACGGAGACGCCCATATGGCCAACCTGGGCTCTTATATACAGCATGTTAGAATGCTGTATATAAGAGCCCGGTGGTGGTGGCCGCAGCTTATATGCCAAAAAAGTGGTGACAGGTTCCCTTTAATCTCCATTTCTCTAGATATTATTTCCATATGGCCACACCCAATTGGTTATTTTTTATAATATGTGCCTTTGTAGAGGATCCTTGCCCAACAATATCATGGAACGACTTGTGTGGGACCATCAGCTACACAGGGTTTGTATGTTCTAGCCAGAATATGGCTACAATGTGTTACATATCTATAGTATCAGTGTACAATGCATAGTACCACAGTATATGATGAAACAATTAGTACAAGCATTCAGCTGATGTAACAAACTGAAACCGGCTGAGCTATTGTTAGTCATCCATCCCAAGACAATCTCCTCTTGCAAGTAGACCTTCTCTCTACCATGGACCACATGAGGTTTAATGGCCATGCAGGAGAGATTCCTGTACACATTGTCTTTCTGCAGTGAAATATTCTGTGACTTGAGCATGTGTTGGGGCATCCATCTTTCCTCCACGGTTACAAATAAGTGGAATCCTAAACAAGGCACACACTTCATCTGTATTGCAGGAGTGAAGCCGACAGCAGTCACAAATCAATACATGTAGCAAAAGGTGTTTGTCAAACAGGTCTTAGAAATGACATTTGTGACAGTAAATATCGGTAAAAAGTTCCCAAATATTACAATTAAAAACCACTTTTACAAAACTCAGCAATGTGTCTTGTGTGTTAGTGCTATTTATTAGAAGTGTGAAGACTGAGACGCTTAATTGTCAATGTATTACGGTATATGTCCTATAATAAGTAGGTTAGTTTCCCCCTTCTAAGGCTACATGCACACGCTGCGTTTTTTGTCGCGTTCTTGCACGCATTTCCTTCCCCAGCAAAGTCTATGAGATTTCATTTTTGCTGTGCGCACGTTGCAGCTCTTTTGGCTGCATCTTTGTGGTGACCATAAAGATGCTGCAGGTCAATTCTTTTTGTGTTTTTTCCCTGCATTTCTCATTAGTGATGGGAGGAGTCGGGGATCAAGTCGGCGAGGGATTGATCCCTGGTAACTTTAGATGTAGCAGAGCTAGAATCATCGTGGGACCTCATGTAGATTATGCCAGAACTGCAGGAGTGCTTTGGTGGTTAATATGGTAGTGAAAGAGGGTATTTTTGTATTTTATTTCAAATTAAGGATTTTGTGGGTGTTTTTATTTCTTTT
Source organism: Anomaloglossus baeobatrachus (assembly GCF_048569485.1). Taxonomy (NCBI): domain Eukaryota; kingdom Metazoa; phylum Chordata; class Amphibia; order Anura; family Aromobatidae; genus Anomaloglossus; species Anomaloglossus baeobatrachus. Next base: position 548,608,294 of record NC_134355.1, on the reverse strand, counting down.
CACCTACAGATTTTTAATGGGGAAGTCTCATAGACGCATCTCATTAATAATCTATGGCTTAGTGGCAGATGTGAGCTGACTTTTACCCCTTATTACCTCGATTGTCACCGCACCAGGGCAATTGGAAAGAGCCAGGTAAAGTTCCAACTGTCGCATCTAATGGATGCGGCAATTCCGGGCGGCTGCAGGCTGCTATTTTTAGGCTGGGGGGCTCAAAATAACCATGGGTGTCCCCAGCCTGAGAATACGAGCCCCCAGTTGTTGGGCTTCATCTTGGCTGGGTATCAAAATTGGGGAACGAACGCCAGATTTAAAAATTATTTATTTAAATGGTAACTGGTAAGCATAGCGCGCTCGCTTTATTATTTTTTTCTTCCTTTTTTTTTTTTTTCCCCAGAGTGCTGGATTCAGACCAATACCTGGAATCCACTGAGAATTCTGGCTCGGGCCTGGAACTCAGGTGCCTTTGAACCCGCGGGGATCAGACTTTATAGTCCGGGTCTGGCCATCACCATTTTTCACATATTGAATAAAAAAACGCACTGTCAAAAAGCATCCAAAAACGCGTTTTTTAAAAAACGCATGCATTTTTCGGATGTTTTTGAGCCCCAGATTGCGTTTCTGTGACCACAGACTGCATCTTTGTGTTCCCCACAAAGATGCAGCGTGCGCACATAGCCTAAAAGTTTAATGCCTCAATTTGTAAATTTGTCACTCTGAACTTGACTAGTAAGGACACATTGATTTCTAACAGTCTGCACACATCTTTTGATTCAAAATTCACAGGAAAGATGCTTTCAATCTGCTTGTAACAGGCTTCCAGGTTCATTTCAATGAGATAATGCACCTATAGGGCACAGTGGGTTACTTTTTTAAATGCGTTTTTAAGCATGTCTGTAAAGACTTGATGTAAAGCAGGCTTACCACACACTACGATATTTCTAGTAATTGCTAGCGATATCGTACGCAAAAGCACCCACCCCCGTCGTGCATGCGATATCGTGTGATCGCTGCCGCAGCGAACATTATCGCTACGGCAGCATCACACGCACTTACCTGGTCGGCGTCGTCGCTGTGACTGCCGAACAATCCCTCCCTCAAGGGGGAGGTGCGTTCGGTGTCAAGGTGACGTCACCGCGACGTCACTAAGAGGCCGGCCAATCAAAGCGGAGGGGCGGAGATGAGTGGGACGAACATCCCGCCCACCTCCTTCCTTCCTCATTGCGGGCGGGATGCAGGTAAGGTGAGGTTCCTCGCTCCTGGGGTTTCACACACAGCGATGTGTGCTGCAGCAGGAACGAGGAACAACATCTATAAACAACCATTAACAATTTTTGGTTTTAGGACGACCTCTCCATGGTGAACGATTTTCACCACTTTGGAGGACATTTAAGGTCGCTGGTAAGTGTTACACGGTGCAATACCGTTAATGACGCCGGATGTGCGTCACTAACGACGTGACCCCGACGATAAAACATTACCGATATCGTAGCGTGTAAAGTCCTCTTAAATCCTTTGGCACAACTTCCATTGGTAAATTATGAAAAATGCTCATTTTTAACCCTGTTTTGCAATAAAAACTTGTCAAAAAACAAGATCTGCTCTTAATTTTAACGTAGATTATGGGATATAGCAGTGGGGTCTATAAAAAAAATGCATCAAAATTATCATAGAGTAAAAAAATAAAAAACGTCCATAAAGATTTGAGCTACACAGCAATTTGCACCATATTGGAAAAAAAAACCACATGCAAAAACAGTCAAAAACGACGTGTTCTTATAAACTTTCTAAAAAACATGTGTACATCCCTGGGAATCAGGGTCTCTGCCCTACATCATGATGACATAGCAAAAACCTGCTGACAGATACTCTTTAACTTTCTATCCACTCTATTCAAGTGCAATGTTTTTGTTTCAAACGTTTGGTATGTCAGACATTACTTTACATTGCGGACATAGAACAAAACATTAATTTCTAAACAGAATACTGGATTATTTTTCGTGTTTTAGACAAGCCCATCAAAAATTGCTTTCTGGGATTTGTTCCATCTAGTAAACTGTAAAACATTATTTTTATTTGGAGATAAGTAAAACTAGAAAAATAATAATAATAATATAATATAATATTTATTCACTTATATAGCGCTATTAATTCCAGAGCGCTTTACATACAAAATCAAAAGAAAATTCTTTTTGTGTTTCCCATATGTAAAATATTTTTATGACCTGGAGACTGGGAGGTTGAGAGCAAAGGTGGAAAATAATTGACTACCACGTAAAAAGCTCCAGTCTTCTTGTAGACCCTGTAACCCAGTTCAGCCTGTGACAGGCTAAATCTCACAAAGGTTCAGATATTTGTGGCAAGCTTTCCGGAACAGAGAATGGATGGATAATAGTCTTTGAAACCAACAGATCCTTATGTGATTAGCAGGGCCATGAAGCATGGAATACGATTAACCTTCCTGGCGTGAAAACTCAAAGCTTTGCCACCCACATTTAGAAACTCAATAGCTCTTTTGACAATCACCAAAACAACTCAATTGCCTATTTTAACACAACAGTTGCAAATTAAATATAAATACTCCTTTACCTATTCTATACAGAAAATTCTAAACTGGTAACATTGTTACTGCCATTTAATTGTTCTACAATCGTAAAATTACATGGTATAAGATGAGACAGCCATAAGGGCACGTTACACGCTACGATATATCTTACGATATATCGTCGGGGTCACGTCGTAAGTGACGCACATCCGGCATCGTTTGACATATCGTAGCGTGTGACAGCTACGAGCGACTGTGATCGAGCAAAAATACTCACCTTATCGTTGCTCGTTGACATGTCGCTCATTTTAAAAAAAATCGAACGTCCGGTTGTTCATTGTTCCCGAGGAAGCACACATCGCTCCGTGTGACACCCCGGGAATGATGAACTGCAGCTTACCTGCATCCCGACGGCAATGCGGAAGAAAGGAGGTGGGCGGGATGTGACGTCCCACTCATCTCCGCCCCTCCGCTTCTATTGGCCGGCCGCTGAGTGACGTCACTGTGACGCCGAACGTCCCTCCCCCTTCAGGAAGAGGATATTCGCCGTACACAGCAAGGTAGCTTGGAAGGTAAGTACGTGTGACAGGGGTTACTGACTTTGTGGGACACGGGCAAGAAATTGCCCGTGCCGTACAAACGATGGGGACGGGTGCGATCGCACGAGATATCGACGCGTGTAAAGCAGCCTATAGTTTTCATGGTGGAGGAGAGATTGAACAAAGATCCTAAATCTTATCATTACAAAGACGGGGTGCACACTAGCCAATAGTGGCCATAAAATCAGCTATGTGTTTGCCGATTGGCAGTCATTTAATAGCTTGTTCACACAGGCCGAAAGCAAATCTCATGCACACAAAATGATCGGTGATGAATTGTTCTATATGCATAGACTGTCATTGTCCCTGGTAGCCGTTTGAACAAGGTGATCCATCTGGGAAAACATCTTGTGGACAGATGAGACCAATATAGAGATTTTTTGTAAAGAACATCATTCTACTGTTTATCGAAAATGGAATGAAGCCTACAAAGAAAAGAACAAAGTACCTGCAGTGAAACATGGTGGAGGTTCAAAGCTATTTTGGGGTTGTTTTGCTGTCTTAAGCACTGGGTGCCTTGACAGTGTGCAAGGCATCATGAAATCGGAAGATTAAAAAGGATTTTGGGTCTCAATGTAGTGCCCAGTGTCAGAAAGCTGAGTTTGCGTCCTACCTCAAGGGTCTTCCAGAAGGACAATGATCTCAAGACTCCCCCCTGAAAGGGATGGAAACAAAGCGCCGGAGAGTTCTGAAGTGACCATAAATGAGTCTGGGTCTAAAACCCATTGAACACCTGTCCAATTATGTCCAATTTTGTCTAATTTGACTTTTGTTCTCAGTTTTTTCTTTGTGTTGTTCCAACACACACACACACACACACACACACACACACACACACACACACACACACACACACACACACAAATAAAAAAAAACAATTTTTACTATGTTTTTACTAGGTATGTAATATTTCAGGGTAAATTATAGTAATAGTATTTGCTTTCACAGGCCAAGCTTGATTGGCTTAAAGTGCAAATGAACTCGCTGTTATTGCACAATGGAAATTCTTAGAAGTCATTTCAGAAAATTTAGAGGGAATGCTCCAGTGACCTTCCTTCATTAGATCTGTAAATCTTTACTATGCACAGACCAATATAATGACAAGTCACGCATCTCATTTGGACAACATCTTAGCTTTTGCAAACAATTTAATGTAATTAATATATAACATTTTCTGGCCCTTGTACATTTGTAAAACGGTTGGCAGAATAATTATGAAAAATGCATCTTATTATTATTGTTATTACCTGCTGTTTTAAGAGCCATTAATCCTATTAGCTAGTGTTAAAAGACCTACAAACAATGACTCAAGGATCTCTATCAGAGCTGTACACCATATGAGTTGGCCATCTTGAAAGACGAAAGAACCAAACACTGTTTGGAAAAGAAGGAAACAGTGGTAGAAAATTCAAGGCACCAGAAAGGGTGGACTTTACATAAAATTTGCATAAACACTTTAAAGACCCAGGTTGGAGGGTAACTTTAAAGGGATCGTACGAAGTCCAAAGTTATTTCCTCCTAAATCCCTATATATTTAGTGCCATAATCTAAACTGTTTTCTAATATACTTGAATTAAATATCCCTACTGTTCCCTAACTACACTATCTAACCACTATTCTTTTTCCTATTTGCTGTCTGATGACGTTTAGTTCGAGAATCCCAGTGCTTAAACGAAGCATCATCCGGGGGCAGAGGCTGTAGACACTGCTCAAAACACTGCTCCCTCCCTAAAACAGAGCGTCATCAGTGATGTTCGTTTCAGGGTTCGGACTAGACATGGCAGGTTGTGCGGTGTGATGTGCAGATTGACAGCGCACTCTCTGTTGCCAGCTCAAATCAACAGTAACTAGTTGGTACCACACTGTTAGAATACCCAGGGTGCTGAGACCAGCAATACCCCCAAAAGCGACATCACTGGTCTCTGCATGCCATGTATTCTGACAATTTGCTCTGCTTCTGGCTCGTTACTGCTGATTGGAGCTGGAAGAGAGAGCGCTGTCATTATGCCCATCACACAGCACACAGGAACTAGCACAGCCTCTGAAAAGAGCATCACTGATGATGCTTTGCTTCAGGAAAGGACAGGAGCTGCTGCAGTGATTGTAGCCTTTGGGCCCTGATGAAGCTTTGTTTGAGAATCCCAGCATGCACTGTGATTCTCAAACAAAGTGTTATCAAAAAAGAGAGTTTCTCATTCAAGTACAATTATGGTCGAAAGTGTTGGCACTCTTGAAATTGTTCCATAATCTGAATTTCTCCCAGAAAATTATTGTAATTACACATGTTTTGTTATACACATGTTAATTTCATTTGTGTGTATTGGAACAACACAAAAAAAAAAAACAGGAAAAAAAAGCAAATTAAATATAATTTCACACAATACCCCAAAAATGGGCCCAATAAAATTGTTGCCACCTTTCAAAAACTGTGGATAAAACAACTTTGTTTCAAACATGTGATGCTTGTTCAAACTCACTTGTGGCAAGTAACAAGAGTGGGAAATATGAAAATCACACCGGAAACCAGATAAAAAAGGGAGAAGTTGACTTAGTCTTTGCATTGTGTGTCTGTGTGTGCCACATTAAGCATGGATAACAGAAAAAGAAGAAGAGAACTGTCTGCGGACTTGAGAACCAAAATTGTTGAAAATTATCAACAATCTCAAGGTTACAAGTCCATCTCCAAAGATCGTGATGTTCCCAATGCACAACATAATCAAGAGGTTTACAATCCAGGCTAATCTCCCAGGATGAACAAGGATGGCAGAGAAAAATTAATGAAAAGTTGCAACGCTGGAGAGGAGAGTCTGGATGATGGATAGGCAGCCTCAATCAAGTTCCATAGAAATTTAAGCTTTCTAGCAGACTTAAGGGTGCTTTACACGCTGCGACATCTCTAACGATATATCGTCGGGGTCACGTCGTTAGTGACGCACATGCGGCGCTGTTAGCGACATCGCAGCGTGTGACACCAAGGAGCGACGATCAACGAGCACAAAAACATGAAAAATCATTGCTCGTTGACACATCGCTCCTTTTCCAAATATTGTTGCTGCTGCAGGTACGATGTTGTTCGTTGTTACTGCGGCAGCACACATCGCTATGTGTGACACCGCAGGAACGACGAACATCTCCTTACCTGCATCCACCGGCAATTAGGAAGGAAGGAGGTGGGCGGCATGTTCCGGCCGCTCATCTCCGCCCCTCCTCTGCTATTGGACGGCTGGCGTGTGACGCCGCACGAACTGCCCCCTTAGAAAGGAGGCGGATCGCCGGCCAGAGCGACATCGCAGGGAAGGTAAGTCCGTGTGACGGATGTAAGCGATGTTGTGCGCCACGGGCAGCGATTTGCCCGTGACGCACAACCGACGGGGGCAGGTACGCTCGCTAGCAATATCGGTACAGATATCGCAGCGTGTAAACTACCCTTTAGGGTGCATCAGTGTCAGAGTGAAATATCCGTCAACATTTGAAGGAAATGATAAGCTATGGCAGGAGAACCAGGAGGACCCCACTGCTCACACAGATACATAAAAAAAAAGCCAGACTGCAGTTTGCCAAAAAGTACGTGACTAAATCAAAATCCTTCTGCTAAAGTGTGTTGTGTAAAGATGAGATCAAGAAGGAGTTGTTTGGTAAAGCACATCATTCTATTGTTTACGGAGAACAGAATGAGGCCTACAAACAGAAGAATGCAGTACCTATAGTCAAATATGGCGGAGGTTCAAAGCTATTTCTGGGTAGCTTTTCTGCCTCTGGCATTGGGTGCCTTGATTTTGTTCAAGGCATCATGAAATCTGAAGATTACAAAAGGATTTTGGGTCACAATGTAGTGTCAGAAGGCTGGGTTTGCATCCTAGGTCATGGATCTTCCAGCACCACTATGACCCCAAACACACTTCAAGAAGCCCTCACAAAGTGACATTACAATATAATACAATTCCACTTGTCCTTTAGTAAGGTGCCTTGGAGGGGGGTTACAAAAATGCTGAATTTCAGCAAAGCAAAGTTTGATCAGCTTAGAGAAGACCTTCGCCAAATTGATTGGGACAATGTCCTCAAAAATGGGAGCACAGAAAATAAGTGGGAAATGTTTAAATCGGTATTAAACACCCACTGCGAGCTAGCCATACCATACAGAAATAAAAGGGCTAGGAACAGGAGAAAACCAATGTGGCTAAATAAGGATGTAAAAGGGGCAATGAATAATAAGAAAAAGGCATTTAAAAAGCTAAAACAAGAAGGCAGCGAGGAAGCATTAAAAATATATAGAGAAAAAAATAAAATGTGTAAAAAACAAATATATTTAGCAAAAGTAGAAACTGAGAGACTCATTGCTAAGGAAAGCAAAGCAAATCCCAAACTATTCTTTAATTATATAAACAGAAAAAAGATTAAAATTGATGGTGTTGGCCCTTTAAAGAATAATGAGGGTAAAATCATAGAAAGCGATGTGGGAAAAGCAAATGTTTTAAATACTTTTTTCTCAACTGTGTTCACACAGGAAAAGCATATGCCAGGGGAAATGCAGAGTGATCATGTAAATGCCCCATTAAGTATGACCTGCCTAACCCAGGAAGAAGTGCAGAACCGACTTAGTAACATTAAAATTGACAAATCACCAGGCCCTGATGGCATTCACCCTCGGGTATTAAGGGAGTTAAGTAATGTGATAGACAGGCCTCTATTCCTTTTATTTAAAGACTCTATAGAAACTGGGTCTGTTCCACTGGATTGGCGGCTAGCAAATGTGGTACCAATATTCAAAAAAGGGTGCAAAAGGGAACCTGGAAACTATAGGCCGGTAAGCTTAACATCTGTTGTGGGTAAAATGTTTGAAGGGTTTTTAAGGGATACTATTATGGAATGTCTCAATGTTAATAACTGTTTAACTCCATATCAACATGGATTTATGAAGGATCGCTCCTGTCAAACTAACCTGATCAGCTTCTATGAGGATGTAAGCTCTCACATGGACCGAGGAGAATCATTGGATGTCATTTATCTCGACTTCGGTAAAGCATTTGACACTGTCCCACATAAAAGCCTGCTAAGTAAAATGAGAAAGCTTGGGCTCGGGGAAAATGTGTGTAGATGGGTAGGTAGCTGGCTTAGTGGTAGAAAACAAAGAGTGGTTATTAATGGTGCATACTCAGATTGGGCCAGGGTTACTAGTGGGGTGCCACAGGGGTCTGTATTGGGCCCCCTACTATTTAATATATTTATTAATGATCTGGTGGATGGTTTACAGAGTAAAATATCAGTATTTGCAGATGATACAAAACTATGTAAGGTAGTTAACACAAAGGAGGACAGTTTGCAACTACAGATGGATTTGAGTAAATTGGAGAATTGGGCTGAAAAATGGCAAATGAGGTTTAACACAGATAAGTGTAAGGTTATGCACATGGGAAGGAGAAACAGATGCTACGATTACTTACTAAATGGGAAACCGCTGGGGAAATCAGACATGGAAAAAGACTTAGGCATCTTAGTGAATAAGAATCTAAATTGGAGTGCCCAGTGTCAGGCAGCAGCCACCAAAGCAAATAGGGTGATGGGATGCATTAGAAGAGGTCTGGGGGCACGAGATGAAAACATCATTCTCCCTCTGTACAAATAACTAGTCAGACCACACTTGGAGTATTGTGTGCAATTTTGGGCGCCGGTGCTGAAGAAAGACATTACTGAACTTGAAAGGGTTCAGAGGCGGGCTACTAAAATAATAAATGGAATGGGTGCATTACAATACACGGAAAGGTTATCAAAATTAGGTCTATTTACTCTAGAAAAGAGAAGACTTAGGGGAGACCTAATAAATATGTACAAATATATCAGAGGGCCATATAGAGATCTCTCCCATGATCTGTTTGTACCAAGGACTATGACAAGAACAAGGGGGCATTCTTTTCGATTGGAGGAAAGACAATTCCTACATCAGCATAGAAGAGGGTTCTTCACGGTAAGAGCAGTGAGGCTCTGGAACTCTCTTCCTGAGGAAGTAGTGATGGCCAACTCACTGAATGAATTTAAGAGAGGAATGGATGCATTTCTTGTTAGCAAAAGTATAGAAGGTTATAAATAGCATAATCTTACAGGTAGATAGAAGAGCGACCTAGATTATTAGAGGAATGGGGGGGCTGCAATACCAAGACAGGTTATTAAACTTGGGGTTAGTTAGTTAGGAAAAACAAAGGCTTAGGGGGATCTAATCACAATGTATAAATATATGAGGGGACAGTACAGAGACCTTTCCAAAGATCTTTTTACACCTAGGCCTGCGACTGGAACAGGGGGCATCCGCTAAGTCTTGAGGAAAGAATGTTTAATCATAATCACAGATGAGGATTCTTTACTGTACGAGCAGTGAGACTATGGAGCTCTCTGCCGTATGATGTTGTAATGAGGGATTCACTACTAACATTTAAGCAGAGCCTGGATGCCTTTCTTGAAAAATTTAATATTACCAGTTATGTATATTAGATTTTATGACAGGGTGTTGATCCAGGGAACTAGTCTGATTGCCGTATGTGGAGTCAGGAAGGAATTTGTTTCCCCATTGGAGCTTATTTGACACATTGGGGTTTTTTTGCCTTCCTCTGGATCAACATGTTAGGCTACAGGTTGAACTAGATGGACTAAGGCGGGCTTTGCACACTGCGACATCGCAGCCCGATGCTGCGATGCCGAGTGCGATAGTGCCCGCCCCGTCGCAGCAGCGATATGTGGTGATAGCTGGCGTAGCGAAAATTATCGCTACGCCAGCTTCACACACACACTCACCTGCCGTGCGACGTCCCTGTGGCCGGCGGCCCGCCTCCTTGTTAAGGGGGCGGGTCGTGCGGCGTCACTGTGACGTCACACGGCAGGCGGCCAATCGGAGCGGAGGGGCGGAGATGAGCAGGATGTAAACATCCTGCCCATCTCTTTCCTTCCGCATATCCTACGGAAGCCGCAGTGAGGCCGGTAGGAGATGTTCCTCGCTCCTGCGGCTTCACACACAGCGATGTGTGCTGCCGCAGGAGCGAGGAACAACATCGGACCGTCGCGTCAGCGTAATCATGGATTACGCCGACGCTGCACCGATGATACGATAACGACGCTTTTGCGCTCGTTAATCGTATCATCTAGGCTTTACACACTGCGATGTCGCATGCGATGCCGGAAGTGCGTCATTTTCAATTTGACCCCACCGACATCGCACCTGCGATGTCGCAGTGTGCAAAGCCCGCCTTAGAGTCTCCCTTCAACCTTAAAAACTATGAAACTATGAAACTATGAAACAACACCCTGACATCTTCACCCACAGCCATAGATGAACATATTATCATTTCATCATATTAAACATCACCCTATTAAGGCAGCAGTGAATGAACAGTATTCTTCGACTGCATTTTATGGTCACTGGTGCTTTCTGATAGTTTTGATACTGGAGATGATGCTGTTATGGAGCTCAAAAACCAAAATACACATCTCAATAATAAATCATGGTAACAGCTTATTGCCCTGCGCTCTCTGCACAGATGACACCTCTATCCGTTTGTAGAGTGCTATTTTCCATATTATCACTGATTTGTAAATCGACCATTTTTATATTGTGGAATTCAGAGAAAACGCAGTAATATTGACATTAAAGCAAATCCACAGTCATTTCTGTCTGGAGCGAGAACCAACACAAAAGAATAAAACCCCATTGAAATGAAATGCTATTACCGTTATCAGAAAGGATGTGCACTTTCACTTACAGACACAGATATTAATGTTAGAACACAGTGAAATGTGAGAGATGTTTGACTACAAGACAGAGTTGCCATCTTGACTTTTTATTGTTTCTGGACAGCTTATCAAAAAATCACGGACAGATAATATTTTTTACGGACACACTGCCTACAGCCCATAATTCTGATATGAAGATATCAGCTGTGTTCACCATACACTGTGAAATGATGATAATTACAGTCAGAATAATCTGCACAGGTTTCTTCAGCTTCACAAAATCACGAGCGCCTTAAATTTTTGAATGGACGGAGTAAAAAGGGCCTATTTTTATGGACTGTCCAGAAATTTCTGGTTGGTTGGCAGCCCAACTACATGATCCTCCAGCATCAGGTGTAATGCTAGTCTTGTGGGCAGTAAATAAGCCCTACCCGAACATAAGCCCTAGCAGGAATTTTCGGCCTTTTCGGAGTAAGGCTTAAATAAGTTCTACAGTAGTTTCTTTTCAATACCAAAGTGTTCCTGCAGCTAAAAAAGTTAAAGAATACAATAGGACACTTCATTAAAGAAAGCAGATATCCCCAAAATAGAGAGGACATACCCACGAATCATACTCACCAGACCCTGAATGGGACGCTGTGTAAAATTGGGACTTGCACTGGAACGCATCGAGGACCTGGGGTAGAATCCACGAACACATCCGGTGATACTGTACTGATCCAGGGATGCAATAGAATGCAAGGACCTGCGGTGGAACGCATGGAGGACCTGCAGTGGAACACATTCTACTGCAGGTCCTTGTGTTCCACAGTGCTACCGGCCAGAAGAGGTACAGTATCACCGAATGTTTCTTTGTGTTTGTGTGTGTGGGTATGTGTGTATGATGTTCCTGCGATCTCATGTTTGTGTGTGAGTGCTGGCCAGAAGCAGGGGACCGCTGTGGAGCCCACAAGGACATTCTATGAGCACCCACTGTGAATCACAGGAGGGCCTGGGAGCAACACAGATGTCTGAAATCTGGCAAGTATGATTCTAATGGGGGGTGTCTGCTTTTTTTTGTGGGGTAAAGTTACTCCCAACCCTCTTCAGATACTCCAAATACAGATTATAGAAATAGAAAAACTGTAAGTGCAGCACTAGTTTGTTGTCTTCTCACGTTGTCTGCCTTAAGCCAATTTTTTGTAAAACCCATTAAAGGGAACAAACCAACAGGATTTTCATATATAAAGTAAAGCCAGTGCTATACTGGTGCTAGGATGCTGAATGCAAGCATACCTTTTGTTCTTAGATTGGAGGTTTAATTTCAGAAATATGTGCAAGTAAAGTTCCAGCAATGCACTGCTATTTGATTGATAGGTGCAACAGGAAGGGAAAATGTGGGTTGGGTTTTTCTATCTATTCAAGCTCCTGTCTGTCAGCCTGCGCTGGAATTAATGTCTAAGACATCGACAGGTGGAGGAAGGCCAGGCAGGCAGACAAGGGCGGGAATAGATAGCAAAACCCGACCCACATATTCCCTTCCTGTTGCACCTGTCAATCAAATAGCAATGCATTGATGGAAATTTACTTGCACATATTTCTAAAATAAAACATCCAATCTCTGAACAGAAGCTATGCTTACATTCTCCATCCTAGCACCAGTATAGCACTGGCTTTACTTTATATATGAAAATCCTGCTGGGTGGTTCCCTTTAAATTTGGTATACACAAGGTCTGCCTTTGTAGTACACACACTATATATAGAATTAGGCAGCTGATGTAACATTTCATTCATATGCAATCAGACCCATGTGGATGGTAGATCTCCATTTATGCCATATTACGGCTTTTTTTTATTGCTCTTGTAAGATTAGCCAGTAGGACGAAATCAGGCGTCTCATACAAGCGTTAACTAAGAGCACTTACAGAAGTTACTCATAATATCTACAATGTTTTTTAACAATAGGACATTTATGAGTCAGATCAGAGGGAAGAAAATGAATTGTGAATCACTAAATACTAGCTTTAATACTTGGCTGTGTCTCAAGAACAACTGACCGCACTGAGCGTACCTAGCAGAGCCTACTCCATAGCACTGCACAGGAATGTGAAGCCTTGTGTAACACCATGGTCTCTATGGTGAATATTTGATTGGTGAATGTCAAATTGCTAACACATGAATAATTTTCCTAGATTTTGGAATGCGTATCCCATTTCATTTTTAATTTTTTTTTTATGCAACATGATTTAGAAGTTGCTAAAACTGAACGATCTTAACCTTATACATGATAATGTGGAAATCAGAAAATTGCAAAGTAAAAGCTGCTCTTCTCTGAATTCCCAGAATACAGGCTATACTCTACAGTGCTCAAATTCTGCTGACAGCCGTACCATCCAGACGCTTACTGGCAGTAGCAGTCAATGGAAAACCTTACACCTTGCACCTTGTGATATAGTGATGTGGCGCCCCTGAGGCTTCAGTCGCCACAGAGGTACTGCATGTCAGCTAGAGTTGTGGTGCCCCATCCTGAGTAAGGAAAAGGTCATCCACTGGTAGACACAAAACACAGACATTCTCACTCAGCAACGCTCCATCAGACCAGGGTAATGTGGGGTGATCTAGTTAGTGGGAGCAGCCTGTAGGAAGTTAGACAGTCGGAAGGAGTAGTGGAGGAGTGAAGACCTGTAGTCTTGAGCTAGTGTAGTTCGGCCCAGGCACAAGAGAGAAAAGGTCCTAGAGCCAAAGGGAAGTACACCATACACTTGTTCTACATACGACATATTGAAGTGGAGGGACTTGGCCGCAGATGGGGATCCAGTCCCTGGACTAGAGGAGAAGAACCAACGTGCTCAGCTAGTAAAATCAGAGGCTAAGGATAAAGATAGTACCAAAGCCAACTCCACACACGAATCCGCTGGAAGGTGACCACATAGGGCCAAGGGATAGAGCTTCAAGCCACCCAACAGGGTCCGCGGACACCGGCTCAGGGCACTCTGTGCGTAGGCGCGGGACAGGCGGGCAAGAAGTCAGCGCAGGAAGACGACCAGGGATGGAATATAAGAAGGGTGCACCGGTCTTGACCTCTGAACAATCCGGGATCGATTGGAGCCCATCACAGTGGAACCCAGCACTCCAAAGGCGGTCACTGACTAGTCGTGTTACCTTGGAACCTGCTACAGTGAGTAAAAATCTTGAGACTGCATCCCTGTGTCGCTCCATTATTCGCCTGCGCCTCTGACCCTGCAACCCCCGCCATAAAAGACTACTACTCCCAACAGCCCTGGGGCCCAGCTCTACCTGTGGAGAGCTATATCAACTCAGCTGCTTCACCATCTGCCCCAGAGGTCCACTCCCGCAGCGTCGGCTGTCTCTGGCTGAGTGCCACAGATGGCGTCACGACATCTCCCTTGTAAATATCCACACAATCACCATCTTTATTGAACGACACTGCCGGGGTCACGGAACTGGGCCTGGCCATCGTGGCATCCACACGGCTAGAACCGCGGCCCGGTAACAAGTAACCCCGAGGCCCCGGTGCGGGCATGTCAGTGACTCCAAATGAAGTCCCGTCCACACCTCTTGGGAAAAATGATCATAAATGTTATTATGTGCTGCAGTTATCTAAATTTACATTATTTCAGATTTTTTTTCCAATTTGGTGTAATGTAAAAAAATCACCACTAAACTATTAGATTTAATAAGATCATCAACAATTTGGAATGTACTTTTCTTGTGGTGGATGCACAAAACAAAAAAAGAATTAGTGTGAACCGAGCTTTACAAGGGCCCTTGGATGCGGTGTCTACTACTGCAATGCAGTTGTAGGTCACATAACACTGCCGGCTGAGAGAGGAGGGGGCTACCGGTAATCTTGGCCCCTTGCATTCTCGCTGACCTTGCAGCTATGGGAGAATGTGTATATAATATGGCTCTTAATGCATATCCTGCCCGATCTGTCACTGTACTCACAGTTTATATATGATGCAGTGGTTTATTCTTATAGCAAATGAGAGCGCGGTCTGCAGACAAAGCTCAGATAAGCCACTGCTGTCAATCATCAGTGATGGAGGAGCAATGCAGAACATGAGGGCAGAACGCTGTACTGTGCCTCTTACATACACCGGGGGTGCACCGAGCAGCACATTTGACATGTTTGACTAAACTTTAATTTCTGCAGAAAGGAGGAAGCAATAAGACAGTATCCACTATAGGCATCATTTTTATAGGGGCTATATCATACCTCCCAACCGTCCCGGATACAGCGGGACAGTCCCTCTTCTGAGCCTTTGATCCCGGGTCCCGCCCGTGAGGCTGTTTGTCCCGGCTCCACCCACCCACTGTAGCCCCGCCTCGCTGTTTCTCCCTTCTACTATTCATTACAGAGCCGAGCGCGCACCTACTCCTGTGACTGCTGCTGAGGTATGAATCACCCCCTGCAGCAGAGCGACCCCCCTGCAGCAGAGCGACCCCCCCCTGCAGCAGAGCCCCCCCACCTGCACCAGAGCCGACCCCCCCAGTCCCGGAGCCTGCGTTTGTCTGCAGCTGTTCTCTGACTCCCCGTGTGCGGCTTCTCACTGCTGCAGACACGCGGGGAGTCAGGAAGCTGAGGAGAACGTGCAATCACACTTCTCTCTCCTGCAGATAGCAGTGACAATAACCTATGCAGAGTGACATCTGCAGGCTTCTATTAGCTTACCGATCAGTGGTCTCCTGCCTGTGGAGCAGAGCTGCTGGGTCCTAGCTTCCCAACAGCTTCAGCTCTGCTTTATCCTGGCTCCCCTACCAGTTAAAGGGAACATGTCAGCAGAAATTTCACAATAAAAATAAAAGATTCCCCTCTGCAGCTCCTGGGCTGCTTCTAGAAAGGTTCCTGTTGTTATTGTGCCCCCTTTGAGACCTACAAAAATACTTTATGAAGTCTTACCTTTTTGTATGCAAATGTGTTTTTATGGTCACGGGGGCGGGCTGTCTGGCGTCCGTTATTCCCCCTCCTGCCGCTTTACGCAGTCCCCCATTGCTCATTTACATACACAAGGACGCCTTCCTCATGTAACTGTCCTTTCGAAGTTTTGCGCATGTGAACGCTTTTTCAGGTGATTGCGCAGGCACGAGATTATGGGCGGCGCTGTGATTGTCATCAGCAGCGTTAACCAAGTACCCGCCCATAATCTCGTGCCCGCACTTTTCCCTCTGACTCCACCGTTATGCGCAAGTGCTGGCCATATGAACCATGTTACCTATTACTGCTTGCACGAGATTATGGGCGGGTACTTGGATGACTTTGCTGATGACAATCACAGCGCCGCCCATAATCTCGCGCCCATGGTAATAGGTAACGTGGTTCATATGGCCAGTGCTTGCGCATAACGGTGGAGGCAGAGTGAGAAGCGCGGGCACGAGATTATGGGCAGGTACTTGGATGACTCTGCTGATGACAATCACAGCGCCGCCCATAATCTCGCGCCCATGGTAATAGGTAACGTGGTTCATATGGCCAGTGCTTGCGCATAACGGTGGAGGCAGAGTGAGAAGCGCGGGCACGAGATTATGGGCAGGTACTTGGATGACGCTGCTGATGACAATCACAGCGCCGCCCATAATCTCGCGCCCATGGTAATAGGTAACGTGGTTCATATGGCCAGTGCTTGCGCATAACGGTGGAGGCAGAGTGAGAAGCGCGGGCACGAGATTATGGGCGGGTACTTGGATGACGCTGCTGATGACAATCACAGCGCCGCCCATAATCTCGCGCCTGCGCAATCACCTCAAAAGCGTTCACACTTTGCACAGTGCTTACTCCCGCGAGAGTGGCACTGGGCATGCACAAAACTTCAGGAGGACAGTTACATGAGGAAGGCGTCCTCATGTATGGAAATGAGCAATGGGGGACGGCGTACAACGGCAGGAGGGGGAATAACGGACGCCAGGCAGCCCGCCCCCGTGACCATAAAAACAGATTTGCATACAAAAAGGTAAGACTTCATAAAGTATTATTTTAGGTCTCAAAGGGGGCACAATAGCAACAGGAACCTTTCCAGAATTCATCCCAGGAGCTGCAGAGGGGAATCTTTTATTTTTTTTGCTAAATTTCTGGTGACAGGTTCCCTTTAAAGGGAACCTATCAGGTGCAATATGCACTCAGAGCCAGGAGCAGTTCTGGGTGTATATTGCTAATCCCTCCCTAACTGTCCCTGTATACACTAGCATAGATAAAGGCATCTATAGAAAAAGTATTTTTAAAGAGCTTATATCTTATGCTAATTAGCGCGGGGACTAGTCCCAAGGGCGTTACTTCACTTGGCTAGTCGGCTCATATAGCGTGTTAGTACTCACACAGGGGCGTAATAACATGCTAACATGCTATGCGAGCCGACTAGCCAAGTGAAGTAACGCCCTTGTGACTAGTCCCCGCGCTCATTAGCATAAGATATAAGATCTTTAAAAATATTTGTTCTTGATCTCTTTATCTATGCTAGTGTATACAATGACAGTTAGGCAGGGATTAGCAATATGTACCCAGAACTGCTCCTGGCTCTGAGTGCATATTGCACCTGACAGGTTCACTTTAAAGGGAACCTGTCACCAGATTTGGGGCCTATAAGCTGCGGCCACCACCAGCGGGATCTTATGTACACATTCTAACATGCTGCATACCTCCCAACCGTCCCGGATACAGCGGGACTTTCACGCTTTACGTTGTTTGTCCCGTTGCCACGGGCAGGACGGCCGGCTCCCGGGCTCCGCCCACCCACTCTCTCTCCGCCTCCCTGCTTTTCCCTCCTACCATCCTAGTAGACGTGGCATAGAGAGGAGCGCTGCCTGTGCTGCTGCTGGTACAGTAAACTAATCTCCCCAGCGCTGATTTCCCTCCCTCCCCCCTCACCCCCGGCCGGAGCCTGTCTGTGCGGTCGGCCGGCCGCCTGTCTGTGCGGTCGGCCGGCCGCCTGTCTGTGCGGTCGGCCCGCCACCTGTCTGTGCGGGCGCCCCCCCGCCGCCTGTCTGTGCGGGCGCCCCCCTGCCGCCTGTCTGTGCGGGCGCCCCCCTGCCGCCTGTCTGTGCGGGCGCCCCCCTGCCGCCTGTCTGTGCGGGCGCCCCCCTGCCGCCTGTCTGTGCGGGCGCCCCCCTGCCGCCTGTCTGTGCGGGCGCCCCCCTGCCGCCTGTCTGTGCGGGCGCCCCCCTGCCACCTGTCTGTGCGGGCGCCCCCCTGCCGCCTGTCTGTGCGGGCGCCCCCCTGCCGCCTGTCTGTGCGGGCGCCCCCCGCCGCCTGTCTGTGCGGGCGGCCCGCCGCCTCATTGTGCGGGCGGCCGGCCGCCTCTCTCTGCGGGCGGCTGGCCGCCTCTCTGTGCGGGCGGCCCGCCGCCTGTCTGTGAAGGCGGCCGGCCGCCTGTCTGTGAAGGCGACCGGCCGCCTCACTGTGGCTGCCTGCGTGTCCGTGCTGGAGGCCCGCCGGCTGCCTGCGTGTCCGTGCTGGAGGCCCGCCGGCTGCCTGCGTGTCCGTGCTGGAGGCCCGCCGGCTGCCTGCGTGTCCGTGCTGGAGGCCCGCCGGCTGCCTGCGTGTCCGTGCTGGAGGCCCGCCGGCTGCCTGCGTGTCCGTGCTGGAGGCCCGCCGGCTGCCTGCGTGTCCGTGCTGGAGGCCCGCCGGCTGCCTGCGTGTCCGTGCTGGAGGCCCGCCGGCTGCCTGCGTGTCCGTGCTGGAGGCCCGCCGGCTGCCTGCGTGTCCGTGCTGGAGGCCCGCCGGCTGCCTGCGTGTCCGTGCTGGAGGCCCGCCGGCTGCCTGCGTGTCCGTGCTGGAGGCCCGCCGGCTGCCTGCGTGTCCGTGCTGGAGGCCCGCCGGCTGCCTGCGTGTCCGTGCTGGAGGCCCGCCGGCTGCCTGCGTGTCCGTGCTGGAGGCCCGCCGGCTGCCTGCGTGTTTGTGCTGAATGGGTGTGGATGGGGAGTGGATATGGGCGTGACTGTGAAATGGGTGTGGTTAGGGGGCGTGGCCTAAAAATTTGCCGCGGCGCGCTACGCGCGCCGCAAACTTTGTCCCTCTTTTCCTTCTTTAAAAGTTGGGAGGTATGGCTATATTCATCCACAATGCATAGTTTAGATATACTGTAGAATTCCATGCACCACTCTTATTACTTAATGCCTGACTTGAGACGACTTTTCAGCAAAGTGCTAAGTAGTCCAAACTAAAGAATCCAAAGCATCCCAGTTATTTTCTAAAAGTATCTAATCATCACATGTAAAAAAAAAACACAAAAGTTTATTTATATTTGTGACATAATCAATAAAGAATACTGTACTGGTTAAAATCAATGGAGAACACAATTACCAATTTTTACCATGAAAAATCAGGCTAGCTTTAGGTTCCGTGTGCTTCTGATGCTGCAGAGGTAAAGCTGCCTCATATAGCAGCATCAGGATACCACAGTTCAGGCCCGCAGTGCCCCCACTGCAATCATGACGTCAGGAGGCTGGGGAGCAATACCCTCCACTGCAAATGTGGCGCCCCTGACCTAGTCCCGGCGCCACTGAGTACTGCACCCATGCTGGGTGAGTGCAAACAGGTAATCCAAAAGGCTGGAATAGGGTGTGTACGCACAGACACATAGTGACCAGGTCTCCCACACACTAGAGGGGACCCTTGGGCAGACCAAAGAGGGGGCGTTCCTCCACATCTCAGCTAGGGGTGCTGGGGAGGGGCAGGAAGCTAAGGTGGCAGTGGCAGTCAGAATAGGAGTAGGAGAGGAGCAAGCCAGTCTGAAGCGGAGAGCGCAGGAAGAAGGAGCGAGCAGGCACGCGGACACGCTAGTCAGACCCTGCCCGTGAAGTAGCCGTTAGCGGGGGAGAACGGTCACCAGAAGTTGGACAGAAAGACGCTGATGAAGTCAGCTGGTCGTGTACGGAGACTTCTGGTGGCTAGGCACGCACGGGGAACAGGTCCCTAGAGCCAGATATCCATTTAGTGGTCTGCTAAACCTGCCGGTGGGGTGGACAACAAGTCCCACACCAACCAAAACAGAGTCCGAGCATCAGCAGCAACAAGGGGGCCCATAAGGAGGATCGAGCCTGGAGCCATCTTCCTTGGTCCACGCTGCCAACAAACTGGCCAGAAAGGGGAGAAAAGGCAGTTGCGACTTCCCTGGATGAATCCCATGGTATTTTAAGTCAGGGGTTGTCCGAAACAGGAAGTGCTAGGAAGGCGAGTTAGCAGTTACCTGGTTCCACCTGGTCTATATCAGCATCGCCCAAGTTACCTCACAAAAACACCTGAAAGTGAGTAAACAAGTTGAAAGACTTTTTGGACTGCGACTGAGTTATTCTACGACCTGTTGTTCTACCCACATACACCCGAGCCCCTGGGGTCAGCCTCACTCTCGGGAGGCCACACCATCCTACTGCAGATTCCATCAGCCCCAGATGCTCGTTAAAGCTGCAGTGGCGGTCACCCATAACCCCGACCACAAACCGAGAGTGGCGTCACGACTCAGATGTAACCAACCTGACAGACCTGTTGCCAGAAGACCCAAAAAGGAGAAGCCCCTGCAGCGTCCCTGGAGGTGGAGCGGTGTCCCTGGGGCGACTGCCGTGGCAGCGGGCAACACACAATCATGACATCAGGAGGCTGGGGAGCAATGTTCTCCTCTGCAATCATAACGTCAGGAGGCTGGGGAGCAATGCCCTCCACTGAAATCATGACACGTTAAGAGACTTGGGAGCAATGCCCTCCACTGCAATCATGACGTCAGGAGGCTGGGGAGCATGCCCTCCACTGCAATCATGACGTTAGGAGACTTGGGAGCAATGCCCTCCACTGCAATCATGACGTCAGGAGGCTGGGGAGCATGCCCTCCACTGCAATCATGATGTTAGGAGACTTGGGAGCAATGCCCTCCACTACAATCATAAAGTCAGGAGGTTGAGGAGCAATGCCCTGAACTGCAATCATAACATTACAAAGTTGGGGAGCAATGCCTCCCACTGTAATCAAAAAGTGAGGAGGCTGGGGTGCAATACTCTTCACTGCAATCACGACGTCAGGAGTCTGGGGAGCAATGCCCTCCTGCGTTACAAGATAGGAATAACTATTAAAGTACACAAATGTGTGCCAATATTTTGGTCTAAAAATTAAACACTGGCCTAAAGGGGGCTTTACACGCTGCGACATCGCTAATGCGGAGTCGTTGGGGTCACGGAATTTGTGACGCACATCCGGCCGCATTAGCGATTTTGCTGCGTGTGACACCGATGAGCGATTTTGCATCGTTGCAAAAACGTGCAAAATCGCTCATCGGTGATAGGGGGGGTCCATTCTCGATTATCGTTACTGCAGCAGTAACGATGTAGTTCGTCGTTCCTGCGGCAGCACACATCGCTATGTGTGACGCCGCAGGAACGAGGAACCTCTCCTTACCTGCGTCCCGGCCGCTATGAGGAAGGAAGGAGGTGGGCGGGATGTTCCGGCCACTCATCTCCGCCCCTCCGCTTCTATTGGGCGGCTGATCAGTGACGTTGCTGTGACGCCGCACGGACCGCTCCCTTAGAAAGGAGGCGGTTCGCCGGTCACAGCGACGTCGCCGGGCAGGTAAGTATGTGTGACGGGTCTGCACGATGTTGTGCGGCATGGGCAGCGATTTGCTCGTGCCGCACAACAGATGGGGGCGGGTACCCACGCTAGCGATATCGGGACCGATATTGCAGCGTGTAAAGTAGCCTTAAGTCCACAAGCACATTTTGAGTATTCGGTCAGCATGTCACATCAGTGTTTGTAAACCAAAACAAAGGGTGTGTATAAAATACAGGAGTGTTGACGTGTTTCTATTATACTTTTCCTCCTCTGATTGTTCCACTCCTGGTTTTGGACTACAAATCCTGAGGTAAAAAACTCACCAAATACTCAATGTGTGCACGTGGCCTAAATGTAGGAAAACTAAGAGGTGGAATAGTTACAATAGCTCCAATTATATCATCCAGCCATCATATATCATGAGCCTCTGTCATACATTTTGTGAATTTTATACCACATTAGTGTAAGTTTTCACAGTCTAAATATTTGCCACAATTAGTAAATCTGCGCCATTGTCTTTCCACACACTAGTATTAATACACAGGTCACGCTCCTATTGAACCACACAGCTGACATACTTTCCCTTTTAGAATTTTCACTAGATTTGATAGGAATAACTATTTTAATAGTGAAAACCCTTGCAGTACAATATAACGGTGTAATGGCACACACTGTTCTAGCGTGAGACGAGTTTGCGTCCTCAGCGGTGTAACCTGTCCTCCATAGAACAATATGTATAGGATGTAATAGCTATCATACATATTTATGGCAGCAGTCCCATTATGTGAAAATAACATCCACCCTAATGTGAACTGAGCCCAAGCCCAAAATACTGCGCCACAAATAAAATGTATCACATCCACAGAGCCGTCTAAACGCAGCTACAACCGATGCGGTGACAACCCACCGACTATGTCATCCTCGCATATTCTGGCATACAGCTTGATTACTCCATTAAAGCCTGAATACAGAAACAGTATCTATGTGCGAATACTCCAGGGGCTGCATCAGATCGCTGAGCTAAAAATAAGATGTTCATAAGGAGCTACTGCAAACGGGAAGATCAGGACAGGGCTCTGTACATGGCATAGAGAAAGCATATACCGTAGAGTAGCAAACATACACACCAGCAGAAGGGAGATTCAACGTCACTAATCATACAAATCATGGCATAGCACCAATTAGTATTATGTTTTTCTACCTTGCTATATGAAAGTACTGATAATTGTATGACTTTACAAGCATGGGGCCTGGGGGGGTATTTCATTTTAGGTCTTTGGGGTTACACATAGCATTTTAACATACAGTATGTTCAGTGGCTGTGTAGGGGCTTATGTCCAAAGCCCTTCAAAACGTGGTTTGGATGTATGCGCTGATGAGGGTATTGACTACAATAATGCGGACAAAGTAACAGCGTGCTGTCGGACATCATTTTCGGCTGTATATGCCTAGATGTATCCACATCTTGTGATTTACACTTGTTTTACTACTGTTATGAGACATTAGTTTGCCTTACAGCGTGACCACACTGCCTTAAGTAGAGATGAGCGGACCTGAGGAAGTTCGTATTCGCTGGGTTCAGCGGGTTGTTGGCTAAATATCACTTCGGGGCTCGGACTTGACCTGGACTTTATCCCAGAGCCTGAACCCCATTGGAAGTCACTGATTGGGCAGTTTGCCAACATACAGCCAGCCATAAACAGTATTTACAAGGGAGGGAGAGCAGTTTTTGGTTGTTTTTTTTTTTACACACTACATCCGAAAACGTTATTTTCACCCTCAGTGAGAGCCATTCAGAGACTGCAAATAGCCTTCACTGGGCCGAGCATAGAGTGTACCCGAGCACCCGTCGCTCAATGCGATTTACACTTGTTTTACTACTGTTTGGAGACATAACCTTGCCTTACAGCAAGACAACACTGCCCTAAGCAGAGATGATTGGACCTAGGTAAGTTCGAGTTTGCCGGGTTCAACGGGACGTTAGCTAAATATCAGTTCGGGACTCGGACTTGACCTGGACTTTATCCCAGAACTTGAACCCCATTGGAATTCATTGATTGGGCACTTCGCTCACATTTAGCCAGTTAGAAATGGTATTTCTGGGGCAGGGAGAACAGTTTTTTTGGGGGTTTTTTGGACACTACATCAAAAAACGTTGTTTTTACCCTCATTGAGAACCATTCAGAGACTACAATTGGCCCTCACTGGGTCGTGCACCGAGTATACCTGACCCCCCCGATGCACCATTTAACCCCTTTGCATACGTGCAGCACCTGAACTCCGAGCTCGGGTTCGCTCATCTCTAGCCCTAAGCGTTATCATCAGGGTGATTTAACACTTATCTTGGTTCTATTGTATTTATGTATAGATTTTGATGTTTTAATAGAGGAAACATCATTATATAATGGTATATTTATCTATTCTGGATATTATTTTGCCAATGAGTAATCGTGTAGGACGTTTTTCTTTTCACGTACAATGTTAACATGCAATGTAATTCCTCCTCTAACATCATATCTTATTTATAACACTGATGTCTGACCGTGTAGTCTGAGTCTTTGTTCTGCCTTCTGTCATGAGGCCTAGGTGTGGCACCAGGATGCTCCAATGAACTCCGTCAGTACAAAATGACTGCTCATACCAAGCACCGGTGGCCTGTACATCCTTAGCATGGCTATGACCAGTTCACATTCTCATCTACTTGTTTTTCATCTATCTCCGCCATGCTCTTCTTTGATTGACAGCTTTGACTTTATAAAAACAAGAGTTGGGTAGATTGAAAACAAGTACGTGAGAAGGTGCAAGGACCTGCTCAGCCACACCAAGGGTGCACCAAATGCATGTGCTTGGTTTGAACAGTCATTTTGTCCTGAAAGACTCCCTTTAAACTTAGCCACAAATATATTCATTAAAGGTGACAGCAGATTAGAATTATTTATATCAATACATGAATGGAAAACAAGATCAAGAAATAGAAGGACTCATGGCAGCTACAGTTATTAGTAGATTGCTTCTATTTTTAAAATGTTGGCAACTATATATGTTACACTGAGATGATGGATTAAACAGACGGTCAAGAAAGCCAAGTCTACATGATCTCAGGAAGAAAATAGCAAATGATCTGTAAACAGTTGTCTTGTACCATTGTAGATCCTGTTTAGCAATGTATACAACACACAAACTATGACCTAGACAGACGCTGACACATAAAATCAGCATTTAATTTCCTGGGAAGCTACAAGTAGCAATGTCAGGGCTGGAAAATGCAAACACACATACCAAATAATTACCCTTAAAGGGGTTTTCTCACAAAGTTCATTGCAATCAATAGATCTTGGAATAATAATAATTTCCACAATTGGATGTGATAAAAGAAAAGTTCCTGAGCTGACATAATCTTATGTATGTGTCCCTGCTGTGTACTGTGTAATGGCCGTGTCTGACCGTACTGACCGTACAGGAACATGGTCTGATCACACCACATCTCCTGGGCAGGGGAAGAAGCAAAAGAGAGTATATAGACATTATTACAGCATGGGATAGCGAATTATTCTTTCTTTGAGGTAAAACATTGCCTAAAAAAGGAAGGGAAATATTTTACCTCACAAAAAGAAGTGGTCCCATCCAGACTCCAAGATATGTGCATTCTTTGTACAAATGCACAGTATACAGAAGATTATCTGCACTTCTATGATTGGTATAAAGGGTACTTTGCACGCTGCGACATCGCTACTGCGATATCGTTGGGGTCAAATCAAAAGTGACGCACATCCGGCGCGGTAACGACGTCGCAACGTGTAAAGCCTAGATGCGCCGATAAACGATCACAAAAGCGTCGAA
Organism: Anomaloglossus baeobatrachus; assembly: GCF_048569485.1. Taxonomy (NCBI): domain Eukaryota; kingdom Metazoa; phylum Chordata; class Amphibia; order Anura; family Aromobatidae; genus Anomaloglossus; species Anomaloglossus baeobatrachus. The sequence goes on along the minus strand of NC_134355.1, from coordinate 548,583,062 downwards.
AATCGGTGATCTGTGTAGCGTCGGTCATTTTCATAATGTCACACGAATAGGAGATACGATGTTGTTCCTCGTTCCTGCGGCAGCACACATCGCTGTGTGTGAAGCCGCAGGAGCGAGGAACATCTCCTTACCTGCCTCCACCGGCTATGTGGAAGGAAGGAGGTGGGCGGGATGTTTATGTCCCGCTAATTTCTGCCCCTCCGCTTCTATTGGCTGCCTGCCGTGTGACGTCGCTGTGATGGCGCACGACCCACCCCCTTAGGAAGGAGGCGGGTCGCCGGCCAGAGCGACGTCGCAGGGCAGGTAAGTGCGTGTGAAGCTGCCGTAGCGATAATGTTCACTATGGCAGCTATCACAAGATATTGCATGTGCGACGGGGGTGGGTGCTATCACGCTCGGCATCGCTAGCCGATGCTAGCGATGTCGCAACGTGCAAAGTACCCCTAAGGGTGATTAATGCAACTATTAGGGTATGTGCCCACGAACCGCACATGCAGGAGACCGTAGCTGCCCATGACCATGATTCGCACGCACAGGAGATCGCAGCTGCCCATACCCACGATCTGCACATGCAGGAGACATCAGCTGCCCGTGTCCATGATTCTCACGCACAGGAGACCGCAGCTGCCCGCATCCACAATCCGCACACGCAGGAGACTGCAGCTACCAGTGTCTACAATCCACAAACGCAGGAGATCGCAGCGGCCCATACCCACGATCTGCACATGCAGGAGACTGCAGCTACCCGTGCCCATGATGCTCACGCACAGGAGACCGCAGCTGCCCGTACCCACAATCCACACACGCAGGAGACCGCAGCTGCCCGTGCCTACGATCCGCACATACAAGAGACCTCAGCATCTGTGCCCATGATCAGGGTTCGGATCTCTGCAGACTTTTGCTGTGTTTTCCGATTGAGAACACTCGCGTCTCCGTAGCATAAATTGACATGTTGTGGCTCAGAAAACTGTGCCGCATGTCAGTTTACGCTGCGGAGAAAAGAAGCACAGAGGGCAGGACATTTCTATAAATCCCATCCACTGTGCTTGTACTGTACAACGCTGGGTTTTGGACTCAGTGAAAACACTCTGCATCCAAAACGCTGCTATTCATGGTTGTGGGCACGAGCCTTAAAAGGCCTCTTCCTTCCCAACAGAAGCCCCTGACATGAGGGCGCGCTGTGGACAGCCTTCCAGCCATCACTAATATAAACTACTTCAGAAATCCACCTTACTGAAAATGCTGCAAAAACAACCATGAAATGATTCACTTGTTCAATCAATCAACCTTTGTCTTGGCCTAGGGATATCACTCAGGTACAGGACAGATTATTTCCAGCCTCGCTCCAACATTAATAATGGAAGTACCGCAACCAAGCTGGGCGTATCTTTTACAGCGACCTGAATGGAAACTCTGAGATAAGGAATTGGAGCTTTAGATGGGTTTACTTTCCATAACAGCGACCCGAATGTATTGGAACGTCCCTAAATGCAGTGCTATTACACATAATGCCCACATTATATAGTGTATGCATCTGATAAATCCTATCTGTGCGGGGTCTGAGAGGAGTACACGGTGTATTCAGGGGGAGGATTCATTACGGCCACAGCCTGCATTCAGCTCATTAAATATTAACCATCCACGTATGTTCTACTGTGTTCAATACATTTGTCAGCTAGTTATGTCTTCTGGCGGACAACCCCCGTGCTATCAGATCTGGATAATATTATTTTCCTGCAGCGATTCTTGATTACAATTCAAGATCCCTTTTCTTGCGAGAAAGCCTGGCACCTTAGCTGGTAACAAGTCAAGTCCATCATAAAACCTGCTCAGCACTAATCCTTCTAGAAACACACATGGAAATACATTCTGTTCAAGAGCAAACAGAGGATAACAAATTGGCATCTGCAAAGTAGCACAATCCTTAAGAATAAAGTAACTGCAAAATAACCTTAACTTTCCACACTGCAAAGCATTCAGGAATTTTGTTTACTGGCAAACCAATGTAAAATAAAAGCCAAGAAGTAAAATAGAAAAAAAGGTAAAACCTTGAAAACCCAACAGTGTTCTGGTCACTGCCTCCACAATGTTGTGCAACCTGTAGGCGGTTCATTTTGGGGAACCAGAAGAACAGATAACAGTATTTTGCTGACTTGCTTAACATACCTACTCTACCAGAGGTCATCCGCCTTCACAGCAGGTCATGTAGAAACCTGGCAAAAACTGTATGGTGTCTGCAGGACTAAGAACAGGCTCTTATATATATTTGTATTTCTCTATTATACCCAGTGTGCAGCGTTTTATGGATTTACTGGATATACCGTGTTTCCCCAAAAATAAGACCTACCCTGAAAATAAGCCCTAGCAGGAATTTTCAGCACTTTCAGCATAAGGCTTAAACATAAGCCCTAGCCTTAAAATAAGCCCTAGTCGCGGATCAATAATAAAGTGTCCATGCAGCTAAAAAAGTTAAAGAATCCTGCAGGACACTTCATTATAGAAAGTGAGCACCCCCCAAAAGAAAGAAGACAGAAGACCCCACAATCATACTCACCGGATGCCGAACAGGAGGATCTGCAGTGGTACGCATCAAGACAATGCAGTGGATCGCACACCCGCTCATATCAGATCACACACACACACACATCAGATTGCACACCCACATCAGATCGCGCACACATAAGATTGCACACCCGCACATATCAGATCGCACACCCACACATATCAGATTGCACATCCACACACATCAGATCACATATCAGATCGCGCGCACACACAAATCAGAATGCACACCCACATCAGATCACACATCAGATCGCGCACCTGCACACATCAGATCGCGCACACATAAGATCGCACACTCGCACATATCAGATCACACACCCATACACATCAGATCGCACATCAGATCGCGCGCACACACAAATCAGATCGCACACCCGCACACATCAGATTGCACACACACATCAGATTGCACACACACATCAGATTGCACACACACATCAGGTCGCACATCAGATCGCGCGCACACACACACACTCTCCACATCCAGTGATACCATTTGCTTCCGGCCCGCAAGGGAATCTGGGATGCAGTGTAGTGCAGAGCGAGGACCTGTGGTGGAACGCAGTGCCCTGGTGCATTTTTCAGGGCAAAAAATAATATAGGACAGGGTCTTATTTTCAGGGAAACACGGTAGTGCAATGTCTTTTAGTTGCCATTATGTTCAGATGACTACTACTGGAACCATGGCTATTCATTGCTGGTTTACACGTACCTTTATATTTATTATTTCATTACGTAGTAGATTGCCATCTTTAATTTCGAGCCAATGCTGCTCATATTTGCTCTCAGAGTCCTTGTTACTGATTTTGTAAAAACAACATGGAGGTAATAATAGCGCTGTAGGCTGCATGTTTGTGTCTGATGAAGGGATGGACACTATGATACAATCCGCTGCCCTTCTGATGGAGCACAAGAATGGAAATGAAGAGCGCGGATGTGAACAGAGCCCAAGAGATTTTAACATAATTGGTCAGCATTAGAGATGATGAACCTCTAATTGTAATATCATTAGTGGTTATAGAGTATATAACAAGATATATTGCATTCACATCCTTGGACAGTAGGGTAAAAGCAAAGTTTGTGAATGAAACAACATAAAATCATTACAAAAACTATAATACTATCATAAATTTAGTACTTACGATCAAGTCCATTGATGTATCGCATTGTAATTTCACAGTGACCCCATACAGCGCTGACAATAGGGTAAAGTTTTTTCCCTTTAAGTCCTCTGAAGGCAACTCCTAAATATTGTCCATCAACGATGAAGCTAAGAGTTCCCTCATCCATGTCTAACACTACTAGCAAAGAGTCTGGGAGTACAAATGCTTCATCAGGTTCCAGAAAAGCTGGATATGTAACACCAGGTTGGTTTTTACAGTTGTAATAGAGTTTGTTTCGTCCTAGGTCCCAGCCCCAAGACTCACTATTGCTTCCTACCAATGAAGTATATCCAACTGAATGTAAAGGGGCATCACCCGTTGCTACCCCCACAACAGCATGCGTTCCTCTTTGTCTTGTAGGCCAATGAATTTGCCAAACATGAAGGCCTCTTGTGTAGCCAACTTTCCCTCTGATGCAGTCTGTACTTTGTGCAACTGGGTGCCGGTGGAACGTCAGACGGTCGTCCTCCTTCACGAAGATATTCAAAGACCGGTCTTCATTGTTCCAAGCATGTTTGTGCTGAACTTCCAAAGTAGCCATGGGCATATCCAGCAGCATATCTAGCCTAGCAGGTTTACAAAAGTCAGGGCCCCTTAGTTCCCTTTTGACCGGTCTATACGGGGGGTCCCGTACATCCACAGACTTTATACTCCCTGAGATCTTCTGACCCATTTCTTTCTATGGGTTGATAAAAAAGGGACAGGGTAGGGGAAAGGGAAGATGTTCCTTTGTTTCCTTCTGTTACCTCATTAAAAAATGTATATGGAAGCCAGTTACTCTTGCACCACAAGCAGCCGATGAAGACCCTCAGCAGACCAGCACTCTTCTACAAAGCTTTTCCTGGAAGAAATGAGAACAGTATATTAGTTTGGGACGAATGACATAAGTGGGTTTGTACATAAAATCAAGTTTCTCAGCCTTGGACCTTATGTTCCTAAACATTGTTTATCTGATATGCGTATAATGTGTTGCCAATTAATAATTTCTCCGTTCACAGTTGTTGCATAAAACTGATTCCATGCTTTATCCGAGAAGCCTGAAGAGAACAAATCTAAAATCTGAGAAGTGCAAGAACCCCGGAGATAGCGCAGAATTTCATACTCTAAATGCTTCTCAAACTTCAGAGGCAAGATACTGTACCACGTACAAATCACAAGACGTAATGAATGCACATCAACTGTGTCTAGGTCCAACTTTGTGCCAAATATGTAGTGTAAAAACAAGCGAAAAAAGAAAAGGTTTCTCTGAGCGAGGGCACGTTCTCTGATATCTTCTAGCTACTAAGCTTGAAATGCTACACAAATTGTAAAAACTTCAGAGGCCTCTCCTATAGACATAAGTCTATATCTTTCCGAGGAATTGGGGGCAGCTGACAGGTTTAGACACCCTGCACAGACTCTGACTAACTAAAAACAAAATGTGCCTGAGAATGTACAGAGCTCACAGTGTGCTACACAGACAATAACTTCCTCTGATTCATAATGGGATACAGACACACACCGCTTTCCTTCCCTCCACCCCTCCATAAGTCTAGCCAAAGCCTCGCCTTTGGATGTAAGAACATTATTCACATTCCTTTAACTAACGGTTCTCCGTTGGACATCAGAAGACACTTCTTCACTCTATGGACGATTTCAGATTTTCTATATATATTCTGCATGTCAGGTTTTAATAAAATATAAAATGTAGCTATAATATATGCTATGTAATAAGTAAAAGACCGCTGCGAGTCACACCAGCAAGGTCACAGATATCATCATAATTGGATTTATATATTACCCAAATTACCCAATTTAAAAATCATCTATTAAATTGGAAAATATATGCTAAAAATGAATCAGTAACCCTGACACCTATAGCTTCCATATGTATTAGACAAAAGGAAAAAGAGAATAGACAAGACCGATATACTTTTTTTTTTTTCAAATACAGATGGAGAGGACTCTGCAAAAAGGTAATGTTACAACTGCAGCGGTTAAACCATTACAATTTTTATTACCTACTGTACCCAGAAGAAAAATTATTAATGCACGACCACTGGGTGCCCCAAGGATAAGAAGAACAGAGGTCCTGAGCCCCATTTCATAAGAGTAAGGGCTCTTTTCCACTTGCGATAAAATAATCACTGCGATACTCGTCTCTAAAACGTGGACGAGTGTCATGTGCATGGTCTGCGTTTTTTTTCTCACCTAGCATCCGTATGACATGCGAGTGTCATGCGAGTGCCGTGCTAGTACCGTGCGAGTGTGTAGATTTTTCTTACCAAGGATCCGTGTGACATGCGTATGCCATCCGTATGACATGCGTATGTAATGCTGTGCGATATTTTTCTCGCACCCATAGCAAGTCTGGTGTGATCTACGCAGCCATACGCGGCACGCTGCGATTTGTACCTCAGCACGGTTAGAGCTGAAGATAAAATAGCAGAAGGACACTGATTCATTGATTAACATTGGTGCGAGTGCAGTCCGATGTTTTATCAGATCGCACTCGCACATGAAAATCGCAAGTGGAAAAGAGTCCTTAGGAGCAGTGGTCACAAATTCGCACTTCCACTCTAACTTCCAAAATGCGCACTTCCACTCTAACTTCTAAGATAGCCATGTACAGCTCACAGCCGTCACCATCCTTATAGGCCTTTTAGATGTGCCGATTGTAGCACTAATCAACCGCCAACTGGCTACATGGAGCCAATCCAAGGTTGTCTTCTGGTCTGTTTAGACCGGCTGTCCAGAATTTTATGCACACAGAACGACCATTAATGACATCGCTCCGTGAGCACAGAATATTACATTATCGGTAGTACATCACCTGTTTCAACACGACCATGTGCTGCTGATAACGAAGATCTTTAAGCTTAAAAATAATTGCACTCAATGAGCAAACATTTTGTTCTCTGCATCATTACCACCACGCTTTGATGCATTCTTACACAAGATGTTGTTTGATGTTGTGCTTGGTTCCCAAAAAAACCCATTAAAAGACAACATAAAATAGAAACTGGCAGAAGAGAGGAGCAACATTTTAAGAACCATTCATCAAACATAAAATCTTTACTAAACTATACTAGACATAGCCAGATGTAACCATGCTGATTTTATTTCTCAAAAAAAAATCTGATCTCTCTGGCACAGCTCGCACTTAAAGTAGCACTCCCACTAATATTTTTATTGATTAAAGTATGTGAATGTGGATGCAATGTACAATGTAGTGTAGCAATTGCAATGTAGACCACGGGTGGGAAAAATTCTGGGCTGTTCCTGACCAGGAGTGACCTATGGAGCTTAGTTCTCAGAACAAAGCTCCATAGGAATTGATGGATTTCTTTTTAATTAAAGGAAATCTGTCACCAGGTTTTTGCTCCCCTATCTGAGAGCAGCATAATGTAGAGACAGTGTCCCGGATTCCAGTGATGTGTCACTTTCTGAGCTGTTTGCTGTCATTTTGATAATCAATATTTTCTCTGCTGCAGATGTAGAAGTTATACAGAGCTCATGAATATGCTGGACTACCTGGCAGCACGCCAAGCAGTCCTCTAATGATAATCTCCTGCTGATTAAACAATGATTTTATCAAAACTACACTAAGCAGCCCAGTAAGTGAAACACCGCTGGAATCAGGGACACTGCCCCTACGTTACTGCTACTCTCAGATTAGGTGGCAAAAACCTGGTGACAGATTCCCTTTATTAAATTAGTGAGTGTGGGGGATTCTTTAGTAAAAAAATATTTTTCATGTGTGTGTTTTTTCACTGTATATTTACTGTGTCAGTAATGAGAATATCTGATAGATGCCTACCCATTACTAACCCCTGAGCTTGATATCAGATGAAATAAACCCCAAAAGTATTACCCAGATTGCCACCACACCAGGGCAATAGGGAAAAGCCAGATGAAGTGCTAGAATTGGCGCATCTAAAGTTTGTGCACTTCTGGGATGGCTGCAGGCAGCTATTTTTAGGATGCGAAGGGTCAAATAACCATGGGCCTTCCCAACCTGATAATACCACCCCCAGCTGTCTGCTGTACCTTGGCTTTTCATCATCAATAGGGGAAACGCCATTTAAATAAATAACTTTAAAAAAATGGCGTGGGATCCCCTCTATTTTTGATACCCAGCCAAGTAAAGTAGATAGATGAGGGCTGCAGCCCGCAGTTGTCTGCTTTACCAGAGCTAATTATCAAAAATAGAGGGAACCCTAAATATTTTTTATTATGTACTTTGTTCACAGCAGTGGACAGGCATGTTCCCCATTCAATAAAGCTTGTTGATTGGCTGTGCTGCAGCCTGTCAACAAACTTTATTAGCATATGAACAGCGCCCGAACTCCAAACTCGGACACAGACATTTTTCATTTTTCGAGTTTGAGCCCCATACACCCGGTGTCTGGTATGAACCCCAAACTTTACAGTCCAGGTTTGCTCATTTCTAATTTCCGTCCCCAATCAAATGAATGGATCCTGCACTAGATCATTTTATTTCTGTTTTTGAAATCCCAAAATGGATCCAAAAATGGAAATAAACTACAGGACATGTGAACAGAGCGTAAAGAGAATATGATCTGATGTAATCACAGCAGACAAAATTACTGGTGCACTCACTGGGTTACAGTAAATTGGGAGGGAATGAGTCATTCTGAAAACATTGAGCTAAGAATTACACACAAGGACAAGAAATATTACTAACATTTACTACTGTACATCATCGAGAGACAGTTGCTTCAGACACATCATGTCATTTCAACACCGCCAAGGTTTGTTATTGTGCTTGCTGTTAGCGAGAAGTCAGAGACTGTACGTACTGTACTCCTGCCTCCGATATTCTCTATTTTCTTTCCTTTGGAGATCACATTTGTGACAATTGTGTGGATCTGATTGAACTTTGTGTTGCTACCAGATGTTATGTAACATTTGCAATCGTTTACGATTTCAGACATCAAAGTTTGGGTTCTGTCACAATGAATTACTGCCAGTGACGCAACACTCCTATCTGCAAGGCACCAAATGTGATAAAAGGGTTTATGTCAAGTCTCCTAATTAAAAACAGAAGAAGGTATTTTTGTTTTTCACAATTTTTCTCTCATTAATATTGACCAATCATAACTGGTCAATATTAATGAGAGGAAAAAATGTGAAAAACAAAAATACCTTCTTATAGCATGGGGCATAGATCAACAAACTTAAAGATGTGGTTCACTACTTATTTTTCCACGCCACATCGATATAATGTTGAGAAACAAGGCTTCTCTCAAATACCTTTTGTTGCTAATAGTGCCTGTGAGCGGCACTATTGCAGTCCACTCATCCCCTTCCCGTGACCCCCCAGGCTCCGTGACCTCTGATGTCTGGAGATGTCATTTCAACTTCCAGTTGACTTGACATCACCGCGGCCGGCTCCAGTCTTCCTGAATGACTGGGCTGTGGGCAGCGTTTCACCACTTATCGCAGCCCAGCATCACAGCGCAGCATCTCCCTGCTCTCTCCTTAACTGCAGAGCGCCGCAAGCAGGACCAATGCTGGGCTGTGACGAGTGGTGAAACTACACGCACAGTCCAGTCACTCACGGGAGCCTGGGGCCAGCTGCGGTGATGTCAGGTACACTGGAAGTTGACCTGACATCACTGGACATCAGAGGTCACGGAGCCCGGGGGGTCACGGGAAGGGGATAAGAGGACCGCAATAGCGCCGCTCACAGGCACGATTGGCAACACAAGGTATTTGAGAGAAGCCTTGTTTTTCAACATTATATTGATGTGGATTGGAAAAATATGTAGTGAATTACCCCTTTAAAAGCAGCTTTTGACCAAGTATTAAAGGCCACCATGCACATTAGACGTCTGTTGGCCAAATAATGGTCGCTTTTGGTTCAGCCGGCAGCCATCTCAGCTTCTCTTCCATATATAGGAGCACTTGTTAGGCCATCTGCCCTGTGTTCTCTATGAGATACCTGATGCCAGAAGTGTCTGGTGACGTCTTATCTGCGGGAGAGAATACAATCTGGCAGTCGCAAATAAGACATGCCAGATCAATATTTCACCCAACAATAACTTGTCTGGAGCACCCATGCATATTAAACTTTTGGCCGAACTTGTTGATATCGGTGGGTTCAGCTGACATTAGTCTAATGCATATCTTGATCCCCTATCTACAAGAGAGGTCCTCAATAGCATATCAGTCTGACATTTGGCACCCCAGAAGCTGTTTTTTGATCCAAATGTGTAGAATATTAACCCTTTTAATGGAGCTGCTCAGCAAAGTGTAATGGCCACTCCTGGCTGCTGCAGGCTACCACAGTATAACGTCTATTTTTAAAAAGAGGAGCTTTGCTGCAGTAGCCGGAAATGTCCAGCAGTGTCTATTACAACATGAATGGAGCTGCGCTTCACAGAGATTAAATGCAACTACTGCAAAAAACTGCTGATCAGTGGAGACACGGTGGGTGTCAGGCCCTTAAAAGTCCGCTATTGATGACCTACTCTTTACATGGATCATCAATGGACCCCAATGGACAACTCTATTGACTAATTGACTGTTGGGACACAGAAAGTAAAAGGAAGACGGGTGGGCAGGAAGAATAGAAGGAAGAGAGGGAGAAAAAAAGAGAGAAATGAGGAAGGTAGGGTTCGTGGAAGGGAAGAAGGGAAGTCAGGGAGAAGGTAGGAAGGAGACAAGTCAGAGAAAAGGAAGGAAGGAAGAAAGGAAGGAAGAAAGGAAGGAAGGAAGGAGGGAAGTCAGGGAGAAGGATGGATGGAAGGAGGGATGTCAGGGGGAAGGAAGGAAAAAACAAAAATGAGGGAAGAAGGAAGGAAGGAAATAAGGAAAAAACAGAGAAATGAGGAAGGAGGGAAAAGAGAGAGAGAAATGAGGAAGGAACGGAGGAAGGATGGAAGGAAGGAAGGAAGGAAGTCAAGGAGAAGGAAGGAAGGCCCGAGATTTTTTTATGTTCTTTCAGAATAAGTTTAATTGTGCATTAATAAGACAAGTTGCATGTTTCAAACAACTGTACCTAATAAAAAAAATATATTTTTTTATATAAAGATATGAAAAAATATAAGATACTGAAAAAATGTGGGGAGCTCAATGTAGGAATACTTGATCAAAATGATTTTACTACCAGTGTCATCCGTACAATTTCACAAATAATACTCCTGGAATATTTTTAAGATATACTGTAACTTAATAGTGGTTTATCACTTTTTCTTTTTTGTGATAGTTTGTCTTAGTATATATCCATATATTCTTTTAAATTTCATATTAAAAGTAATATCTTAAAAAAATATTGCTGAAGCATTATGTGTGAAATTGAGCACAATGCAGGGCTGCATGGCTACATTTAGTGATGAATAGAAGAGAAATCTAAATCAAATCAATATTTAGTGTGACTGTTCATTGCCTTCAGAGCAACATCAAAGCATCCATTCTTCTAGGAACTCTTGCACACAGTTTTAAAGGAACTCGGCAGGTTGTTCCAGAAATCTTGGAAAACTAACAACAGATGGTCCCCACAGAGGCCTGATCTCAACATCATTGAGTCTGTCTTGGATTACATGAAGAGACAGAAGCCTACATCCACAGAAGATCTGTGGTTACTTTTTGAAGATGTTTGGAACAACCTCCCTACCGAGTTCCCTTAAAAACTGTGTACAAGTGTACCTAGAAGAATTGATGCTTTTATGTTGTTCTGAAGGCAATGGACGGTCACACCAAATATTGATTTGATTTAGATTTCTCTTTTATGGATTCACTTTAATTTTGTTAATTAATAAAAATAAACTATTAACACTTCTTCTTTTGAGAGAATTTTGCCTAAAACTTTGCATATACCTCCAAGTTACAATAAAAATCCTAACTTAGATTTTTGTTTCGGATCATTTAAGAAAATAATGTCTTCAAATACAGGTCTAAAGTCATGGCTCAAGAACCTTCCAAAACATTTTTATCTGCCAAAAATATTTTCCACAGTGAACATACTGCACTGACAAAACAGAGACACCATCCAATATCCAGCTCAACGCTGAACATCATGTGGTTATCCATCAACACAACTTTCACACTGTACCATGACACCTCAGTTGACTATCAATTAATAATATAAAGTGATAATCTATGGTTACTGGAGAACTTGAAATAATAACCTAGTTTCATTTGGCTGCTGGATGTTTAGTCTGATACAAACTGTTAATGAATTGTTCGGCACGTCCACATGGTTTTAGGTTAAACAAAGTATATAGCGAATATTGTACAATCATTGGACACATTCAATTTCCTGATTATCTACTGCTAATTTTGTTTCATTTAAAGGAGCCTTCCACCCCCAAAACTCAATTTTAATTATTTAAATAGTCATACCAATACTCTAATATTCTCAGATATGATTTTCCAGAAAGCAATAATTTATTATTCAAGTTGCGGTGCTTAGTTCACCCACGGCAAGGCCAAGTACACTGCTCTACCAACCTACCTCTATGTTGATTGACAGTGCACACTTGTCCAGAGCGAGTGCCGGTTGAGTAGAAAGCCTAACTATACGCATGCACACTGACACTTCTGGAGCTGAGTGGGCACTCACACATCCCTCTCTCATGTCTGCTTTGACTGTCAACCCCAAGCAGCGCTCACTCTGGGCAATCGAGCATTGTCAGTCAACAAGGGGCAAAACTCTGCACTGAGAGCCTGGACATGCCTAACTTGCTTAATAAAGTTCATTTTTGGAAAAAACATTGGAAAAGCTACAGGCAAGATTAGCAGTGAAATTCACAACAAAGACATTGCGGTTTTAATGCAATTGGAGGAAAAGTGTGAACGGAGCCTAAAGGTTACTTTACACGCTGCGTTATTGGTACCGATATCGCTAGCGAGCGTACCCGCCCCCGTCAGTTGTGCGTTATGGGCAAATCGGTGCCCGTGTCGTACAACATCGCTAACACCCGTCACATAGACTTACCTTCCCTGCGACGTTGCTCTGGCCGGCGATCCGCCTCCTTTCTAAGGGGGCGGTTCAAGCGGCGTCACAGTGACGTCACATGGCAGCCGTCCAATAGCAGAGGAGGGGCGGAGATGAGTGGGACGTAACATGCCACCCACCTCCTTCCTTCCGCATTGCCGGCGGATAAGGTAAGGAGATGTTCGTCGTTCCTGCGGTGTCACACATAGCGATACGCTATACACAGGTACGAACAACATCGTACCTGTGGCAGCAGCAATATTAAGGAAAGGAGCGACGTGTCAACGATCACCACAGTGCCAGTCACACCTGCACGCACCAAAATCCCAGTTCCCACTCCAAACCAGGGGTAATTGGCTAGTCACACACAAAGGGGATTGCCACCTAGAGGGGGGAGCAAGTCCAGGGGACTGGACAACCTGGTGGAAGGGGACAGAGAGCAGTGAAGTCAAGACAGTTACATAGTATAGAGGGAAGTGGAAACATGTGCCTAGAGCTGGGTCATGTAACGGTGACCGGGGGCACAGGAGAGTGGTCGCCAGGGTAGGTACACCTGAGTACCACTGGGACCAGAGCACCGACGGGGCACAGGGCCCTAGGCCAGGCACTAGCTTCAAGTGGCCTAGCAATTACCTGCCCAGTGAGGGGACCTTCACGGACCTCACTGACCCACAGATCCGGGGGCACCAGCAGTAAAGCAAGAATCAGGGTTCGGGACACAGACCGGCCCTACAGGGTCCACACTGCCCGCCGTATGGACAAGGAGACTGCCAAAAAGGACAGTCGGGCCCCAAATCAGTTCCAAGCTACGGGGACCCAACCACACTGAGGGTGCCGGGGACAGAGCAACCGAGTCATCAAGCTGGCACTGGAAGTACACGGACCTGAACCAGTCGTCCAAGGGTCCACAGTGAGTAAAAAACTGTTAAACTGCATTCCCCGGTGTGGCCTCCCTTCGTCGGCGAAAGTCTCCACCATACATCCCCTGGGTTAAGCCCTACCTGTGGAGGGCTTACCACCATAGCTGCCATTACCACCAGCCCTAGGGGTAACCAACTCAGCAGCAGCGGTTCCATCACTTTAACCGCAACCCGCAGGTGGCGTCACACTAATGACTTTCATCTCCCCTGTAAATACTCCCCATTAAAAAGCCCCCAGGGCACGGGACCGGGCAACGGCCAGCAAAGTGACATTCCCCAGTTATAAAGCGCCCGGGACCCAGTACCCCATAGCCCTGGGCGACACAAATGCTATCCATGTTTTTACATTTCTTAGTCCATACATTTACTGTAAGAAGAAGTTTTAAAAGCATGTAAAAAAAAAGGTTGTACAATTACTGTGCGGTGCAGATATGAGAATGCAGCATTAATTACAGGCGAGGCCATTTTTCACTGCTCGCTTTAATGCTTGCACATCCATCATTGCTATTAATTCAGCAAAAGACTTCAATATAGTCTGCAGATTGGAGCAAGTCCATGTGCCAAACGATTGCTCATAAAGTCTAATAGAAAGTTGGAGCATTGTAGATGGGTTAACCACAAAGCTACTTTTGTTACCAAGTATATAATAGATGGAAGAAGATATTCACCTATTCTACATTCTCTGGTTACAATGGAATTTAGAGTAAGGTATAAAACAATATCCAGAACAGACAATAGACAAGAAAGTAGTTATGTAACATTTTTTAAAAAATGTTCATTAACCCTTTGCTATTCTGTTATACAGAAATAAAGCATACTTACCTTATGGTGCTCCTCCACTTCTCTTCCAGTGATGCCTGGTTCTCCTGCCGGTCTCCATTCTTCAGGGCGCTTTACACGCAGCGACATCGCTAGCGATGTCGCTACCGAAAGCACCCGCCCCCGTCGTTTGTGCGTAACGGGCAAATCGCTGCCCGTGGCGGACAAAATCGGTAGTGCGCATCACACGTACTTACCTTCCTAGCGACGTCGCTGTGAGCGGCGAAGAACCTCTTTTTTAAGGGGGAGGTTCCTGCACCGTCACAGCGACGTCACACAGCGGCCCACCAATAGAAGCGGAGGGGCGGAGACCAGCCGCATTAACGACACGCCCACCTCGTTTCCGGCAGGACGCAGGTACGTTGTTGTTCCTCGTTCCTGGGGTGTCACACATAACTATGTGTGCTGCCTCAGGAACGACGAACAACCTGTGTCCAGCACCAGCAACAATATTTGGGAAAGGAACGACGTGTCAACGATCAACGATTAGGTGAGTATTTTTGATAGTTAGCGGTCGCTCGTTGGTGTCACACGCAACAACGTCGCTAACGAGGCCGGATGTGCGTCATGAATTCCGTGACCCCAACGATATCTCGTTAGCGATGTTGTTGCGTGTGAAGTGGCCTTAACTCTTCTAGTTAGTAGGCCACTACTCTCCACTAGAGACGGAATGAAGCAAGTCTTGTCATCTCATCTAATAGCTATCACCTATTATATGGATAGGTGGTAACGGTTTGTAACTGGAATACCACTCTGAAGCTCAAAATCAAACCTACTGTACTGGCATTTAGAGGCCAAGCCCCAAAAAATCCTCATATGAGAGCAAATTCACTGGCAAATTCCCGAGGCACTGATTTGACTGATGGCGACTTCGTACTGGGAAACCAATGACACATTATCGGAGTAACCAGAAATCTAAAATGGAATTGTTAAAACTATACAGTCCTTTTATTGGCCCATAAGGAAGACATATGGAAGCCAATTTTGTACAGCTGTCCCCAATATGGTTTCAAGTTAATACATACATTTTCTTTGAATATGCACAGTTGGTAATATGGAAAACAGGTTCTGCTTTTTAACCCCCAAAACAACGCCGCTGACTAAATCCAAGGATACATGCACAATTAAGCTTGTGAGGAGCTTTTTGGAGAAAAAAAATGCTAAGAAAAAAAAAGCTTGTAAAATGACTGAAAAATCCATGGAACACTCTTCCTATTAATTTTTATTGTAAAACCATTTTGCTGCTCATATGTTCAGTCTTATGAAAGTTCTTTCTATTTCAGGTGAAGAAAAAAAATAATAGCACGTCACTTCTTTGAAATGGATCAATATGTAATCTGCTCTAAACTAGGCACTGTCCATTTAAAGGCGGCAAATACCATTAGAGTAAGGCTATGTGCGCACTTTGCGTTTTTTCATGCGTTTCCGCAGCGTTTTGAACTGCTGCGTTTTAATGCCAAAATGCATGCGTTTTGATTTTCAAGCAAAGTCTATGGGAAAATTGGGCTTTCTTGTGCGCACTATGCTGTTAAAAACGCAGCATTTCAGTTGCAGAAAATTTTGGCAACATGTCATTTGTTTTTGCCATTTTGGCAGCGTTTTGCTAACATTAGAGTCAATGAGAACTTTCACAACGCAATCTAAATAAAAATCCTAGCGTTTTACATGCTTTTTTGATGCAGAAAACATGCTTTTTTGACAAAATAAACACATGCATTTTTTTACTTCATAATAAGGGCATGATATGTCCCTTTACACAAACACATTCATTAAATTAATGAAAATTCATAAATTAACGTTATTTTATGCATAAATATTAAAACACAGTTATAATTGTAATAAAATTTGCTATTTTGTGTATGATTTTACTCATGATATTTATTATCATTTTTTTCCGTTTTTTTAAAGTGTTTGAATGTTTAAACTTTATTTAGCAGTGTATTTGTATTTAAAACGCATCTGACTTTAAGCAATGAAAAAGCATGTAAATCGCGGTAAAAACGTGGCTAAAACGCGGTTAAACGCAAGCGCATTTATAGCGTTTTTGTGGTCAAAACCAAATTTGACAAAGACAATTTCAGCCAGAGGATGCGTTAAGAACTGCAAGTAACTCAACACAAAGTGCGCACACAGCCTAAAAAAGGTTTACAAAACGCTCTAAAAAGTCTTCAAAACGGCACGACGAAATGATTCAAGAAAAGAAAAACTGCACTTCAGGAAACTTTCCTTCTGTGGGGAGTTTCTGCATGTTTCCATTGTTTTTGACCCCATTAAAAAAATTCTTTGTGTTCACGAAGCCTAAAGGGTGCTTTACACGCTACGACATCACTAACGATATATTGTCAGGGTCACGGTGTTTGTGACGCACATCCGGCGTCATTAGCAACATCGCAGCATGTAACACCTCTGAGCGACCTTAAACAATCGCAAAAGAGGCAAAAATCGTTGATCTGTGACATGTCGTTCATTTACCAAAAATCGTTGTCTGGTCAGTAGCGAGGTTGTTTGTCGTTCCTGCGGCAGCACACATCGCTATGTGTGACACCGCAGGAACGACGAACATCTCCTTACCTGCGTCCACCGGCAATGAAGAAGGAAGGAGGTGGGAGGCATGTTCCGGCCGCTCATCTCCGCCCCTCCTCTGCTATTGGGCGGCCGCTTAGTGACGCCACAGTGACGTCGCTATGACGCAGAACGCACCTCCCCCTTGAAGGAGGCATTGTTCGGCGGTCACAGCGATGTCGCTGCAAAGGTATGTGCGTGTGACGCTGCCGTGGAGATAATGTTCACTACCGCAGCGATCACCAAATGTCGCACGAACAACGGGGGCGGGTGCTATCGTGCACGACATCGCTAGCTATCGCTAGCGATGTCGCAGCGTGTAAAGCACCCTTAACATTTTGTTCAGGACAAAAAGACTGACAGCACTCCCAAAATTGCAAAATTTGAAATTTGGAGGACAGGTGCATAACTGAACATGACACAAAATGACAAAAAAAAACGGTTGCACTCTGAAATGCTAAAGTATGAAAACCATGACTGTAAGAGTATAGACATGCATTACTGCAAAAGGAAATCTAGGAAAAATTGAGATATTTAGCATACAAAAATAGCCATTTTCCTATCTGACCAGTAGCCATGTCCAGGCATACCTCGTATACTGAGTATCTACTCCGAACTGAAGCCTCTCTCTGGGTTTAAAAAAACCTCCTGTTTATACTTTTGCATTTCAGAGGGCAATTGTCTTTTTTTGTCATTTTGTGTAATGTTCAGTTATGCACCTGTCCACATTGCAATTTCGGGAGTGCCGTCAGTATTTTTGTCTAGATTAATGGAGGTCATGCCTTCTGACTGTGCACCCCTCCCCCACTAGCCACAGGTGATTGTATTCATTATAGATGGTTCCTACTCAATCATATAGAGGAGGTTTTTCTAAACCCAGAGAGAGGCTTCAGTTCAGAGTAGGTACCGTATTTTTCAGACTATAAGACACGCTTTTTTTCCCCAAATGTTGGGGGAAAGTGTGTGGGGTGAGTGTCTTATAGTCTGAATGTAGGGCTGCGGGGAATGAGGGTGCTGCGGTGGAGCGGGTCATCGGCGGCATGCGCAGGCTATAGCAGCCTGCCATGACCACGTGGACCCGCTCATTTCATATGTATGCATCCTCCCGCCCATCATCTCTCAGCGCTGAAGCCAACGCTGACAGGTGGGCGGGATGATGGGCGGGGGATTCGCGCATAGTAAACAGCCGGCCCGCTTGATTACCCCTGGCAACTACAGCCTGGAGTGATCATGTGCGGCTGTAATCACTGCTCCACGCGCATCAACATCAGAGCGGGGGGCAGTGAATAAGTACGGTATACTCACCGGTCGTTCCCTGCAGCATTGCGATGTCCTCCTGTCTGCCAGCCAGCTGATCTGTGTAGAGAGTGGTGAGCACAGGGATGATGTCATCGCTGTGTCACCGCTAGTCTCCACACACATCAGCGAGCCGGATGACAGGAGGATATCGCGATGCTGCAGGGGAACGGCTCCACACAGGTCAGCGGCGCTGCTGCTGAAATAGAGGAAGATGATCGATGCTGCAGGGAGTGAGGAAAGGTGAGTATAAACGTTTATTT
This sequence comes from Anomaloglossus baeobatrachus, assembly GCF_048569485.1. Taxonomy (NCBI): domain Eukaryota; kingdom Metazoa; phylum Chordata; class Amphibia; order Anura; family Aromobatidae; genus Anomaloglossus; species Anomaloglossus baeobatrachus. Next base: position 548,564,530 of record NC_134355.1, on the reverse strand, counting down.
TGTTCTGTGCAATAAGATACAGGCCATATAGCAAGATGGGGTATATAGCAGGATGAAGGCATATACCAGGATGGCGGTATATAGCAGGATGAGGGTATATGAGCAGGATGGTGGTATATAGCATGATGGGGGTATATAGCAGGATGGGGCTATATAGCAGGATGGGGGTATATAGCAGGATGGGTTATTTATCAGGATGGGGGTATATAACAGGATGGGGGCTATACCAGGATGAGGGACATATATACAAGTATGGGGATCATATACAAGGCAGGAGGATCATTACCAGGATGGGACACCTTAGTAGAGAATTTGGGGACATTACCCCCATAACAGTATCAGCAGCAGATCCTCGCCCCATAAGAGTGTCATGACCACATATTTTGCTTAAAATTTTATTTTCTAATTTTCCTCCTCTAAAACCAGGGTGCGTCTTATGGTCCGGTGCGTCTTATAGTCCGAAAAATGTGGTACTTAGTATGCGAGGTTTGACTTGACGTGGCCACTGGGCAGATATGAAAATGGACATTTTTGTGTGCTAAATATTTACTTTTTTCTTAGATTTACTTTAGCAGTAATGCATATCTATTCTTACATTCATGGTTTTCATACTGTAGCATTTTAGAGTGCAACTGTCTTTTCTTAACATTACAGATCAGACCTCCATGCTTGGAGGAAGATAAACTGCAATACCACGCAAAGCCTATGGACACCAGTGGCACTGTTTTTAGGAGGAACTCCACCATTTGTTGTAATCCTGGATAACCTTATAACAATGATTTTTCTCATAATTGATGTACTCTAATATTTCATAAGGTAGAAATACAGTCTTTCTTTCTAATGCCTTGATCTACACATAAACATGTCTACTCGCATTATATATAACATTCTGGTAAAATAACTGTAACCATGTAATTGACAAATGTTACAATTAGGCAACTTTTATAGAAAAATAATTTAATTTTTGATGGATAGGAACCAGTATGTTCTTATGCAATGGAAAAGATTACAAGGGATATATGATACACTATCAGGTGCAGAGGCTAATCTGATCACAGTCTACTAATCTGGCAAATTGTGGTCTGGATGCCTGATCCTAATTGCATGTTTCGTCCGTTGCAGCAAGTCTGCTGCTTTTTGACCAGACAGGCAAGACAAAGAAATAAAGCCCACGGGATATTCCATTCATCTCTGAATATCAGATTCTTATGTTTCCTGTCAATTGCACCAGACTAATTTTAGCTGCAGAAGACATAAGTATACTGGAAAAAACTATACGCCTATGGGTCCAACCAACAGACTATGTTTATCTCAGATATCCAATGTCTGGAGTGTTATGGACAAGAATCAAGGTAATTAGAGATGGGCCCAAACTTTAAAGCTTGGTGTTTGCACCAAACACAATATTTACAAAAATATCAGTGTTCGAGTTCAGCATTCGGATGCTTTACGTATGCCAATCACTCGAGCGAGCATCACTGGTCTTGGTGCGCTCGGTGCTTGGCCCAGTGTGAGCTGCTTGGAGTGTCTGAACAGCTTACATTGGGGTAAAATCAGAGTTATGAGATGTAGCATGTACAAAAATTAAAAATGGAAAAATCCTGTCCAGGCCCTCCCCTGGAAGTGTTCTGTTTATGGCTGGCTGCATGTGGGCGAAGAGCCAAACTGCCCAATCAGTGACTTCCAACAATGTTTGGGTGAAGAGCTGAACTTTAATGTTCGGCCGAACTCGCAGAACCTACATTTTCATGAGTCTGCTGATTTCTAAGGCCAGAGTCACATTTGCGAGTGACTCGCATCACATCACCCAGCACGGCCAGATGTTCTCCGGACAGGAGCATTTCTGCTGCATAGAAAGACATGCAGCCAACCCGCCTCTGTCAGGAGAGTGTGTGGCCGTGCTAGGTGATGCGATGCGAGACTCGGTGTGACTACGGCCTAAAGGTAATACATTCACTGGAAGCAAAGCAAGCTAAAAAAACCCCGATGTAATATGCGAAAATAAAATAAAAAACTAATTATGAAGCCCTGAAATATTTATATTCTCCCAAATGGATAAAAGTTTAGAAAAAGGCAATCATTTGGTACTTCCCAAAATATGAATGAAATTGAACAGCCGGTTCACTTGAATAGGAGCTGAGCTACAGTACCTGAGAATGGCCACTGCACAATGTATGGAGCTCTGCTGTTCCAGCCCTGTACACTGCTTACATCCGGCAACTGCTGGCACTGATAACAGCTGATCAGTCAGGGTGTCGGGCGTTGGATTTCCACCTGATATAGTTGCCCGATCCTATGGATAGATATTCTATATGTCACGTCTTTAAATGTTTTGTATAAATTTTAACTGTCAGCTATGAACTTTGTGAAATATATGACAAAACGTCACGCTGTGCAGAAATGTATACTTTGTGTACAATATTTCACCTAAAATAGCGAAGGAACTTTATAGAAATTATAAAGGTCATGAGACAGCCCACCAAGTTACTCATTGCCAGACAGCAGATCCTTCAGACTTCATGATGAGGTCAAATTCTTATGATAGCATTGATATTGTTTAACATTATTGTTAACATGTATTACAGTTCAGAGCTGCAATCCTAATTTTGTTCAATTCTTCAATTCTGAAATATCATCATTCCATTCTAGTCACATGTTTGTGCGTTGTTTGCTGATTCAGTATAACATGTGTTTCATTTATTCAAACCTCTGCTCATTATATGATTTTCAAACCAGTGGGCGGTCCTATAGTGACTGACAGCTAGGTCTGTATGCACACTTATACAAAGAGAGCTGTCAGTCACTATAGGACCGCTCACTGGAAAAAAAATTCCAGAACTGGCAGAGGTTTAAAGGGACTCTGTCAGCAGATTTCTGCAATGTAATCTGAAGACAGCATGCTGCAAGAGTAATGGTCATGTCACACACAACGACAGCGACGACGACGTCGCTGCTAAGTCACCATTTTCTGTGACGTAGCAGCGACCTTGCTAGCGATGTCGCTGTGTGTGACATCCAGCAACGACTTGGCTCCTGCTGTGAGGTCGCCGCTCGTTGCTGAATGTCCTGGACCATTTTTTGGTCGTTGCTCTCCCGCTGTGAAGCACACATCGCTGTGTGTGACAGCGAGAGAGCAACAAACTGAATGTGCAGGGAGCCGGATTCTGCGGACGCTGGTAACCAAGGTAAATATCGGGTAACCAAGCAAAGGCTTGGTTACCCGATATTTACCTTGGTTACCAGCGTCCGCAGCTTCTTGAAGCCGGCTGCCTGCTCCTTGCACACGTAGCCAAGGTACACATCAGGTAACTATAAGCAAAGCGGTTTGCTTATTAACCCGATGTGTACTCTGGCTACGAGTGCAGGGAGCCAGCGCTAAGCGTTGTGCGCTGGTAACCAAGGTAAATATCGGGTAACCAAGCAAAGCACTTTGCTTGGTTACCCGATATTTACCTTAGTTACCAAGTGCAGCATCGCTTCCACGCATCGTTGCTAGCTGGGGGCTGGACACTGGTCGCTGGTGAGATCTGCCTGTTTGACAGCTCACCAGCGACCATGTAACGACACAGCAGCGATCCTGATAAGGTCAGATCATCGTTGTGATCGCTGCTGCGTCGCTACGTGTGACCTAGGCTTAACAGAAAATTCAGTCATGGGTGTCTTATCTCAGTATTTTTTTGTTTACCTGCACTGTTAGTATAAGCCTCTTATCTTTATCATTTGTGGGTCTCAGCAGGCACATGAGTTGTAGTCTCATTCTACCCCTTCTGTCTTTAGCAGCTTCTGTGTATGGAAATGTACACTGAAAGCCTGGTGTGGGCGAGGGCAGCACTTCTAGAACGTCTACATACAAAATCTAAAATTATTCACTGTGTCAGAATGGCTGCAGCCAGTTATCTAAGTGATACATTGTTGAACTCAGGGCCTCTTTGCCTAAATCATGCTCCTCTCAGATGAGGAAGCAAAAACCTGCTGACAAATTCCCTTTAAATGCATAAAACAAAGGTAATACTGAATCTATTCTCACGAGACTATGTGACAATCTGCTCAGCTCCCACTGCTCTATGACATGCTGCCATCATATTGGACTGTATTTTCATAATGACAGGTTTTATACCAAATTACTATATATAGTACAAAACTGACAGCTTACACACAGCTACATTAAATTTATGTCTCTAATTATAGATATTATTCTATGGCAGTTATTGCTGCTCTGGAGACATTATTTGAATTTGTGAGTTTGGAAAAAATATATATTTTTGGAGAAAACTCCATTTGTCCTGTAAAGACATGTATAGCACCCTGAAGTCTCTTAGGGCTGTATCCAACTGCTTTCGATCTCTTTAACACAAACACAGACTTAGTAATGTCAATGTGACTTCACCATAAAAATGGAAGGTAATCGGTAGTAAGCAATGGTAGGTTTACAGAATTTTCATGTTTTTTTTAAATAAAAAAAATACAAGTACGCTCATAATCATTTGTAATCAGGCAGAACGTTCTGTTCAGAACATACTATCAAACTGATGGTGTTGCTGTCAGAGGTAACATCATCCTACGGTGACTGAGTCAAGTTTTGTGCCATATACTCCTCATCAATACTTTTAGCAAAAAAGTAGAAAGCCAAATTGGGGTGTTTCCTGTGACACAATACAATTTACACTGCAGAGGCGTGCATGGGTGTCATACACAAAGGAAGCCTCTCCTAAAGCTCATGAACAAAAAAGCTCAGCAACAATATACCAGAGCCCACACTGAAAAATATGAAGACTACTGGAACTCTATACAATGGATTGACGAGACGAATAGTTTTTGGAAATGATAGCTTAAAAACTGTATGGCTACACATAGGTGAAGAATACAAAGGGAAATGCATGGTGCCTACAGTGAAATATGGTGTTTTCAAGTCATTATGTGGGGATGCACAAGTGCAGCTGGTGGTTCATTGATGGTATCATGAACTCACAGATATATTGCTCTAGATTAAAAAAGAAGATTTACCATCACTCTGTGCTCTTGGTAGAAGTGCACTTTTCCAGCATAACAATGATCCAAATCACACATCTGTTGCATTTCTAAAGACCAGGGTGAAAGTGAATCAGTGACCAAGTGTCTCCTGATAAGACCTGATCAAAACACCTCTCGGGTATTCTAAAGAGACAAGTTAAGCATCACTCTCTATCCAGCATCCAGGTTCTAAAAGAGATTATTCTTGAAGAATGGAATAAAAAAGATGTTGCAATATTGTGATACCAAGAGGTTACTTTCAGAATACAGCGGGTCACGAAACAAGGAACGAGATCAGACCAAGTTTAACTGCAAACTCTTTATACCCCATTAAGGAAGATATATATATATACACACACATATATATATATATATATATATATATATATATATATATATATATATATATATGTATATATACACACACATACATACATACACACGCATATATTATATATATATATATATATATATATATATATATATATATATATATATATATATATATTAGGCCTGTTTTAGCGCCAAAACCACTACTGAATCAGTGTGCACACTTGTTCACAAAAACAAAAAGATATAGGCCAGGCCTGAGCTCAGAACTCACTGTTACAAGTATTTATCCAGGAAGGTTTCTGGGCAAAGGGGTATCTGCTCCGCGTCTGGCTCCGCAATGGTCCTCTATAGCACCAGCAATCACAAGGACAGATCACTGCAGGGTTTTGCTGTGCAGCAGTTCTCTCTGGCACCGACAATCACAGGGACAGTCCTCCTCAGGCTCAAGTCACAGTCTCAAAGGAAGGCCTCAGATGCAGATCAGCTTCAATCACAGTTTTGCCTCTCCCTGGCAACAGTCTATGAACATAGGCACTTAGCTGCATGGCCTTTCTTCACACAGTAATTAGCAGGCTGTCTCCAGCAGTCCAAGGACTTGAGACCAACAAAGGGAAAGACAGCCACTATACTTCCGTGTCTCTCTCAATCTCCCTCCCTTACTGCTTCTCACTTCCTGTCCTTTACTCCTCACAGAATCCTCCTCTAGGACTGAGCAGACATCCCTCTGGTGGACAGGAGGAGACCCTGCAGCTGGAGTATAAGCAATATCAGCACTCTCACAATATGTCGCCAACTTGTTCATTCCTTGCCTAGAAGACTTGGTGCTGTCCTCAAAAATCTTGAAGCTCATAAAAGATACTCGATGTAATGGTTTTTGATGTAGGGTGTAATCATTTTTGCATCAAATAATTTGAGTAAAATTGAAGTATATATAATGTAAGTAATATTATCAACCTTACTTTCTTGTTATGGATTAAAAATATGTTCTATGAAACGGAGTCTTGACAAAAATTTGCATATTGTCTTTGTGTTCAGTGAAAAATTGGCTAATATCGTACCTTTCAAAGAAAGTGTACTTATTTATGCTGCGCATTGTGTATAAATACATATTTTTATGGAATACTTTATTAAAACTTAATTTTATCTTTATGACATGAATCAGCAATTGTTTTATCACATTTGTAGGGCATAGAAGTACATGGTATTTCAATATAACCTGTTTTACTTACAGTCATATGAAAAAGTTTGGGCATCCCTATTAATGTTAACCTTTTTTCTTTATAACAATTTTGGTTTTTGCAACAGCTATTCCAGTTTCATATATCTAATAACTGATGGACTGAGTAATATTTCTGGACTGAAATTAGGTTTATTGTACTAACAGAAAATGTGCAATCCGCATTTAAACAAAATTTGACCGGTGCAAAAGTATGGGCACCTCAACATAAAAGTGACAATATTTTCTAGATCCTCCTTTTGCAAAAATAACAGCCTCTAGTCGCTTCCTGTAGCTTTTAATGAGTTCCTGGATGAAGGTATATTTGACCATTCCTGTTTACAAAACAATTCCAGTTCAGTTAAGTTTGATGGTCGCCGAGCATGGACAGCACGCTTCAAATCATCCCACAGATGTTCAATGATATTCAGGTCTGGGGACTGGGATGGCCATTCCAGAACATTGTAATTGTTCCTCTGCATGAATGCCTGAGTAGATTTGGAGCGGTGTTTTGGATCATTGTCTTGCTGAAATATCCATCCCCTGCGTAACTTCAACTTCGTCACTGATTCTTGCACATTATTGTCAAGAATCTGCTGATACGGAGTTGAATCCATGCGACCCTCAACTTTATCAAGATTCCCGTTGCCGGCATTGGCCACACAGCCCCAAAGCATGATGGAACCCCCACCAAATTTAACTGTGGGTAGCAAGTGCTTTTCTTGGAATGCCGTGTTTTTTTGCCTTTATGCATAACACCTTTTTGTATGACCAAACAACTCAATCTTTGTTTCATCAGTCCACAGGACCTTCTTCCAAAATGTAACTGGCTTGTCCAAATGTGCTTTTGCATACCTCAGGTGAGTCTGTTTGTGGCGTGCTTGCAGAGATGGCTTCTTTCGCATCACTCTCCCATACAGCTTCTCCTTGTGCAAAGTGCACTGTATGTTGACCGATGCACATTGACACCATCTGCAGCAAGATGATGATGCAGGTCTTTGGAGGTGGTCTGTGGATTGTCCTTGACTGTTCTCACCATTCTTCTTCTCTGCTTTTCTGATATTTTTCTTGGCCTGCCACTTCTGGGCTTAACAAGAACTGTACCTGTGTTCTTCCATTTCCTTACTATGTTCCTCATAGTGGAAACTGACAGTTTAAATCTCTGAGACAACTTTTTGTATCCTTCCCCTGAACAACTAGGTTGAATAATCTTTGTTTTCAGATCATTTGAGAGTTGTTTTGAGGAGCCCATGATGCCACTCTTCATAGGAGATTCAAATAGGAGAACAACTTGCAAGTGGCCACCTTAAATACCTTTTCTCATGATTGGATACACCTGCCTATGAAGTTCAAAGCTCAATGATTTTTCAAAACCAATTTAGTGCTTTAGTAAGTCAGTAAAAAGTAGTTAGGAGTGTTCAAATCAAGAAATTGATAAGGGTGCCCATACTTTTGCACTGGTCAAATTTTGTTTAAATGTGGATTGCACATTTTCTGTTAGTACAATAAACCTCATTTCAATCCAGAAATATTACTCAGTCCATCAGTTATTAGATATATGAAACTGAAATAGCTGTTGCAAAAACCCAAATTGTTATAAAGAAAAAAGGTTAACATTAATAGGGGTGCCCAAACTTTTTCATATGACTGTACAGGAAAAGTATTAGGCATGCCATATGCTAATAGACGGATGTCAACATCAGTTCAAGGATCCTTCCTTAGGTCCCCACCTGCCATAGGAAAGCATTGCACCTTCTTTCCTTGATGGTGTCATGGTCACCGATGGGAGAGACCATGTATTAGAAACTGCCTGGGCTTTGAGAATGTACAGCAAAGCGTATTTCAATTTCTTTGTGAAGCGCCATTGTGAAAAAATAAAATTACACAGAAGTCAATAAATGACCAACGTAAAAACACTGTATATTTAATGAATGAGGATGCACTCCCAGCTTGTAATGTGATATCCCATGGCAATAACATTATGACTGATAATTTGAAATCTAACCCTGCCAATCCTGAAAACGTAATGAACAATCTACCTTTCATCTGTACAGAGATAGTAGTTACTAACAGAGGAAAAAAAATTTTACATCAGCTCACCAGTTCAAATGGATGCTGGATTAATACTTGAATTGAGTGCTGCCGATTCCTGATACACAGCCATGAAAATAGGTAAGAAAAAACAGCATCCCCATTAAAAAATAAGTAAAAAAAAAACTCATCACAAGTAAAAGGTGAAAGAATAAAAAATACATAGACACCAGGTCTGGTCTACACGTTTTGAACAGAGTAAAAGTTGCTCGAAACGCGTAGACCAAACCTGGTGTCTATGTAATTTTATACTTTTACCTTTTATTTAGTGACGTTTTATGGAACTTATTTTTTTTAAGTGGATGTTGGTTTTCCCTACCTATTTAATATAATCATAGACTGGTAGAGATGGAAGGGACCTCAATGGCCATCGGGTCCAACCCCCTGTGAGTGCAGGTTTTCCTAAATCATCCCAGCTATATGTTTATCCAGTTTCCGCTTGTAGATTTCCATTGATGAAGAGCTCACTACCTCCCGTGGTAGCCTGTTCCACTCTCTGACTGCCCTGTCAGAAAGTTTTTCCTAATGTCTAATATAGAATCCCGCTACGTCTCGTATGACATTTCCATGACAGATATAGTAGTGTAGAGTCAGTTGTTTTACTATACTTTAGTATTTGTCACAATCTTAACTTCAATTTGAAAATATAAATGTTTTAGTTCTGCAAATTTCATAAAGTTATAACCTTATATAAAGAAAAGATTCTATAAAAATATATGTCAACATCCAAAGAAATTAGAACTTATACATAACGACCTAATGGCGGTATAGACTTGGTCTTGATAAATATTCACATATTGACTGTACTTGTGACGATACACAAGACAAACACCAATCTTATCCTGTGTCCTGTGAGGACAGATGGATAGAGGACATCAAATGAGCTCATTGTAACTCACAAGAACATTATGCTCTTGGGACTGGCTGGTGTTTTATATTTGTGGTGTTGGACGGACAACGTCTCCTCACACTATGGCATTGAGCGCTCATGACGCGGGTTCAGCTTCTGTTACTGCCAGAGTATTATTATTTTGGGAATGTAAGGGGAATACACGTGTGGTTGAGTGTACTGTTCTACAAGAATTCCTAGAAATACTGTAAATCTCCGTGTAACAAGGAGTTTCCTGTTATGTCACACATGCTTGGAGAACAGTCAGAAAATATGATGTACGGCAGGAGTGGGCACACACTTTGTTTCTGTGCAACGTAGACAAATGGAAACTATTACTAAGCTCTTCTCCTATTTATATACATCTATGCTAAAATCTAAGAAAGCTGTGTGTCTAAAGGAGAGAGAGAAATGGACTTTAAAGTTCACTTTAGGACGTGTCTCTTAACAGTTACTAGTCATTATGTCTGCACTGGATCATTGGCTTCCTCTGGGTCTTGAAGACTTCAAAAGGATACTGCTCACCCTTGCAATGTGTTTTACACATTGATACCATGTGAATGGCACATATCAATGACAAACACAGAACGTATTTTATTGGTAGAGGATTTTCACATCTTCATTGGCAGTTCTTGAAACGTGAGCAGCAGTGATTTAATAATGCTGCTTTCTACAACAGATACATCATAGGCAGAGTACATTTGGAGAAAGCATGAGGCTCTATTAAAGCTATATTAAAAAATATGGCGGACAGCTTACATTTTACAGCCATTGTAATTATCACCTGTAAAAGGGACTATCTTTGGTCAAAGCTGCCAATTTCAGCAGAATGAGATGGCTATGAGATATATTGTATATGAGAGTCTACTGGCTTCCCCCAAGGTTGATGTTGGGGAAAACACTATTTGGCACTGTCACGAATGTGTCATGTCCGGCTGATATCTTTGCAGTATCTGTGATTTAAAGGTCATGGCAATTTGCAGATCTCAGGTTCTCTTTAACAAGAGTGGATTTAACTTAATTTGGTGCTGAAGGGGTTGAGGAATCCTTGTTGAGTCTGCTGAGATTCCATTCAGCTCTAATCTCAGCTGCTTAAGGTCACTCCCCTTCATTATTCAAAAATCAAAATCAAATCTTTATTTTTATATAGCGCTAACATATTCCGAGCGCGTTACATACATCAGGAACACTGTCCCCATTGGGGCTCACAATCTAAAGTCTATCTGTATGTCTTTGGAGTGTGGGAGGAAACCGGAGTACCCGGAGGAAACCCACGCAAACACAGGGAGAACATACAAACTCCTTGCAGATGGTGTCCTTGGTGGGATTTGAACCCAGGACCCCAGCGTGCAAGACTGCAGTGCTAACCACTGAGCCACCGTGTCACCTATTTAAACTAACTCCTGGCTTTCCCATATGCCAGTGATAGTTCATTCTATGCTGACTTGTGAAAACATTGTTTGTGAAGAAAGTTGTGGTTAGCTTTCCAGTGAATGCCATGGAGTTCACTTTCTAGAGAAGATTTGGAGTCATTTTGTATCTTTCTTCCTGTTTGTCTCCACTCCCTTGCGTTGTATTTACGTTATTAGTAAGACTAGTTTCTTAACTGGCCTGCTCACTAGCCAAAGTCTAGGCACATGATTATGCACTGGGGAAGGATCTGTATGTTAGAGAGCTCAGGGATCAACCAAAGGTGAGTGTTAGGAGATGACCCCTATCGCTAGGAGCGTCCTTTACATCTTCCTTGGTGTACCCCTCCTGTTGTGCCGCACGTCCAGTGTTCCTTCATCCTGGCGTGACAGACACATTGGATTTCAACATATCTGAATCTTTATTGTCAAGGGAGTTAAACGACTGTTTAGGTGTCTGGCAGCTTATTCCCCACTCCCTACTGAGAACACTTGCACGCTCAGAGTGTGCATGTGTTTGAGGTAGCCAGGAGGAATAGCTGTCATTCCAGGACAGCTTTCTACTGTGTATAGTCAGCTTTAGGATCCTGTAATAAATTCAGATCTTGCCAAAAAGGTATCTTATTTGCCTTCAGGTGAAAGCTGGTTGTATTTTAGCTGTTCTACCTTAAAAACTCCTATTTTTCATACTCTGATGGAATTAATAGAGACTTTAGGTCCAGGACTCTTACCAGCTAGCCAGAGTGAAGTCTAACTAGAAAGTCTATAGATACTTACATATATATATATATATATATATATATATATATATATATATATATATATATATATATATATATATACATACAAGGTTATTCCAGAAAAAAATGATACCCTATCCAATCCAATGTTTAGACCTCCAGTGATCCTACCATCAGGGATTTAGGACCCTAAGAACGGGGTTCTAGACCCACGTCTTGAATGGAGTGAAGATGCACATGCGCAGCCTTCGTTCCATTTTTTTGTCTATGAGTGCTAAGCCTGATCTCGAATCGCTGAGGGTGCCAGTAATTGGACCTGCAGCAATCAACAAGTTATACCCTTTCCTATAAATAGTAGATAACATATTGTTTTGGAAGAACAACCCTTAAAAACCTGTCTAATGTATTATTTGCACTGCAGCGGAACTTAAAGCAATATATTAATCTCCAATATGATATCCCAATATGTAGTACCTCCAATTACAAATGTAGTATAGTTCTCCTGATGTAGCAATGTCTTATTCCTCATATTCAGTGCATTGCAGCTTAGGTATCCATGGCTACAACCACGAGCAACTAACTGTCACTAAATGAGTTTACATAACCATTGATAAATAAGCTGCAATGCCCTGCACATGAGGTAAGAGATACGGCTATATCCGGAGAACTATACGTCATATCGAGGTATTTGCTAATACTATTATTATTATTTTATTACTACCCCTACCACATATAGGGATAGGATCTTGGAGATCGGAATACCCCTATAAGCAAAATTGAATACTTGAAGACTAATGTTGGGGATCTCAGCAGCAGAACTGGAAAACCTACCAAAGCAGGGGTTTTATGACTTTGGTTTCCCATTCATCTAGACTTCTGCGAATCCGCTAAGTGTCAATTTGCAGCTTACCACCTTTATGATGGCTACAGTAATAGTATATGGCCTGTTTATTCTGTGGTACAAGTGTTAGCTGTATATAATGGATCCCTAGACAAATGGGTATTTAGATAATGGACTTTTGCAGAATATACTATGTGAAAAACTTGACATTCATCGTTGGTCCAATTCACCAATATTTATTCCATCTGCAGAGCATGTCCCTATACTCCATTATTAATAATCAAGTAAATACATACTGTGCTCATTGCTCATCATTGGCATCTTTATTTCTCAATATTTTCATAAAGTTTTGCATGGACAATTTACTTTAGCTTCAAAGTGCCAAAGGTAACTCCAAGTTCCAGACTATGTGCACATTGTACCCAGAGGGTACCAAGCGGATTTGGAGTCTGTATTATTTATATCTAATACTCGCCAAGCAAATCCAGCTACATAACTAACTTCTGAAAGAGATCCGAGGATTTTAATAAGAACAGATGTTTGTGCTCGCGTCCTCCTAGATGACTCCATGACTCACTTCACCTGCCCTCAGTTTTTGGATGTAATTTCCTATTGCGGCCTTACAGACTGAAACCGTTAATTTATGTGTTTCCTCAGATGACTAATTCACAGTCAGGAATTAAGAAAATAGGAAAATATGTGGCAGAATATGGCATATATTGGGGAGTACAAAAATACAGAAATTCTGTTGAATGTAGAATTGTCTAAGTTGCCCATAGAAACCAATCATGGTGAAGTTGTCATTTCAGAAGAGCGCTGCTGGAGATGAGAGCTGCTCTGTGAATGGCGACTACGGGCAGCACCGACAGGTTTAGTTTTTTTACTATTTCATAAATCCTCACATGATGTCTGTAATTATACAGCCACTCAATTCAACCAAAACAAGTTTAACATGTCATCTAAGTAAAGATTTATGTGTCATAGGTTGCTAAAGGGCACAGGCAATGTTCCGGGCTCATTTTGGCTTTTCTACTTCAGAAAATTAGGACATTGGCAAAGAACCCTACCAAAAACACGTTGTTATAGAGGATGAGACGCAACCCCTCTTCCTCTATGAACACCACCTGCTCCTATTTTATTAGGGTTGTGTTAAAATAGTAACAAGTAAATGTGGTATCTACAAAATACTGAATTAAGTTGGAGATTTGCTTAATCAAAACTATTGGAAGAGCAGAGCTATTATGTACAGTATTTAAAGGGTGGTCCGGCACCTAAAATGTATTTTCTAAATAGCTATCCTTACACCCCAACCATGTTTGCAATGTGATTCATTATACATCACCCTACACTTCTCCCTATTATCATTATTTACTTATAAAGCACCAGAAGAGATTATATACAAAATCTAATATATAAAGCTGTGTGTGTATATATGTATGTGTATTTATGTGCGTGTGTATGTCTGTGCATGTATGTATATACAGCTCTGGCAAAAATTAAGAGAACACTTCCAAATTGTAAGTTTTGAAGATTTTTCTCTTTATAGGTATATTTTTGAGTAAAATGTAAAATTGTGCTTTTATTCTATAAACTACTGACAACATGTCTCCGAATTTCCAAGCAAAAAAAAATTGTATTTATTTTCTGAAAATGAGAAATGGTCAAAATAACAAAAACAATCCACTGCTTTCAAACCTCAAATAATGCAAAGAATACAAGCTCATAATCATTTAGAAACAACAATACTAATAATGTTTTAACTCAGGAGGAGTTAAGAAATCAATATTTTTTGGAATAACCATGATTTTTAGTCACAGCTTTCATGCGTCTTGGCATGCTTTCCACCAGTTTTTCACACTGATTTTGGGTGACCTTATGCCACTTCTGGTGCAAACATGTAAAGGGAACCTGTTAACAGTTTTTTGACTATTAAACCAAAAGTGTCACCTTCTGCAGCTCCTGGGCTGCATTCTATGAAGGTGCACCTTGTTGCTGACCCCCCCTGGCAGACCCCAAAAAGAACTTTATAAAATCCCACTGTTGTATGCTAATGAGCTGTGTTGGCCAGATGGGCGGGCTCTATTTCGGCTCCTGTCCTTCCTTGTCGCCTTATTCACTGTCCTCCTGTCATGATTGACAAGGATGGCGCCGCCGTCATCATCCCACGCTGCTGTACAAGTCTCGCGCAGGCGCAGTTCTCTCTGCCCCTATCGCAAGCTGAGCATAAAAACAGTTTACCTCGCGCGCACCGGTGATGTATCTGTGCAGGTGCGAGATCATGGTCGACGCTGTGCATGACATCATCCTCGTACCCGACCATGATCTTGCACCTGCGAAGATACATCACCGGAGCGTGTGAGGTAAACTGTTTTTATGCTCGGCCCGCGATAGGGGCAGAGAGAACTGCGCCTGCGCGAGACTTGGACAGCAGCGTGGGATGATGACGGCGGCGCCATCCTTGTCAATCATGACAGGAGGACGGCGAACAAAGCAACAAGAAGGGACAGGAGCCGAAATAGAGCCCGCCCAGCTGGCCAACACAGCTCATTAGAATACAACACAGTGGGATTTTATAAAGTTCTTTTTGGGGTCTGCAAGGGGGGGGTCAGCAACAAGGTGCTCCTTCATAGAATGCAGCACAGGAGCTGCAGAAGGTGACACTTTTGGTTTAATAGTCAGGAAACTGGTGGCAGGTTCCCTTTAAACAGTTCTTGTTTGTTTGATGGCTTGTGACTATCCATCTTCCTCTTGATTACATTCCAGAGGTTTTCAATAAGGGTTCAGGTCTGGAGATTGGGCTGGCCATGGCAGGGTTTTGATGTGGTGATCCGTCATCCACACATTGAATGAACTAGCTGTGTGGCATGGCGCATTGTCCTGCTGGAAAAACTAGTCCTCAGAGTTGGGGAACATTGCCTGAGCAGAAGGACGCAACTGGTTTTTTTTTGTTATTTTGACCATTTCTCATTTTCAGAAAATAAATATAAAATGTTTTGCTTGGAAATTCGGAGACATGCGGTCAGTAGTTTAAAGAATAAAAGAACAATTAACATTTTACTCAAAAATATACCTATAAAAAGAAAAATCAGAAAAACTGAAAATTTGGAAGTGGTCTTTTAATTTTTTGACAGAGCTGTATGTATGTGTATGTATGTGTATATAAGTGTGTGTGTGTACAGCGTCGGACTGGCTACCGGAGGAATCTCCAGTAATTCCAGGCCTGGATTCAGGTACCTGCATTGCACTCCGGTGCTCTCACCTGAACTAAGGAGATCAGCCCGGTGTGTCTGCAGCTGTCATGAACTGAACCGCAAGCGCCGGGGAATCAATCACTCGGCACCCGCGGTACAGTCTAGACTACACTCTGGAGCTCAGGTGAGAGCTCCAGAGTGTAATGCAGGTACCTGGATCCAGGCCTAGCATTACTGGAGATTCCTCCGGTAGCCAGTCTGATGCTGTCTGTGCACATGTGTATATGTGTGTATGTATGTGTGTGTGTGTGTGTGTATGCATGTACGTGTGTGTGAGTGTATGTGTGTGTATATGTATATATGTGTGTATGTATGTGTGTATGCATTTCCACTAAAGGAATCCACACCGTTGCATTTACAATCATGAAATTTTGCACATCCACCTTAATTGGTCTCAGGGAACGTCATAGACTATGTTTTGAGAGGAAATTTTCACCCCGCGCTTTACAGTTAATCAACAAAAAAAAACGCTTACTTACTGTTTGGATGTGTGATGTAATATATTGGCTGTTTTGACAGTTACTCTGGATATTTATCAGATGGCCTACAGCAACCAATCACAGCTCTGGTTTTATTTTGCTACAGGTCATTAATATGAGCTCTGATTGGTTGCTATAGACAACGAAGGACATTCTTAATATAGGACGGCTTATGTGTGAGCTAAGATGATTTTGGTGGTAAGGCTTAGCCAACATTGTTGTAGAGACTGATGTAAGTCACATGACCTTACCTGTATACTAATTGTGTGAGGTTTTAGATACTATCGTTTACAGTCATTAATGCCCTGTAAGAAAAGGAATTTGATTGGATGATTGTCATCAGACGCTATGAGAAAGGATGTATTACAGCTCAATGACCAACCTGAAGAAAAGGAAGCAAGACTGACAGACATGAGAATAAGAGCTGCTTCCTCAAGGGCCACTGAAACATCTCAGCAGAGAGAAACAAGACTTAAGCACCGCTCATATCAGCGGTATTTTGCTGGAAAGCCAGATCCGGCACAAATGCGTTTCAGTTCCATTCATTTATAATGGAAACGCAGCAAGTTGCGGTCACATGCGGTTGTGTATGAAAAATAAATATTCACAGCTCCCCATGACCATAATCCCATCCACCTCTCAACACCTAGGTCAGTGATAGTAAATGACTGTGAAAAGTTTTACAAATATTGATGCCAGCACCAAGAGCTGGGCAGGATTTTGGCTGTGGGGATTGGTGAATATTAATTTCCATTTAAAGGGAAAATGAATATTCACTGTTCCTTCATGCAGCAGCGAGACCCTGCTCCTGCCTACAGTGTTCCTGTTACTGGGGACATATAGCAGTGACAAGCCCATGTACTGCATTATGAGAGGTATATATACCAGGATGGGCCAATGATGGGGGACATATATACCAGTATGGCGGACATAAATATCAGAGTCATGTCAATCTGTCCATGAAAATAATGTACAGGCCACGAATGCCATTTGTGTGTCATCCATGTGTTTCATCTAATGGATAGAAATAAAAAGAAACCACTATGGAAAAACAGACAATACAAAGTAAATAAGATACTTCAATTCTAAATTCAAGTTCTCACATAAGCAAATAGAAGTTAATTGACTGTCACTCCTAGAAGACGTTTGTCTTTTTTGACACAACAGTATTTAACATATTAAACACAAAAAAAGTCAAAAAGAAAAACAGCAACTTGTATGTAAGTACATTCTCGGGTCAAGAAGATTCTAAGTGATCATCCTCTGCATATCTGACGATCAAGCACAGCGATGCGCTGGAAGCAACACTTTGTAATTTTTGAAGAACATATCACAAGGGACCAATACTAATTATTCAGTCTGGATGCTTTGCAAATAATTTAATATTAAGCTTCCACCCATAATTACATTAGGAAAGGAGAAATTGATTAATAAAACAGATGACTGACATCAGTAAATATGCTGATACAGTGCCTATACCCCGCCTGTATCATAACAATCCACTGTGCTTTGAAAGTGGAATAAATTTAATTTACACAAAAAGTCATAAATCCGGCGCCTTTTACCTCTACAACGAACGTTAATCAGTGTTTTGATAGCTAGAAGCAAAATATTAAAAGTTGCTTTGTATGTAAGTTTAACACTGAACTCCCAGGCAGTAAGGCAGAGTTGTGTCTAGACGCCATGTCACCCTATCTTGCCTACATGTGCTCCGTGTTCCCACCCGTCCTGGTTAAAAAAATAACCTTATTAATAACACTATTCATATTTTGTCTGCTTCTTTTGCAACTTTTATCTCTTTTTTGTTGTATTTAGAAAAATAAATAATAAATTGTGTTTTTATGCTTGGCTAGAGAGATAAGCAACATAAAGCATTGCTAAATTTAATAGCATTCTAGAGCTTTTCTCACTGCACATTTATAACAGATAGAATTTGAAACTGGGGGTCCGGGTTAGAGGATCCAGTGCATAGGGCCTGCGGGGGTCACAGTATATCCCTAGTATTGCTTCATAGTCTACAGCAGGAGCTACACTGATAATAGCATCAAAAGAGTTAAAAAAAAAATTAAAGGGAACCTGTCACCACTTTTTTGGCCTATAAGCTGCGGGCACCACCACTGGGCTCTTATATACAGCATTCTAACATGCTGTATATAAGAACCCAGGTCGGGGGTATAACATAAAAAACACTTTATAATACTTACCTAACGGTCGCGCGGTGGGCCTTATTGGCATCTCCGTTGTCTGGTGCTGGCGCTTCCTCTTTCAGCCATCTTCGTCCTCTTTCTGAAGCCTGGGTGCATGACGCGGCTGCGTCATACACACTCGTCGGTCCTGCGCAGGCGCACTACAATACTTTGCTCAGGACCTGAATGGCGGCAAGTGTGTATGACTTCGGACCCGTCATGCACCGCGGCTAGAGAATAAGGAGCACAAAGATGGACAAAAGAGGCGGCGCCGGCACCGGACAACGGAGACGCCCATAAAGCCCACCGCGCGACTGTTAGGTAAGTATTATAAAGTGTTTTTTATGTTATACCCCCTGCCTGTGCTCTTATATACAGCATGTTAGAATGCTGTATATAAGAGCCCGGTGGTGGTGGTCGCAGCTTATACGCCAAAAAAGTGGTGACAGGTTCACTTTAAAAATACACAAATTTGGTTTCACTGTATTCATGAAAGTCTGATTTATCAAAATATAAAGTAAATTAATCTAATTGGTTAATGGTGTAAAAATAAAATCAAAACTCCAGAATTACATTTTTTTTTTACCGTCACATCATGCAATTAAGAGACAATTAAAAACATCAGCTGAGGACACAAAAAATAAGCCCTTACATAGCCCCATATCCAAATAATGAAAACGATACAGGTCTCGGAAAATGGTGACAAAAACAAACATTTTTTTTTTTACATATTTCAGAATTTTATTTCAACTTGTAAATAAAAAAAACTATACATGTTTGGTATCTGCGTACTCATACTGACTTGGATAATCATCTTATGAGGTCAGTTTTACCTTTTAGATAAGATGGTAAATAAATAAAAAATTTGTTGAATTGCACTTTTTTTTTGCCATTATAATTCACTCTTCCCGTTTTCCAGTACACTATGTGATGGAATCAATGGCTTCATTATTCACATGTTCATGTTGGGTTTACTAACAAACTAAAAAAAATAATCATATCTATAAAATGTAATTACTGTTAGGGTACACCCTTGAGTTCAAAATCCTATTCCAATATGTAGTAGACGTAATAATATTAATATTAGCAAATACCTCCAATTAGAAATGTAGTATTGTTTTCCCGATATAGCCATGTCTCTTACCTCATGTGCAGTGCAGCATAGCTAAGATATCCATGGTTACGTCCACTCATATAGTGACAGTCAGTGAGTTGTTCGTGGTTGTAACCATGGATATGTAGCACCCCTGAGGTATCAGGTGCCACAAAATATGTAACCAACAGTGGACAACCCAAACCCTAAAGTACCAGTGCCAGTGACAACACAAGACACAAACACACAACCCCTTTTCCCTGTCTGGTGACAGCTAAGAGACGGACCTGATGGAAGCCGCCTATTGGTAGAGGCTCATCCAATCCGTAAGCTAGAAACCCGGGAGGAGGAGGGGCTGGAGTTGAACAGAGAGCGAGAACTGAAGTCAGTTAGGAGTTGGAGTCAGTTAGAGTGAGGAGTTAGGAGTTCTTGGAGAGAGATTCTGAGGAAGTCAGAAGTGAGAGAAAGGAGAAAGTGAAGTGTTTTAGGACAGTAGTCCTAGGTGTTAAAACCTGAAGAAAGGACTGGAGCTAAAACAAGAGGAGAGTTGCTTTCGAGTAAGGAACCAGTACTCAAGGAACCAAGGGTTGCCATAGGCGTGCGGGACCAGGACTCACAGAACTAAACACAAGGCGGGGAGCAGAACCCTTTCACAGGAGTACGCGTCAAGCTACCTGTTAAATCTGCCAGGTGAGGGGATCATCAGGGTCCCTCACCAACCTGAGTGTCCGGAGCAAAGCCGCAAAGAGGGGACCTGGGGACAGGGACAGGAGTCCAACCCATTAAAATTGACCAGGCTGCCTGCTATATGGGCCAAGACTATGAAACGGAGGGGATTCCAAGATGCTTTAGGCCACGGGGACCCATCAAAACCTAAAGTGTGTACGGAGGACAGCTCACCAGGTGACTAACTGGCATTGGGAACAAAGGGTGAGGGAACACCTGAAAACTAGTACCACCCGGTGGCAGTACCAGAAAAGTGAGTAAAAACCAGTTTAAACTGCAGTCCCTGTGTGGCTTGAATCCTTTATACCTTGGTATATTATCAGCTTACACCGCACACTACAACCACCATCATCCTCTTCCGGGGCCTAGCCCTGCTTGCGGAGGGCCAGAACACCTGAGCTCCATTATACTACCCGCCCCAGGAAGACCACGCAGCGGCGACTCCCACAAAATAGCCGCAACCCGCTAGTGACATAGTCAAAACCTCTTTTACTTATTTTAGTTCAAATTTTGTTGTCAGTTATCAGGCAGGGAGAACTTACAAGGCATTAAAGAGGTATTCCCATCTCCAAGATCCTATTCCAATATGTAGTAGGCGTAATAATATTAATATTAGCAAATACCTCCAATTAGAAATGTAGTATAGTTCTCCTGATATACCCATGTCTCTTACCTCATGTGCAGTGCAGTATAGCTAAGGTATCCATGGTTACGTCCACTCATATAGTGACAGTGAGTTGCTTGTGGTTGTAACCATGGATACATAAGGTGCAATAAGAGGCATGGCTATATCAGGAGAACTATACTACATTTCTAATTGGAGGTATTTGGTAATACAATGGAACCTTGGATTATGAGCATAATTCGTTCTGTGAGTTTGCTCGTAATCCAAGTTACTTGTATAGCAAGGCAACTTTTCCCAGCCGCTTGCCTCTGATTGGCCAGTGCGCTGATGTCATACGTATGAGTCGTTTGCCTCTGATTGGTCAACTGCTTGCCTCTGATTGGACTTTAGGAGATGTGCAGAGAGGCAGAGCGCCGGCAGACATGAAGCACACACAGCAGCAGCCCCTGCACCAGCTGCGATTGTTACCGGATCCATGTGCCTGCGGACCACAAGAAGTAGCCACAGCGGGTCAGAACGCGGTGAAAGTATGGAAGCGGAAGTGTGTGTGGTGAGTATTTGCTTTTGAGCAAAGCATTGCTCGCAAACCGAGTTACAAATTTGCAGCAAGCTTTGCTCATATAGCGAAATATCTGCACACCGGGTTACTCGTTCTACTGTATTATTATAATCACACCTACTACATATTGGGATGGGATATCAAAGATTAAAGGGACCCAATCACCAGGATTTTTGTATATAACCTGAAGCCAGTGCTATACTGGCACTATCAGGCTGAGTCTATACATACCTGTAGTGGTGAGCTCGGATGTTTAGGTTTTGAAATCCAAGAAAGTAAAGTTTATAAAATCGTCAGCTTCTGGAGTGACAGCAGCTGAAGATCAGATAATATCTGGGTGGTATTCATACTTATCCCCTCCCCCTGTTAGAATTAGCATAAGTATTATACAATCGATTTATTTTTACTTGCAGAACCTGTGGCGAGGTCACACTCATGTGACCTGGTATCCAGCTTTATTGGCTGAGGCCCCGCCCCTTCTGGTCGCATGGGTATGACCTCACACAGGTCCTGCAAGAAAAAGTAAATCGATTGTATAATACTTATGCTAATGTTATGCTTATGTTTGAGTGTGATGGTGCAATATGTGAGCATTTAGGACCCCCCTTTACACTTTTTCCCAGGGCCCCACTTTTTCTAAATCCGTCCCTGGCCACACATGAGCCTTTCTCAGGCAGTCTATTAAAGGGAACCTGTCACCACTTTTATGGTGTATAAGCTGTGGCCACCACCACCGGGCTCTTATATACAGCATTCTAACATGCAGGCGAGTGTGTATGACGTAGATGTGTCATGCACACAGGCTTCAGAAAGAGGATGAAGATGGCCAAAAGAGGAGGCGCCGGCACCGGAGAACGGAGACGCCCATCTGGCTAACCGAGCGACCGTTAGGTAAGTATTATAAAGTGTTTTTTATGTTCTCACAGCGGCCTGGGCTCTTATATACAGCATGTTAAGATACTGTATATAAGAGCCCGGTGGTGGTGGCCGCAGCTTATACGCCAAACAAATGGTGACAGGTTCCCTTTAACTTGCATGTTGGAAGGCCTGGAGTAATAATCCTGTTTTCCAGTGCCCGGAGGCCCCTGGTCTAAGGAGGAAAAATAGTAAATCCAAAAAGAAGATAAAATTCTATGACAGGAGTCAGGTGTGTCATAGCCATAATATGATGAAGGCTCAGGCTCGGGGCTGAAACGCATTGTATTCAGTACTGTGAACCAATTCTATTGATCCTAGAAAAATAGTAGTAAGAATTTTCTGTCTGAGACCAACAAAGCAAAAGCACAGCACAGACTCTCAGGTTATGGTCTGTGGAGGCTTATCTGACATCTCTTTGCTTTTCTCCATCACTGCACTTACACTTAGCACCTGCTTCTATTCTCCGCGCATGCACAACGCTCCTGCCTAAGGACTAATTACAACCTATTTACATTGAATTTTATGAAATATTTACCTTTTGAACAAAATTTAATCTAACAGTTGATATTTTGTTGTGAATACAAAATTTATTCAGGTTAAAGAAAAGTAATTGACAATGAACAATGGCATAATCTAGCACAGACAATTCACAAATGATTACTTTTACATACATGAAAATTGTGAAAAGTATACAATCAGCTGAATTATTTTTCAAAACACTCACAAGTACATAGTGACACACAGACAAACACACACAGACAGAAACACAAACACACACAAACAAACACAAATATACACATGCAAATACACTCACAAACACACACAGATACACACAAAGACATACATACATACATACAAAGACTCACATATACAGACACATATACAAACACACACATACAGACATACCCAAACTCACACACACATACATACAGAAACATACTGTATATACACACATACAGACACACCTACATACAGACATACACATACACACAGATATATACAAACACACAGATACGGACACACACATACAGACAAATACAGACATACACATACAAACACATAAACATATAGATATAAAGGCACACTCACAAACACACACAGACAAAGGACACATATACTTGCATATACAGACATACACAAGCACACACATACAGACATATACAAACACTCATACACATACATACAGGCACACATACAAAACACACATACATACAGACACACACACACACACACAAACACACATATATACAAACACACACACATCCAAACATACACATATGAACACACACTCACAAACACACATACTGTATATACACACAGACACACACAAAGACACACATAGACACATATACATACATATACAGACACATACACAAGCAAGCACACGCACACATACACACACAAACATACATATACATACAGCTACATACAGAGACACACACATACAGGCATGCACATAAACACACAAAAAATCACATATACACACACACATACACACACTAGTCCACAACCAAATTTTGGGCCATCTTGCAAAATTCTGTGTGACAGATCTTTCATGCCCTATGCCTGTGTTTTTTCACATTTGCACCTTTAACCTCATTGTAATAAATATGTTGTAGGACTGTGCTCAAGGTTGTGAAATTCAATGATAAAAAAGATAAATTAGTGTGAAGACCCCATGACCCTCCCCGCCCACAGTCCAGAAAATAAATATCTGTGAGAAGTACAAGTTGTTAACTCTTTGTCTGCTGGTTAATAGCCAGAGACTCATGACGATACAAAACAAGGCCACCATGCAAATACAGAATTCCATAATTAGCCACAAAAAGTCTCCAATATATATATTCTGGAGGCAGATTCTTGCCATGAATAGTCTTGCATTCTGTGAGCTTGAATTTAACAACAGCCTCAGGCAGTGTAAACCTGAACTGATGAGTAAAAGCAGCAATCTGGCCTCACTATTCCTGAACTTTACAGGGTAAATAAAGCACAGTGTTTTAGATGGACATAACTTTCCAATGTTTCCAGCTTGGACTATGTAAAAATAACAAAAACAGCATTTTTCTGCATCTTCCCCAGATCTCAGTCAGTATTTACAGGCTGCAGTGGAGATTTCAGAACTACAGCAAGTACGACTGCTGCAGCCAATTAATGAGCTCAACAGTGAATCCTTAGTGGCATGCGCTGACAAGCTCGGTGATTGTCTGCAGTGGTCACATCACGTGCACTGTAGTCTACAATCATCGGGAGCAGCCGAGAGCTTGCACTGGACTGGTGGAAGGCGGAGTTAGGCTATGTGCCCACGACAAAACACACCCGCGAAACTTTCCGCAGGTTTACCGCAGCTGCTCCCCGATGTCCGCAGCTATACATTGCTGCGGCATTTCTGCTGAGTTGTTGCGGTAAACCTGGGGAAACCGTGCCGATTTCATGCAAAATTTCTGCAAAATTCCCGACCTGTATCTCCATTGTGGAGGAGTGGGAATTCCGCAGATATTTCCGCATGAATAATTGACATGCAGTTAGGTGCGGCTGCGGGAAATCTGCAGTATTTTCTGCAGCCGCACATACTGCTGCATTGATACAGCACTCCCCAAATCCCATAGGGAGTGTCTGTATTTGCTAGAACCTGCGGATTTATCTAGAAAATCCAGATAAATCCGCAGGTTTTCAGTGGCAAAATCTGTGGGTACGTTGTACTGTGGGCACATAGCCTAAGAGAGATTTCATTATTTTTAGCTAGGGTAAGCCTATGGGCTGAAATAAATAAAAATGATAACAAAAAAAACATAAACCCCCTTTAGCTACTGTTACAGGACAGTAAACATGATGACACCTGCAAAGTGGTCTGATGATTTTTTTATGCTGGCATAAAATAATGGTAATCAGCAGCAATTTGTACATTATAAAAAGATGATCTGCTGCCAATAATGTGATATTCTGTGGTGTGGATTAGTGCTCTTACTTTTCTCTGTTGTCATCATCCTAAGGGGTACTTTGCACACTACGACATCGCAGGTGCGATGTCGGTGGGGTCATGTCGAAAGTGACGCACTTCCGGCGTCGCTCTCGACATCGTAGTGTGTAAAGCCTAGATGATACAACAATGGAGAAAAAGACATGGATCGCACATCCCAAAAATACATTGATCTAAAAGCCGCTAGGCAAAAATTTAAATAGAACATGAGGTTCTTAGTTACCATTGATAACTGATCAGACTGTATTAAGCCCACTGCCACGTCACGGCGAACCTCTTGAGTGGGTCTCTATTCTAAGCCTTGTAGTGTGGCACCGTGCACCAACCACTGCTACAGCAACAAAGCGCCAGCAGGGCAGGCGACCCGGTGCCTCACAGCACCCATGCTGCAAGGCAAAGCCCCCAAGGCTCCAGGCCGGACCGCCCCACCGACACGCCATCACCACAACAGCGGCCACTACACGGTACCAGCACACAGTAAGAGGAGCTGCGCACTCACCTCCCACTGGCTCCCATATGTGAACTGGGAGCAAACAAAGGCTGACCCCTCTTGCAGTCTCCTGCTGATTAAAATCACCTGTGCCAAATGGGAGGAGTGCAGATCCAAGCAAAAAAAACAGAGGGGGATAGAATGTTATAAAACAATGGAGAAAAAGATATGGATCGCACATCCCAAAAATACATTGATCTAAAAGCCGCTAGGCAAAAATTTAAATAGATGATGCGATTAACGAGCACAAAAGCGTTGTAATCGTATCATCGGTGTAGCGTCAGCGAAAACCATAATTACCTTGCTGCGACGGTCCGATGTTGTTCCTCGTTCCCCTGCGGCAGCACACATCGCTGTGTGTGAAGTCGCAGGAGCGAGGAACATCTCCTACCGTCTTCACCGCGGCTCCTGACGGCTATGCGGAAGGAAGGAGGTGGGCGGGATGATTACGTCCCGCTCATCTCCACCCCTCCGCTTCTATTGGCCGCCTGCCGTGTGACGTCGCTATGACGGCACACGGCCCGCCCCCTTAATAAGGAGGCGGGTTGCCGGCCAGAGCAACGTCGCAGGGCCAGCTGAGTGCATGTGAAGCTGGCGTAGCGATAATTTTCGCTACGCCAGCTATCACCACATATCGCAGCTGCGACAGGGGCGGGGACTATCGCACTCGGCATCGCAGCATCGGCTTGCGATGTCGTAGTGTGCAAAGTACCCCTTACTCTTCCTCAGGATCTGGTTCCTTCTATCATCCTTTCCCATACTCTCCATGCACTCAGTAGCACTTTGTATTTGTACTTACACTTGAGCCCAGAGGTTTACATACACTATCTATAAAGACACATATTTTTCTTACTATCTGAGATGAAATCAGAATAAACCTTCCTTTCCTGTTTTAGGTCAATTAGGAACCAAAATTATTTATAATTGCCAAATGTCAGAATAATGAGAGAGAGCGAGAGAGAATGTTTTAAGGCCTTTTTGTTACTTTCTGCAAAGTCAAAAGTTTACATGCACTAAAGGCCCCATTACACGCAACGACATCACTAACGAGATGTCTCTGGGGTTACGGAATTCGTGACGCACATCCGTTAGCGACGTAGTTGTGTGTGGCACTTACGAGCGACCGCTAACGATCCCAAATACTCACCAAATCATTGATCGTTGACACGTCGTTCATTTTCAAAATATTGTTACTCGTTCTGGACGCAGGTTGTTCGTCGTTCCTGAGGCAGCACACATCGCTACGTGTGACACCCCGGGAACGACGAGCAACAGCGTTCCTGCGTCCTCTGGCAACGAGGTGGAAGTGACATTCATGCGGCTGCTCTCCACCCCTCCGCTTCTATTGGTGGCCTGATGTGTGATGTCACTGTGACGCCGCACAAACCACCCCCTTAAAAAAGAGGTTGTTCGCCGGCCACAGCGACATCGTTAGGAAGGTAAGTTGGTGTGACACGTACCGGCGATATTGTTCCCCACGGGCAGCGATTTGCCCATGATGCACGCAAGACGGGGGCGAGTGCGATCGCTAGCGACATTGCTAATGATGTCGCTGCGTGTAAAGCAGCCTTAAGATTACTATGCCTTTTAACAATATAGGACAGCCCATATGATGATGTCATGTCTATGGAACATTCTGATAGGTTTATTGGCAACATCTGAGTTAATTAGACACACACCTGTGAATGTATTTTAATGCACATCTGAAAGTCTATGTAAACGTCTGGTTTCAAATATATATAGATACTGGCCGGTGACCAGCTCATGCAGCTTTATCTGATAACCCCTATTTGTTATAATGTTGGCTGGACCACACGACAATCACTTTTTACCTTTTGTGTCTCCCCTATATTTTCTTACCGATTGTAAGCTCATGAACAGGGTCCTCACCCCTCTGGTGTGTATTGCTGTTTAATGTTTTATACTGTCTGTACATGTCTCCTCTGCTATGTAAAGTGCTGTGGAATATTTTGGTGCTATAGAAATAAAACTATTATAATTAATTCAGTGATCAATCGGTGCATGTAGAATGTTTGTTCTAGTTAACCACCGCCGATTGGCTTGCAGAAAGGGGCCAACATTATTAGTTTTGTAAAAGAAATGACATCATGCCCAGATTACCTATACTGTTACCTTGAGTGTACAGATAATTAGGAAGTTCCTGAACCAGTCTTATAAGGCCAGGGCTAGATGGTGACTTTGGTCGTGACAGCCATCATGTGACTGAAGTTCACTCAGTGCTGCTCTTATATCACGGTGCAATAGAAGTGAATGGGTTAACATTGCAACACCCACACTACTGCGACCATGACAAGCAATGCATGAAAAATTAGACTTGGTTAGATTTTTTGCAACTTGTGCTTGTGGTGGATGCACTAGTGTGTTACAATACGACTCCATTCACTTCTTCTAGGCTGCAAAGTAGCAGCAGCACCCAGTGAACGTCGGGTGCGCAATATCTGTCATGGCCAAAATCACTGTGTAGCCTCTTTTCAATCCCCATTTGAAAAGATACAAGTTATACTCACCTCTGGTGCTGATGCCGTTCCAAAAGTTTGCACGGTCCCTCCAGGGATTGTGTAATTGTGTGATATCACGCGATCCTGGCGAACAATCAGCGGCAGTGGCACTCTCGCCGCCTTCAGACAAATCGCTTACATCTGGAAGAAGTGAGTGGTGCTGTTCTCGCTCATCCTCCGGATGTTATACGTCTAATGGCGGGAGAGTGAAGCTGCGGCTGATTGGCAGATGGGATTTTATGATTTAACACTGTAACGCAATCCCAGGAGAGACAGTGCTGACTGATGGAATGGCACTGGCCCCAAAGGTCCCTACAGATTGTCACAGGTGTGTCACAGGTGTCCGGCTATAGAACGTTGCAGCATTTGGCTGTACAAACTGCTCCCTGACCTTCTATTATTCCTGATTGATGTATATGGCATCTTGTGTATCTCCTTTGCTTGGGGTTCATCCCTTTCTCTTTAGGACCCTGCAGAGTTCCTCACCCTGTGTCCTTAAATTCCCTCATTCCCTTCTTCTCTGTGCTGGTGTAGCTTTAACTCCCTATAGATCCTGAGTGAAAGCAGTTGGTTTGCAATCCTCTGGAGTAAGTTTGTTGAATTTTGTAGTCCCTCTCCCTGAATCTTCTTGGACATAAGTTGTGTGTTTTTCTTCCCCTTGTTTGTTATCCCTGTGTGGCCTTTAGTTCCTAGTGGGGTTGACGAAGAGCTCATCCCATTCGTTCTCTACCTAGGGCCAAGATCAGGGACAGCCTAGGGCCAGGTATCCTGCTCTGCGCATAGGTGCTGAATCTATCTAGGGCAATGAGGGAACCCGGGGCTCAGCAGTAGGCTTGGTCAGGGGTCACCATCTCCCCCTTCCCTAGACACAGGGTCTCCTTTCCCTTTTGCCGTTCGCTGGGTACTTCTTCGTACCTTGCGTGACATGGATTGAGAAGTTGCTCCAAGTAGTGCAAAATAACAAGACCTCTATCAATACAATAGAGGTTTCTGCTGCCAGGGATAAAGCAGGCTAGATTTCTATATCACTGGATCTCTGGCGGCAAAGTAGGAGGGGAGGCAAAATAAAAACCATCCTTTACCCCTTGGATTGTTATTTTTTTATGTCGTTGCATCTTTTTACCAGAGTCAATCTGATAATATCTGCTCTAATTACAATGCCCACATCGGCATATGTTCTGTTTGCAAAAAACACACAAAGGTAACAGTTGGGCTTCACTCCAGCGGATCTCTAGTGATTTGCCAATATGTCATTTCAGCATCTATGGGACATCTCCTTGGGCAGACATTAGCATTGTTGTTTTTTCCAGTAGTGAAAACTAAATACACAAGACAGAATTTTATAATTTATCAAATCACAATCACTGTTTTAGTTTCCCGTAAATAATGGATATTCTTTTCGGTTCGCTTCACACACACTTTTTTTTGTCCCACTTTATAGGTGCTTGTAAAAAACACCATAAATTTCTTGTGGTTCATGACACCGTTTCTGTTACACACTTGTGACTGTTTTTTTCCCCTGTATAGAAGACTTCAGAAAAATTTCTACATACTTTTGCTACTTTTGAAAAACAGAACATAAACACTAAAAAAGTACAAAGGCGTCATAATAACACGCGTAAAAAAAGCTACAATGTTGGTATTCCCTATCATAATTATTTATTGGCTGCTAGCTAATATCTGACCATAGAGGTTTTAGCTGAAAAAATAAACTAACAAAACACAACAGAAAAGTAAAAAAAACAAACAAACAAAAACAATAGTGAAAATTATGTCTTTCTCCTAAATATGCAGTGTATGAAGGTACCTTACAGCAATTTTCTAACATACTTGCATTAACAAATATGCTCCCTGAAGAAGAATCTCCATTCACTGAGCTGGCCAGAAAGTTTTTAATTTTCACACTTATGCACGTCCACCGCTGACAATAAACTAGGGTATTTTAGATTAGGAGCATCCTTGCGTCTTTCACATGGATGACATTGAGGGGGTTCTGGTGTGTACAGGAATCAGGTATTGCAAGTAAAACAACTGTTCATCAGGTTTATTCAAGTCAATTCTTTAAAGGGAACCTGTCACCAGATTTGGCGACTATAGGCTGTGGCCACCACCATCTCTTATATACAGCAATCTAGAATACTGTATTTTAGAGCCCAGGCTGCTCTGTAGAACATAAAAAACACTTTTACAATACTCACCTAAGGGGCGGTCCGGTCCGATGGGTGTTGCTGCTCTCCTGTCCGGCGCCTCCTCTCTCTGGTTTGGCACCTCCTCTCTGCAGCAATCTCAATCCTCCTTCTTCTGAGGCCCATGTGCATGACAGACGCGTCTATGTCATACACACTAGCTGCCACTGCGGTCCTGTGCAGGCACACTTTGATCTGCTCTGTTGAGGGCAGATCAAAGTATTGTAGTGCGCATGTGCGGGCAGTCTAATCTCTCCTCACGCCTGCGCATTACAGTACTTTGATCGGCCTTCAACAGAGCAGATCAAAGTGTGCCTGAGCAGGACCACAATGTCGGTCAGTGTGGATGACGTAGACGCGTCATCCACACTGTGCTGGGTAGAAGGAGGAGATCACAGCAGAGAGGGAAGCAATGGACCGGAGAGAAGGCGCCGGACATGAGAGCAGCGACACCCATCGGAACAGACCACCCCCTAGGTGAGAGTTATAAGAATGTTTTTTTATGTTAAAGTGCTGGCCAAAAGTATTGGCACCCCTGCAATTCTGTCAGATAATACTCAGTTTATTCTTGAAAATGATTGCCATCACAAATTCTTTGGTATTATTATCTTCATTTCATTTGTCTTCAATGAAAAAAAAATAAAAAAAGATTCTCATAAAGCCAAATTGGATATAATTCCACCCAAAAACATAAAAAAGGGGCTGGACAAAAGTATTGGCAATGTTTGAAAAATCATGTGATGCTTCTCTAATTTGTGTAATTAACAGCACCTGTAACTTACCTGTGGCACCTAACAGGTTTTGGCAATAACTAAATCACACTTGCAGCCAGTTGACATGGATTAAAGTTGACTCAACCTCTGTCCTGTGTGTACCACATTGAGCATGGAGAAAAGAAAGAAGACCAAAGAACTGTCTGAGTACTTGAGAATCCAAATTGTGAGGAAGCATGAGCAATCTCAAGGCTACAAGTCCATCTCCAAAGACCTGAAAGTTCCTGGATCTCTGGTGCACAGTGTCATCAAGAAGTTTAAAGCCCATGGCACTGTGGCTAACCTCCCTAGATGTGGAAGGAAAAGAAAAATTGACGAGAGATTTCAACGCAAGATTGTGCGGATGGTGGATAAAGAACCTCGACTAACATCCAAACAAGTTCAAGCTGCCCTGCAGTCCGAGGGTACAACAGTGTCAACCCGTACTATCCGTCTGTGTCTGAATGAAAAGGGACTGTATGGTAGGATACCCAGGAAGACTCCACTTCTTACCCTGAGACATAAAAAAACCAGGCTGGAGTTTGCCAAAACTTAACTGAGAAAGCCTAAAACGTTTTGGAAGAATGTTCTCTGGTCAGATGAGACAAAAGTAGAGCTTTCTGTGAAAAGCCATCAAGATAGAGTTTACAGGAAAAAAAAAAAAGAGGCATTCAAAGAAAAGAACACGGTCCCTACAGTCAAACATGGCGGAGGTTCCCTGATGTTTTGGGGTTGCTTTGCTGCCTCTGGCATTGGACTGCTTGACCGTGTGCAGGGCATTATGACGTCTGAAGACTACCAACAAATTTTGCAGCATAATGTAGGGCCCAGTGTGAGAAAGTTGGGTCTCCCTCAGAGGTCATGAGTCTTCCAGCAGGACAAT
The DNA here is from genome assembly GCF_048569485.1 of Anomaloglossus baeobatrachus. Classification (NCBI taxonomy): domain Eukaryota; kingdom Metazoa; phylum Chordata; class Amphibia; order Anura; family Aromobatidae; genus Anomaloglossus; species Anomaloglossus baeobatrachus. The sequence goes on along the minus strand of NC_134355.1, from coordinate 548,532,357 downwards.
GACCCAAAACACACTTCAAAAAGCACTAGAAAATGGTTTGAGAGAAAGCACCGGGGACTACTAAAGTGGCCAGCAATGAGTCTAGACCTGAATCCTATAGAACACCTATGGAGAGATCTCAAAATGGCAGTTTGGAGAAGGCACCCTTTAAATCTCAGGGACCTGGAGCAGTTTGCCAAAGAAGAATGGTCTAAAATTCCAGCAGAGCATTGTAAGAAACTCATTGATGATTACCGGAAGCGCTTGTTCGCAGTTATTTTGGCTAAAGGTTGTGCAACCAAGTATTAGGCTAATGCCGGCGTCACATGGTACAATATATCGGGCGATATGTTGTCGGGGTCACGTCGTTAGTGACGCACATCCGGCATCATTAGATATATCGTACCGTGTGACACCTCCGAACGACTGTGAACGAGCAAAAATACTCACCTTATCGTTGCTCGTTGACACGTCATTCATTTCCATAATATCATCCCACCTTCTCTGCGCCGGTTGTTCATCCTTCCCGAGGCAGCACACATCGCTCCGTGTGACACCCCGGAAACAATGAACACAGCTTACTTGTGTCCCGCCGGCAATGCGAAAGGAAGGAGGTGGGCGGGATGTTTACGTCCCGCTCCTCTCCGCCCCTCCGCTTCTATTGGCCGGCCGCTGTGTGACGTCGCTGTGACGCCGAACGTCCCTCCCCCTTCAGGAAAAGGATGTTCGCCGCCCACAGTGACGTCGTCTGGGAGGTAAGTGCGTATGACAGGGGGTTAACGACTTTGTGCGCCACGGGCAACTAATTGCCTGTGACGCACAAACGACGCGGGCGGGTACGATCGCTTGGGCAATCGCACGATAGATCGTACCGTGTGACGCCGGCATAAGGGTGCCAATACTTTTGTCTGGCCCATTTTTGGAGTTTTGTGTGAAATGATCAATGATTTGATTTTTGTTTAATTCGCTTTTGTGTTTTTTCATTGCAAGCAAAATAAAGGAAGATAATAATACCAAAGAATTTGTGATTGCAATAAATTTCAAGAAGAAACTGAGTATTCTCTGACAGAATTGCAGGGGTGCCAATACTTTTGGCCAGCACTGTATATAGCGCGGCCTGGGCTCTTATATACAGCCTTCCACAAAGCTGTATATAAGGGCTCACACATGCTGGCTGCAGCTTATAGTCGCCAAATCTTGTGACAGGTTCCCTTTAAAGAAAGCTAAAGTGATATCATGTAAATTCATTTTTTATTTTTATTACCCCTTTATAACTCTTTGTACCTGATCCCTATCTAATTTTCATCATAAAAATTGTCCGGTCTAAAGTGATACGTCTGCAGTCTGTGTCAGTCTAGGTGACTGCAGACTTATGAATCCTCCCAGTGCACACACTGCACGCTGCGAGGATTCACCGGTTTCTAAGCCGGGAACAGCTGTCATATGACTGCAAGTATGTGATATGCATGTTTCCTGCCAGAACCAGGCTAGTCAGAATCACCCTATACAAATGTATTGAGCAAAGTTGCGCCTACTAGTCGGGTTCTAGCTGGGAACATGCATATTGCATAATTAAGATTGAGAATGGGGTTAGTCCTCGTGCGTTTGGACTTATGACAATGTGTGAGTGTAGCCCTACTGTAAATGCACAGACATACTTATTATGTGGTTTTGTTAATGAGCGAACAAGCTTCCAGAAATATGAGACCCAAATACTAAAATGCACTGTGGTATCAAGCAATTTTATTTCTAATTTTACTGAGATGAAAAACACATTGTAACTGTCATGAATTAAATGTGATTAAACCAATGTGATACTTCGTCAAGAAATAAATACATGTGCACAAATATTTATATATTAAATTATATCCATGTGTACAAATATTCAAATATTTTATTAGAAACTGACTTGTTTGGTACTTTCATTGTAGGAGGGGAAACGACTATTACAGTACCTAACATAACTAACCCTAAAATATGCCATAAGGACATTAGATTGTAAGCTCTGCAGGGTAAAGACTGACGTAACGTAATCAAAACAGAGGGCACCCCACACTGTTATTTTACATTAAATAAATAATTTAAAACAAAAAACGTGGGGTCCCCCCCAAATTGGATCACCAGCCAAGGTAAAGTGGACAGCTGGGGTCTGATATTCTCAGACTAGGGAGGTCCACTGTTATTGGACACTCCTCAGCCTAAAAATAGCAGGCTGCAGCCGCCCCAGAAGTGGCGCATCCATTAGACGTGCCAATCCTGGCGCTTCGCCCCAACTCATCCCGTTGCCCTGGTGCGGTGGCAAACGGGGTTATATATGGGGTTGATGCCAGATGTGTAATGTCACCTGGCATCAGGCCCTGGGGTTAGTGATGTCACGCGTCTATCAGATACCCGACATCACCAACCCAGTCAGTAAGAAATAAAAAATAGACAACAAAAAAAGTTTTATTTGAAAAAACACTTCCCAAAACATTCCCTCTTTCACCAATTTATTGACAAGAACAATCAAATCCGGGTCCGGCGTAATCCAATAAGGGGTTCCCATGACGATCCATACCACAGTCACTGTCCCAGTCAATGAAGAACAGAATGTTTCCCATTGGCTGGGAGAGTAATGCAGTGCCTTGAGCTAACATCAATAGCCCAGGTCACTGCAGGGGATGACGAGCGCTGACTTCAGGAGGTTAGATGAGATCATTACCTGCTGTGATGATCTCCTGCAGTCCTGCCATCAGCGCTGTCACTGCCTTCTATGCCCGCTGCGTTCTCAGCAGTATCGCGAGAGCCCCTGACGTCACCGCTAGTGACAGTCTCGGGCCGCGGGCATAGACGGCAGTGACAGCGGTGACGTCAGGAGGCAGGAGATCGTCACCTCAGGTAATGATCTCATCTCACCTCCTGACAGCAGCGCTCGGCATCCCCGCGGTTGCACGCACTGCAGCGTGAGAAGCTGCTGACACTGCGGGCAGACACTGACACTGCTGTGCTGGCAGCCGAGGGGCTGGAGCGGGACACAGACTGCACGGGCACCAGGAAGTCACACGGAAGTGCTTCTGTGCGGCGTCCAGGTAGTGTGACGTGTGTGTTTACTCTGCTCCGCTTCCTCTTCCTGGAATAATGACATCACTCCCCTGCAAAACCGCAGGCAGTGATGAGCATTACCGCAGGTAAATCGCGGCTATACCGAGGGTATACCGCACATCATTTGCTACCCGCGGTATTTCGCGATTACATTACAGTGAATGGAGTGAAATACCGGGGGTATACCGCAGGTACCTGCGGAAAAGAAGTGACATGCACATTTTCTCAAGAAATTTTCTCAAGAAAATCTTCAGAAAGAATTTTCTTGAGAAAAAAAACGCAGTGTGCGCACAGCTATTTTTTTTCCCATAGATTTTGCTGGGAAATGTCTGCAGGAAGATTACAAACATTTCTCAAGAAATTTCTGCAGCAAAACCGCGGGTAAAACCGCGGGTAAAAACGCCTAGTGCGCACAGGGCCTTATAGGTATGAGTGCCAGTAATATAGGTGCGAGGTATAGTATTATAGATAAGCAAATAACATAATAAACCCTGAAGAGTTGGACTCTTCTTTTTATATATCATATTATATATATTTTAGATATCATACAAAAATGACTCTCTATTGTCCTCTGAAGTTCATCTTCACATTCCAGAGCCAGAGCTCAATACCAGGGCTTACTTCCGTCAAACAGCAGGATCTAATAGACATGTCTGCAGAATCACAGCACTGTACTAAGACTAATGTCACCAACATCCCAGCAGGTGACATGACTGCGTTTCCAAGACCTGCCAGTTCACTACACATTGTGTCACCGGTATCCCAGCAGGGAAAATCTCCTACAAGAACAAAGCAAAGACGTTCAATGTATACAAAAAAAATGTAGGTTTAGTTACTAAAACTTTAAATCTAGATTTACGGTAACATTTTATCTATATCATATCAACCTTTATAAGAAAATTACAAGGACTATAAACCTACTAGTACATAGCTACAAGCCCAGTATCACTAGCTCTAAAGGTAACCTACATCAAGGTGGCTGCACCTGCTGGTTTCAATGGGAACAGACGCTACCTACTTTATACGTTGCTTAGGCTATGCGCGCACACAATGTTTTTTTGACGCTGGGTTTTTCTGCGGTTTTGGCCGCAAAAACGCACAAAAACGCAAAAAACGCACCTGCAGCAAAACGCACTGGAAAAAAAACGCATGCGTTTCTACCGCATTTTGGTACGTTTTTGGCTGCGTTTTTAATCACTGCGTTTTTCCAATGCATTGCATAGGTCAAAAACGCAATGAAACGCAGGAAAGAATTGATATGTTCATTTTTTTTTTTAGCTCAAAAACACAGCTAAAAAAAAAAGTTGTGTGCGGACAGCAAAAGTCATAGACTTTGCTGGGGAAGCTTTGAGCCCAAAAACACACAAAAACGGGCAAAACCGCCTAGTGTGCACATTTGTCCACTCTACTATACAGGAGATAATGATCTCCTGTCTACACCAGCAGGACAGATGAACCATACACACATGGACTGGAATAATACATGGCTTTCTAGATCCTTTTTTTTCGCCAAAGCCTGGGCTGGAAACCATCATGATGAAATATACAAAGCTCCTGGAAGATGGCGAATCTCTTTGTGGAAATTCTGATTCTGTATGGAGCTTTACAGGCAATGCTCTCTGTGAAAAGTATACAAAATAGCTCTCCTCCATAGCAAAAGATTCCAGCGCTGGAAGGACCGGACTGACAAGACCTGTCATATAAAATTTTTCATTTATTCTTACATTAAAATAGTTACCAAATGGTCAGACATCTAAAAAGCAGACATCCATGAAAGGTGGGGGTGGGGGTAAATGACTGACGGGTTTCAGCCTATGCCTTAATCATGGTCACATCATGTATTTTTGGATATAGCTCTCCTCCCCCCAAAAATGAAAATTATCTATCTAGCGCTACCTATAATTATCCAATGTCCTGCCTATTACAGAGTCTTGAAACAAGGGATATAAGCCATGTGGTGTCACACACAGCGACGATGACAACGACATCGCTGCTAAGTCGCCATTTTCTGTGACGTAGCAACGACCTCAACAGCGACGTCGCTGTGTGTGACACATAACAACGATCAGACCCCTGCTGCGAGATCGCTGCTCGCTCTTGAATATTCCAGGTCATTTTTTGATCGCTGCTATCCTGCTGCGCCACATACATACTTGTGTTTGACACCGCAGCAGTGACGTAGGACTGAAGGCAGGACAAGGGCGTGTTTTTGTGGTGTATTTTACAACGCCCCCACGACTCTGATTGGTGGTCATAACAGCGTTCCGATTGGGTAACTTGCCGAAGGCGTTACAGTGATTTCATTCTTTAAGTTCCATTCTTTGTTCCACGTAGTAGAGTCTCTGTCTGGTATCGCTAGTGTGTCGTTCTTTTTTGTGTCTTCCTTTGTTTGGCACGGTCACCCAATCAGGCGCCACTGTAGTGATCACCAATCGGAACAGAGGGTCGTGAAAAAGGCAACGCAAAGGTGCTGTAGCGATCACCAATCGGAACAGAGGGGCGTGAAACGCAAAACATGTCTAGGGGTAAACACCACGCCTCTATCAAGGTCTGAGTCGTCGCACAGCGACGCATGTGACACGTCCCAACGGCCGTCGAGGTCGCTATGATCGCTGCTCCGTCGCTGCTTAAAATTACATGTTTGACAGCTAACTAGCAATCATGTAAGGTCGCTGTTACGTCACAGGAAATGGTGACGTAACAGCGACGTCGTTGTCATTGTGTGTGAACCCAGATTTACGCCTAATAAAGGAAAAGTTTTCAAAATAAATTTACTTACTTATCTTACCCCATTCCCGCTATGCAGATATCAGTCACATGACCCTGCCTGTCAGTTTTACCTTCCTACAACTTTCTGTCCTCCAGCCTTTGATGGAACATCTCCAGTAGACATGCGTTTACACTAACTCATTTTACTGTGATGTTCTATCTGAAGATGGAGGCTAGAAGGAGAAACTGTGGGATGAAACGATATAGATGACAGGCGAGATCACACAACCGGTATCTACACTGCGGGAAACAGGATAAGTAATGGTAGAGAATTTGGTGGAGAAAAAAACACAAAAACTATTGTTTCTTCTATTTGGACACATTTTAGCATTTGCATTATATCACCATTACCTTGACCTGCAGCTCTACTGAACCAAACACATCAAAATCTAAGGTCTGTCCTCAAACTAAAACTAGTATTCTACAAGATTTCCAGAATGATCCCCTTCATACTCATAAAAAAAGATAAAGAAATTCCCATTTTTGGAACCTGCAGAGATAAATTGGGCATTTAGTCCTTTACATAAAATGTGCTGAGAATCTTCTATTATTGAAAGAAGCACTTCATTCAAGAACATGCACATTTCCTTTTTTTCTGCAAAAATCACTGCGGTATTTTGGAAGGGAACGACGAGTCTGAGCACTGAACCTTTCTATGCTTAAAAATCCCTAATTCCCAGTGTCATAGAAGGTGATAAAGTTCTGAAATGTTGTAGCGTGAAATGAACTTTCCAAACCATTCAGTCATCAGTTGTCACAGGTTAGGCAGACGATCAATCATTTTACATTTCTAGCAGGGAAATAAAAATCAAGATGGGAATAATATATTACGTAACGTGAGCATAGAATTTAAAGAGTTATATAAACCACTCACAAAGTAAAAACTAAACAAACATTAGCTATATGTCCTTCTCATAGCTCCCTGCCGATCTGACATGTAAGGCTGGGTTCACATGTCCGGTAGTCATCCGTTATGATGGGTCTGTTATAGATCCGATTGCAAAAAAGTTGTACAAACACAACTTGTTTCTCCGTTGTTAAATAATGGATGTCGTCTGGATCTGTTTTAACATGTGGAGTCTATGGACAACTGATCAGTTAATGGATTGCTGTTTATCGTCTATTTGTAACGGATCTGTTAAAAAAAACAACGGAGCCATTAGAAATACAAGTACAATGTATGGCGAAATACAGTAGCAATCCGCTAACGGATCCATTGTCCATAGACTCCATGTAAAAAAAACCGGATCTGGCAGAAAAAAGTTTCCGTTCTAACGGATGACTACAGGACATGTGAACTTAGACTTAAAGGTGTTTTCCAGCTTTAGCACTGTATATGACTTCAGACTTGTGTCCTCACATCACGCATAGTGCACGCTGTTAGGATTCTCCAGTGATGATACCAGGCAGTCATGTAACAGCAAGTATGCAATATCCAAACTCACAGCCACATGCCAACTAGACGTGCACGCCATTGCCCAGTACAAGTGGAATGTGTGAGGTCACGCATGTCTAGCCAGAATGGAAGTATGTATACAGCATACTTGCTGTCACATGACCGCCCAGTCTCGCACCGAACAGGAGGATCATGACAGTGTACGCTGTGTGGATTCACAAGTCTGCAGTATATAGATTGACTTTGGACTTTTGTGCCAAACCTGGACAACAACTTTAAGGAAATTCATTAAAGTGGAAAATGGACCTGACAATAAAACACACTGATGTTCTACAGTTTCCATAAGGAAATAATCTCAGATTTGCTTGAACAATTCTAAAGTTGCTATACACATGTGAGGTTTTCTGACATTTTGCCTTGTTTTGTCATTTTGCTTTAATCTGTTTTTTCTTCATTGGCCATCTTGCTTCCTGTTCTGTTGCCCTCACCTTTGCCCTCAGTCAATATGGATTCCTCAGCTTCTATGTTCCCGCCCTGGTACCATGCCAATTACCTGCTTACGCCATCTCAGCTGATGGACCAGTGCTTCTGAATCCTGTTAGCAGGCTGCCTGTAACCTGATCTCCTGAAGTCTTTGGAAGAACTACTTTTCTGCCATCCTCTGTTTTGGATCCCTGGAACTCGTGTCCACACAGGAACCCTTCTGCTCTGCCATGGACATTTACAAGTACAGTAAGAGAGACTGAATTATACTTTGACACTTCTGCTGAACTTTGAGGATCCATTCCTGCTTAATTTCTTCCCAGCCTCTGCACCCTGCAACTGTTTAACCCTTCAAGTTTTGTGCACTTACTTGTATGAAGTAATACAAGAACTGTTTAGCAAACCTGTGTGTCTGTGTTTCCCTTGTACCCTTGCACTAGACTCTATACAAACAGTATTTAACACCTTACAACACATCAGATAGCTGACAGCCGAACGCTTGTTCAGTTAAGGCTAGTTTCACACTTGCGTTCAGCGCATTCCGTCACTATGGAGAATAGCGCAGTCCGTTAACGCACTGCGCTATTCTCCATAGAGTTGTATGGACGACGCACTGTAACGCAAGTGTCTGCGTTGAATCCGCTGGACGACGCAGCGTCGTTATTTTGACGCTGCGTCGGGCGGATGGAACGCTGCATGTAGCGTTTTTCTGCGCTTGGCGGAGTGTCAAAAAAACGCAACCTGCAGGAATCCGTTAGGCGTCCGTTGGTTTTATAATGGACGCCTATGGTGGCGGATTCCATTAGAATGCGTCATTTGACGGATTCCGTTAACGCATCCGTCTTTACACACCTGCGCATGCCCAGATGTGTAAAGTCAAGGAAAAAAACTATAACGGATTGCATTATTTTGTACAATCCGTAGCATTGCGATGTGCCACTATATGCAACGCATCCGTTGCATGCGTCACACAACGCAATGCTACGGATCCCGTCCAACGCAAGTGTGAAACTAGCCAAACATATACATGTATGCTGGCCTAAAGTGTGCATGCATTCTTTATGTGAAGGCCTATTTAGACTAGCGGATAAACGGATATGAGTGTTCATAGGGATATCGTTCTGTCTAAAGTAGCCGGCAATCACCCTGATGAATGACCAAAATTGAATATGATTATCAGCAACACCTTGTATATAAACAGGAGCTGTTTTGCACTTTTCAAATCCTTTAATTTTGAAAACTGGAATAAATCTTGGTTCCTGAAACCACAAATGCCTCAGATGTCTATATAACATGTCATAATAATACATTTTGGTGGAGTTTACTGTTAAACAGGACAACCTTTTACCATTTACCCCATGAATAAATAGATTTATGCCAAGTAGAGGAGACATTCTACTGTGAAGAATTAATTTCTCTTGAGGGCACAACTCAAAATGGCTATACATTTCTATAAAAGCATGCATGTCTATCCAATTGGTTAGTGGGGGCTAAAATTGTATAGATCTGTGGTGATCAGTTGATCAAGGGGTCATCTTCATTTTCAGAAGGGATAACTAGATGGGACAACCCAAAAGGAACTTCAAGAAATCTGAAAATGGGAAAGCCAAAGGCCTATAATAGAGGTGGGGTGACTGATCTCCCTTTTGGACTCATCATGGGTTATAGTTTCTAAAAATGCTTCATAGTTTTCATGAAGGAAGATATCAAAACTTGTGAAGGAACTGAGTTGGCTGGAAAGTATAGTGGGCATGTTTCCTGAACTGGGCCCTTAAGGTTGTAAATTAGGATTACAACATTGTAAATCCACATAGGGTTATTGAAAGCAAGCAATGCGTTCTGTCAATGGGGCCTAAGTGATGGCACTCCAAATAAATACTGATTCTGTCACTGTCATTAAACTGTCTTTCAGAACTGTGACATGTAAAAGTAAATGCACCCATCACCTGTCATAGACTGGTCAGCAGGCAGTTTTAGGGGAATTTTTTGTGCTTGTGAGTTGCCAGAACTAACAAAACATAATTCTTAGCTATGTCATGAAAAATGTGCCGGTTGCATAGTTATAATTACACAGTACGTCAGTTAATAAAATACAGCTGTTCAAATGTAATCAGTGGGAACACTCATCATACGGCTGCACAGAAAGGAAGGGAACACTTTCATGGAAATTGCAACTTTGCGTGTCTTAATGTTAAATTCTATCTGAATAACGGTTGACATTCCAGGGAGATGATCTGCAGATTACAGGGTGTGACCCATAACTTGGTACCGCTGGATGACCACCTTCAAACAATCACTAGAACGCAACTATACAATTCAGTCTATAACAAATGAACATGGTAGTGTGGCCAGCAGAGTCACACTATCATATGTTCTGCCCCATAGGGTTTGCCTAATGCTGGGGTGGGAAACGTCTGGTCACAGGCCATTTACGGCCTGCAATGTCATTTTATCCAGCTCTCAGGACCGCAATGCTTCATCAACTCACTGATGATGAAACCAGCAGTTGCCGTGTCTCTTTTATGATGTATTAACCAGAATTACTGTCTCCTATATAATTGATACACCAACCCTACTGTCTCCTATATAATGAAAACATCAGCCCCACTGTCTCATATGTAATGTATGCACCAGCCTCACTGTCTCCTATATAATGTATACACCAGCCCCAGTGTCTCCTATGTAATGTAGCCACCAGCTTCAGTGTCTCCTATGTAATGTATGCACTAGCCTCACTGTTTCCAATATAATGTATACACCAGCCACAGTGTCTCCTATGTAATGTATGCACGAGCTCCAGTGTCTCCTATGTAATGTATGCACGAGCCTCACTATCTCCTATATAATGTATGCACCAGCCTTACTGTCTCGTATGCAATGTATGCACCAGCCTCAGTGTCTCCTATGTAATGTATGCACCAGCCTCAGTGTCTCCTATGTAATGTATGCACCAGCCCCACTGTCCCCTATGTAATATATGCACCAGCACCAGTGTTTCCTAGGTGATGTATATGCTCCAGCCACAGTGTCTCCTATGTGATGTAGCCACCAGCTTCAGTGTCTCCTATGTAATGTATGCACTAGCCTCACTGTTTCCAATATAATGTATACACCAGCCACAGTGTCTCCTATGTAATGTATGCACGAGCTCCAGTGTCTCCTATGTAATGTATGCACCAGCCCCACTGTCCCCTATGTAATATATGCACCAGCACCAGTGTTTCCTAGGTGATGTATATGCTCCAGCCACAGTGTCTCCTATGTGATGTATATACACTGGCAACACTATCTCCTATGTAATGTATGCTCCAGCCCCAGAATTTCCTATGTGATGTACATACCAGCCCCAGTATCTCCTATGTGGTGTGCGCACCAGCCTCAGGGTCTCTTATGTAATGTATGCATCAGACCCAGTATCTCCTATATAATGTATCCACCAGCCCCAGGATCTCCTATGTTATGTATATGCTCAAGCCCCAGTGTCTCCTATGTGATATACTCGCCAGCCTCTGTCTCCTATGCAATGTATGAACCAGACCCAGTATCTCCTATGTAATGTATCCACTAGCCCCACAATCTTTTATGTGATGTATAGGCTCCAGCCTCAGTGTCTCCTATGTTATATACACCAGTCCCAATATCTCCTATGTCTTTTAGTAGAACCAGCCAACCATCTATTGTGTATAAGAGGCCTCCTGACTTTTCCCTCAAAATTGATATACTGAATTTCAACCCCAATTCCTTTGTTTTTTTGCAAAAATAACCCACTGCCTGAGGTGACTGGGATTGGCTTAATCCCATCTCCCTACTGAGAACTCATACGCACTTAGCGAAACTGACCCTGCATGTATATGGGAGATTTGCAAGAGGGATTGATTGTACCACATCAAGGTTTCTGTCATTCTTTTCCATTTTTAGTAGAAAAAGTAGTGTAGTCTGTACTGCTAATTTCAATATAAAAATTCCATTCAATATGGGTTTTTCGGGGTCTGTTTGGATCCATCAGGAAATATATCTGTCAATTTAATTGGCTCCAATTAATATAGAAGGCAAGACAGTGGTGTTAAAAGAGTCTAAAGGCAGAAGGACTTTTAAGTATGAACAATTTTCCCCATTTTACATTTTATAAAGCATTTCAAAGAGTGTTGAATGGAAAATCTTTGATTGTTTGGACAATCTTTAAAAGCGTATTTACCTTGCCTACCGTCAAACGCTTGTGTCACGATAATCATGAAGTCTAAACAGGCTGACGGTCACCAACGCTCAACATCATTCTCGGCCATATATTGTCCTGTGTAAATATGGCCTGTAATTCTGAGAATAATGGCAAAAGCAGTTAAAAATATATCACAGGTTGTTCAATGCATATGTGGAGTGTGGTTCTGCTTGTGTAGACAGGCTACAAAAAAGACCATCTACTTGAAAGTTGCTAGTCGGCTGTTGTTTAACACTGCTCATCGTGAAGTGAAAATGCATCTAAAGTCTAGGTTGATGGTGGCATTTTGTGTCTGAAAACTTGTATGCTACATTGTTGTCTTGCGGTGTACAGCTTTGCATTCACTGGGTGTCATGATTGCAGTGTGCATGAGTTTTGTTTTTTTCCCCTGTCTGTGGCATTTGCTTCTCCGGTCCCGGCCCTTTCCTTGTGTGAGGGATATTATTTCAGGGTTCGGACAGGAGTTAGGGTCACGCCGCAGTCCTGACCTGACTACCGTCAAGCCTACCTCTGGGATAAGAGACAGCGCAGGGTCCCTAGTCTGAGGTCCAGTTTAGAGGTCCTTGCTACATTTACCCCTACACTCATATGACAATTGTAGGTAAATGGAGTAAAAGTACTGAGACAAGCAATTCGCAAAATATCTGATGAGTCTAAGACCCCATTAACAAAAATACTAATTTAATTGTGTCTGCACTGCATATAAGTAATGGGTTACTATTCTGTAACAAGGAGCAAACTCTAATATTTTCTATTGTAAGCAAATGATTTGCTGCAGAAAAAAACAAGCCTGCTACTTTAGCATAGTGACAGTCACTTTTATAGAAAGCTGCGACTATCTGCCCTTTAAGGTGCCGCTATCATCATTATTGAGACTCCTAGCGCAGTCATGCGATGCAAAATAAAGACAATTTGTGAAGTGTCGATCCCTCTTTCCAATAACTTGGCTTTGTGTTCTCAAGACAATGGAAATAAATTAGCTCTGCAAATGAATCAAAAGTGTCTTTTGCAGAGATTGAGTTCTTTGCGCCTCAGTGGGCACACGTCAAGGTTTATTTCATGGGTTACATAAAGCAAGCCGAGACTTCCCCAGCCCTGAAACCATTACTATTCCTCACTGCATCTGTCTCATTTGCCTAAAGTTGGCATGAGAAATTGGCATGCAATTTGTGTCACAGCAGCATCAAACAGGCTCATCCCAGAGCTCATTAACCCAACTAGCGTGCCCCAAGAGAAATGGGTTAATATTGCACATGGCTACAATGTCAAATCCATTTAGATTATTCGAGAATGAAAATATTACTTTCTGCTTTGTACATAATTGTTAGTAAAGCTTTTCTAATAAAGTAAAACATTTTGTTGCAACCCTTCCTACGTTCATCTTCTCCATGAGAGCATTATTGAACAAGGGTTTCCTTGTTTTCTGATTTTTCCAATTAATATACGGTAGCTGGCGGAGTAGCAGGATGATAGGAAAGATGTGCGGGAAATGATGACTCATTATATTTGTCTTCTGCAAATGATACCATAAGGTATGACGCTCACTAATCACCGGAGACATTCTGCTATAGTAACTTAGAAAGGGGTAAGGGTATGTTCACAATCAGCAGGACATTATGGAACTGGTCTATATATCTGAATCCGCAGCATGTACTCGTACAGGGATTTCTGCAAACCCATAAAGATGAATGGGAGAGTCACAGACACGAATGGATAGTTTTTTTAACCTTCTCTAAGGACATTTCATTTAGTCATCACACCTTATATCATATATCCAATTAACATAACGATACATTATATGCTATATTGTTTTCAAATCATCACTATCTGGATTGAAAACATTTTCAATACAATAATACAGTAGTTAATTGTAAACTAGACTGCCAAGGTCCCGGTACACACATGTGCTTGGCTCTTGGGAAGACTTAAAGAAGTGGTTTACTACTTAGTATTCCAAGCCACATCGATATAACGTTGAGAAACAGGGCTTCTTTCAAATACCTTGCGTTGGCAATGGTGCTATCTCAATCTGCTCATCCCCATCGCTTGACCCCGGGGCTCTGTGACCTCTGACATCTGGTGATGTCACGTCTTCCAGAGTGACTGGGCTATAGCTAGAGTTTCACCGCTCGCCACAACCAAGTATCTTCCTGCGATGTTGGGCTGTGACGAGCCGTGAAATGCCACCCACAGCCCAGTGACTCATGGAGACTGTGTCCCGCCATGGTGATGTCAGGTCAACTGGAAGTTGACGTGACATCACTGGACGTCAAGAGGTCACGGAGTCGGGGGTCACGGAGTCGGGGTCCACCCAATGTGGTTGAGTGGACTGCAATAATGCCGTTCACAGGCACTATTGCCAACACAAGGTATTTGAGAGAAGCCTTGTTTCTCAATATTATATCGATGTGGTTTGGAAAACTAAGTAGTGAACCACCCCTTAAAAGAGGTTGTTCACTACTTTTACATTGATTGCTTATCCTTAGGATGTCATCAATGTCTGATCGGCTGAGATCCGACACCCAGCACCCCTGCCAATCAGCTATTCTCGGTGCCGGTGGTGACGGCAGATAGTAGCAGGCAGCCGGAAATGCTCAGTTCCAGAGCTGCCGCGTCTTCTGATATTTGCCGCCTTGTACTGCACATCAACATCCCGGTCAAATCAATAGGAGATGGATGTGCAGTACCCGGCTGCTATTAGTTAATGGGGCAGCTCTGGAACTGAGCATTTCTGTCTTCCTTCTGTGCCACCGGCACAGATGGCAAGTTATTGAACAGGGTGTCGGGTGTTGGACCTCAGCCGATAAGATATTGATGACCTATCCTAAGGGTAAGTTCACACAGTGCGTTTTTTGCGGCGTTTTTGCGCAGTTTTCGGGTGTGTTTTTGCTCAGAAAACTGCATGACTTTGCTTCCCCACCAAAGTCTAGGGGTTTTCATTTATGCTGTCTGCACACAGCGTTTTTTTTTTCAGCTGCGTTTTTGTGGTGCCACAAAAACGCAGCATGTCAATTATTCCCGCGTTTTTCACTGCGCTTTTCATCCATTGAGTGCAATGGGATGTTGAAAGACGCAATGAGAAACGCAAATAGGTGCGTTTTGGTGCGTTTATAAGACCAAAAACGCAGCTATAAACGCAGGAGGTGGGTAATAAAGTGACATGTACAGGAAGAGGATTCCTTCTGTCAGTAAACACAGAAGCGTGAATCCTCCCGGTACCGTCACCGCCGCTTCCACCTCCCGTCCTGTGCATGTCTGCTGCCGTGCGGCACCATGTCTGGACGGGAGGTGGAAGCGGCTGCAAAATCAAAAGTGAACAGTAAAAAAAAAAAAAAGTTATACTCACCTGTCTGCAGACTCCCGATGCCATGCCCGCTCCCATCTCCTCCCGGTCCCGCCACTCAGGGTGTGTGCAGTCTCCCCGGGTGCATGTGCCTGCAGGACGAAGGACCTGGCGATGGATCACCTGATGCAGTCACCTGACGCATCAGCTGATCGTAAGTCTCGGGCTGACGCTGGCGCCCGGCCGGCTTCATCTATCAGCGGGTGCGTCAGGAGACTTCTTCATCCCTGATTACCGGCAGCTGCTGCAGCGATCGGACGGGGATCAGACTCTCTGCAGGAGCTGCCGGTAATCAGCACATAAGTGAGTATTTTTTTTTTTTTTTCTTTTCTTTTGCACCGATGCATCTGCTGATTGTATAAAAGCCGTTTATACAATCAGCTGATGTGTGATGTGATTCAGGCACTTGATCCTGACACATCATCTGATCGCTTTGCCTTCCAGCAATCCAGATCAGATGATATTGGATCCGGATTGGACGGCGCGGGACCCTTGACCCAGGATTACTGCGGAGGGGGGGTTCTTTATTTCAATAAAGATGGAGTCACTAATTGTGTTGTGTTTTATTTCTAATAAAAATATTTTTCTGTGTGTTGTGGTTTTTTTATCTTTACTAGAAATTCATGGTGGCCATGTCTAATATTGGCGTGACACCATGAATTTCGGGCTTAGGGCCAGCTGATAATATACAGCTATCCCTAACCCCATTATTACCCAGTGAGCCACCCGGCATCAGGGCAGCTGGAAGAGTTGGATACAGCGCCAGAAATGGCGCTTCTATGAAAGCGCCATTATCTGGGGTGGCTGCGGACTGCAATTCGCAGCGGGGGTGCCCAGAAAGCATGGGCACCCTGCACTGTGGATTCCAATCCCAAGCTGCCTAGTTGTACCCGGCTTGACACAAAAATTAGGCGAAGCTCATGTCATTTTTTTTTTTTTTTAATTATTTCATGAAATTCATGAAATAATTAAAAAAAGGGCTTCTCTATATTTTTGGTTCCCAGCTGGGTACAAATAGGCAGCTGGGGGTTGGGGGCAGCCCGTATCTGCCTGCTGTACCCGGCTAGCATACAAAAATATGGCGAAGCCCACGTCATTTTTTTTGTTTGGGGGGGGCAAAGAAATCCTGCATACAGTCCTGGAAGGAGGATGCTGAGCCTTGTAGTTCGACAGCTGCTGTCTGCTCTCCTGCATACACTATTGGATGGAGGATGCTGAGCCTTGTAGTTCTGCAGCTGCTGTCTGCTCTCCTGCATACACTAGTGGAGAATGAAGAACATATTGAAGAAGGAAATTAAATCAGACCTTTTTTTTTTTGTTCACTGATAAAAAACGCATAAAGACGCAGTGAGCAAAAACGCAGCAAAAAACGCACCAAATCGCGGCAAACGCGCGCGTTTTTTGCCGCGTTTTTTTTGCCGCGGGTGTGTTTGTGCGCAGTTTGTGAACCTAGCCTAAAAGTCGTGGATTATAAATACTGAGATAAAAACTCACCCAAAACTCAACGCGTTAATGTGACTTAATTCTTACTTTACAATACATGAACTTCTGTAAATGAGCAATGCTGAACAATGAAAACATCCTCCATCACTGACAGTCCTGACTGTCCACACAGAAACCTTTGGACCATTTCCTATGTAAGATTGTTAGACTCGTTAAGTGTAAACAGAATTCTTAATGCTCAGAACAATCTCTCTGCTCCGAAGTCACTGGTCTATTCACAGACGGCTGAAAGGTATTCTCCCATTTGTTTGCACTCTGTTAATTAAAATGCCTGGTACTTGAGGTCTGACAATAAAGACTACACTCTGAACAGCCATGAACATGTATTGGTCATTTAACAAACAGCAGTGAAAAGCTGATGGAAAAGATCAACAATAACAAGACAGCGAGAAAAATACTGAAGGGAAAATAAATATATTGTACCAGATTCTTGCTTCTACATACACGTTAAAGGGGTTGTCCACTACTAGGACTTCCCCTTCTGATTCCACTTGATTCGCCCAGTTAAAATAAAAGGCCCTGTACTCCCCTCCCATTCTGGTACCATTCCAGGGCTGTTGGTATACGCGATTCGGGGCTCATGTGACATCACGGGAGCCCTGAATCATATCACTGCCAGCTTCTCTCTCCCTTGCCTTTGGACCAAATGAGTTAATTAACAGGAAGTGATGCTGCGGCTGCCACTCACTTCCTGTTGAGTGCTTTGGTCCGAAAGAGTGACGAGAAGTCAGCAGTGATTGGACACGGGACTTTCATAAAGTCATGTGAGCCCCGAACCACAATTGCTGACAGCGCTGGAACGCCGCCAAAACGGGAGGTGAGTACAGAGTTTTTTATTTTAATTGGGGGAAACAAGTGGAATCAGAAGAGGTTTTCCTAGTAGTGGACAACCCTTTTAAATATACAGGCAGAGAGGAGGGCTTGCATAGATAATGAAATAATAATCAGCCATCCCCCATCACATACAGCACTGTTCAGGAAAGTCTGGACATGGAATTGCCAAAGCCAGAACCGGAAAGCATACCAGAAGACCAAGCAGCTGTGATTACAGAAACACATTAGTAAATTGTATAATCTACTACATTAAACACATCTACGTATAATTTTGCTTTACTGAACAATCCCTTTAAAATCCATCGGATCTGTTGTTCATAATACAGACTGCCTTAGGCTGCCCTTACAAGATATATGAGAGAAGAGTCAGTTGAACCAAATATTAATGCTACATATAAATATGGTTATTCTTCAACTTTTAGATGTAATTTTTAAATTTTATTGCCTAAACATGACAGTTGTGTCCAGATCATTGAAACTATTGGACATTGCGGATTGCCTGCTGACTACATTGCTCTAAATAAATCTGAAGCCATGTGTGCGTCCTCTCCAGCGTTGGCATGTGTCCGGTACACCATGATGCAACGCCTGGGCTGCGACACTATGATGAGCAGCTGACAGAACACTCATTTATTAAAGAGCATCAAACCCAAGCCCGATTCATTCCATGATCTCATCAATTATTACAGGAAACCAAGAAAAGTCTAAACCTGATTCATACGAGCAGTTAATTATGGTTTAGTGACACCCACTTTTATTTTACTCTCCATCATAAGGCGGCATCTCTGCCAGTACAGCAATTAACACATACAGTGCTATTCAACAAATGCTGGCCCAATGACAGTGCTGACAACCGGGCTCCAACCGGCCATGATGAGACTAAACCGTCTTCTAGCACTGACCCCATTCAGCATGACTGCTTATCCTACTGTAGCTTTCTTACAAGCTTCACAGGTCTCTAATGGAGACTTGCCAACAGAATTTCTTTTTTTTTCTTTTAACAAGGAAGTCTTTCATCTGGTTTAGTATTTCCAATTACATTTAAAAAAAAAAATGAATATAGATTCAGTAAAGTAATGAATGTCTAAGAGAAAACCAGCAGGTAAAGCCGGGTACAATTTTCCATAATGGTGAGTTTCAAAGACAGCATACCCACATATGCCTAATAACTAAAGTGTATGGGAAATGTTGATCCTGATGTGTTTATAGTCTGGGTTTCTAAAATGAATAAAGTCTTAAAGGGATTGTCCAGGACTTTTCTTTATGAATGTCTGCTCGGTGGAGATTCAACACCCAACACATTCGGTGCCGACGGCCGCCAGATGTGCTCAGTAAACTGTATAGTGGCTGTGTACTGCACATTAGAAATATAAAAATAATCAGAAATCTTGCCACTTTCACACTAACCACTAAGCTACGAGATTTATACTTCCTCTTCTGTACAGATCACTTTTCATCAGTCTCATTATCATAATACATTATTACACCACTAAACACTATAGTTTGTACTCTACACTAACACAGGAATGCACTATTCACAATAGGTGATGATATAGCTTCCCCTACTCTGCATCTATTCACCTTTGCCATTTTCTTAGAGAATTCTCATATAAGACTTCAATATAAACAAATAGGATGTAATTCTATTGCTTCTAAGGAGGGGAAGCATGAGCCTTAGGGTCCCGTTACACATAGCAGCGTACCAGCGATCGCAACAGAGATCCGACCTGGCAGGGATCGCTGGAATGTCGCTACATGGTCGCTGTTGAGCTGTCAATCAGGCAGGTCTCCACAGCAACCAGCCATCAGCCACCAATGACCCGTGTAACGACACTCCCTGCACATTCAGAACCAGCGCTTGTTGGTCTCCCGCCGTCAAACACGCCGATGCATGCTGCACAGCGGGAGACCAATGAGCAAAAAATGGTCTCGATCGTTTTGTTATGATCAGCAACCTCGCAGCAGGGACCCACTCGCTGCTGCTTGTCACACACAGCGATATCGCTGTCAAGGTCACTGATACTTCACAAAACCTGTAACGTTTCAGCGATCTTGCTAGCGATCTCGCTATGTGTGACGAGGGCTTTAGGCTAGAATCACACGGCGGTATGACTCATGAGAGGATTGCATCACCCTTTCTGGACTAGCCATCAGCTCTCCTGACCGGAGAGTGTTAGCTTCCTGTATTTCTATGCAGCTGTCATGCTCAGGTCAGGAGAGCCATTGGCCGGTCAGCTGACACGCTCGGGTAAGGAGAGCCAACGGCAAGTAAGCTGACATGCTTGGATCAGGAGAGCCGCCTGCCGGTCAGCTAACACGCTGTAGTCAGGAGAGCAACCAGTCGGTCTGAGCAGTGCAATACGACCTCGCACGAGTCATATGGTTGTGTAACTCCAGCCTTATGTAAAGACCCTCATGCATTTTGGCATAATGTCGGACAAACCCATTGATATTGATGAGTTTGGCCAATGGTCTAATATGCATGAGGGCAATGGATGACTAATAGCCAGGAGAAATGTTAATTGATCATGTCCAATTTCTCCCAGAGATAAACCACTGGCTGACATCTTAGCTGGCGTCTTTCTATTAGAATACAAAGGAGCACTCTGCCTAGCAAGCATTACTGCATATGCGAGAGTCATCGGAGATGGCTATCAGCCAAATAATTGGCAAAAATATTGTTTGCCTGAAAGCAATCTAAAATTGATGGATTTCTAATTTTAGATAGAATGACAGAGACACAGTTTCACTGACAGATAGATAGATAGATATATAGAGGTATAGATAGATAGATAGAGGGATAGACAGAGGGATGGATAGATAGATAGATAGATAGATAGATAGAGGGATGGATAGAAAATGATAATTTTCTTTTAAATACATTTAATATAAAAACCTACTAATTAAAACAATGTCAATTTCTGATAACATATCCTCTTTATTGAATTAATTCAGAGAGCATTGAGTGCACCCCATTATACATTACTCTGACTTCTTGTACCCCCAATTCTGTTAAAGCAGTGACGGGGTAGGTAACCCTGCTAGTCTTCAGGTGTATTGCACATCAGCACTGCAGATAGGACTGCAATTGTTATAGGTCTCATACCTGAAGGCGGTGGACACTCTGATTAGATGAGGACAATATGGTGCACTTATTACACATAATTCTACAACATACAGTAATGGCCGAAAGTGTTGGCATCCTTGAAATTGTTCCAGCAAATGAAGTAATTATTGCAATTACACATTTTGTCATACACATGTTTATTTCCTTTGTGCGTATTGGATCAACACAAACAAAAACAGAAAAAAAGGCAAATTGGTCATAATTTCACACAAAACTCCAAAATGGGTCAGACAAAAATATTAACACACTGAAATTAATATGTGGTTGAACATCATTTCAAAGAAATAACTGCAATCAATCGCTTCCTATGCAATCATCAAGCATCTTACACCTATCAGCCGTAGTTTAGGATCACTCTTGTTTTGCAAACTGCTATAGGTCGCTCATATTTGAACAGTGCCTTTTCCCAACAGAAATTTTAAGATCCCTCCACAGGTCTTCAATGGGATTTAGATCTGAACACCTCAGAACTCTCCAGCGCTTTGTTTCCATTCATTTCTGGGGGCTTCTTGAAGTATTCTTGGGGTA
This sequence comes from Anomaloglossus baeobatrachus, assembly GCF_048569485.1. Lineage (NCBI taxonomy): Eukaryota > Metazoa > Chordata > Amphibia > Anura > Aromobatidae > Anomaloglossus > Anomaloglossus baeobatrachus. The sequence goes on along the minus strand of NC_134355.1, from coordinate 548,511,098 downwards.
ATTGTCCTGCTGGAAGATCCATGATCTAGGACGCAAACCCAACTGTCAGGTACTGGGCACTACATTGCAACCCAAAATCCTTTGGTAATCTTCAGATTTTATGATGCCTTGAACAGTCAATGCACCCAGTGCCAGATGCAGCGAACCAACCCCAAAACATCTTTGAACCTCCATCATATTTGACTGTAGGTACTGTGTTTTTTTTCTATGTAGGCTTCATTCCATTTTTGATAAACAGTAGAATGATGTGTTTTACCAAAAAGTTCTATGTTGGTCTCATCTGTCCACAAGACTCTTTACCAGAAAAAAATTTGACTTAAGGTGGCTTTACACACTGCAACATCGCAAACGACATCGCTGTAACGTCACCGGTTTTGTGACGTAATAGCGACCTCCCCAGCGACATTGCAGTGTGTGAAACACCTCAGCGACCTGGCCCCTGCTGTGAAGTTGATGATCGCTACAAATCGTTCAGGACCATTCTTTGGTCCTTTGTTTCCCGCTGTGCAGCATGATCGCTAGAAAATCTCAGTGTGTAAAGGAGACTTTACAGCGACTTCGTTAACGACTTCCCTTTCAAAAAGTTGCTTTACAACGTCCCCAATGACTAGCTAGATCGTTCTGCAGGTCCGGAGCGCTGTTGCGTCGTTGGGCAGGTCTGCCTGTTTGACAGCTCACCAGCAACTCACCAGAGACTTTGTAGCGATCCCGGCCAGGTTGGGATCGCTGGTGGGATCGCTAGAAAGTCTGTGTGTAAAGGGGCCTTTACTCACATACATTTTGGCAAACCTATCAAGCTTTTTTATGTCTCTCTGTCAGCAGTGGGGACCTCCTGGGGTTCCTGTCATAGCATTTCGTCATTTAATTCAAATGTTAAAGAATAGGTCGCGCCAACATTGATGCACACTGAGCCTGCATGACAGGTTGAATTTTTTAAAACTTGTTTAAGGTTGCTTATCCACCATCCAGACTATCATCAATTTTTCTCTGCCGTCCTTGTCCTAGGAGATTTAGCTACAGTGCCATGGGTTGTAAATTAGTTATGTTGCTCACTGTGAACAAAGGAACATCAAGATCTCTGGAGATGGACTTGTAACCTTGGGATTGAAAATATTTTTCAACATTTTTGGTTCCCAAGTCCTCAGATTTCTTCTTCTCTTTCTGTTCTCCATGCTTAACACGACACACACAGACACACAATGCAAAGATTAAGTCAACTTCTCATTTTATCTGGTTTCCGGAGTGATTTTCATATGGCCCACACCTGTTATTTGCCTCAGGTGAGTTTAAATGAGCATCACATGCTTGAAAGAAACTCGTTTACTTCCAATTTTGGAAAGGTGCCAATTTTGTCTGACCCATTTTGGGGATTTTATGTGAATTATGTCCAATCTGCCTCTTTTCTTTCTTTTTTTTTTGTGTGTATGACAAAACATGTAATTGCAATAATTTTCTTGTAGAATCGCTTCATTTTCTAGAACAATTTCATGGGTGCCACCAACACTTTCGGCCATGACTGAAGGACTACAATGTCAGAATATAACTGCCAATCTATCTAAAAAAAAATTGTTTAAAAGAACAGAGAGTCCTCAGTGGTTGATACCTTTTAATGGCTAACTGAAAAGATGGTAATAATTGCAAGCTTTCGAGACTACTCAGTAGTCTCGAAAGCTTGCAATTATTACCATCTTTTCAGTTAGCCATTAAAAGGTATCAACCACTGAGGACTCTCTGTTCTTTTAAACAATTTTTTTTATCTCTACTGGCTAACACGGTACAAAGATATATTTTACTTGTGCCAATCTATCTGTAAGATTGTAATGTTACAAAATACTCTACCCAGGATTCCTAAAAATCCATACACCTCAGACTGCAGCTGCCATTGACGCGTTCATTATTTACCTATATTTGCAAATACAAGGCACTTCTTAAATCCTCCCGTGACAACTCACTGCCGAGAAAGGATGTCTATACACCATAGGAGTGATACAGTCAAAAACGCAGAGTATTCGGATTACAGGTGGTTATTTTCTAAATTATTCTGTCATTGAAGTGCGGACATATTGTCAGTTCTAATTAATGAAAACCAAGAATTACACAGTATGAGGGGATTCCCGAACAGGGGCAAACCCTGAATCTAAGCTTATTATACAGCCACGACACAGCATACAAACCTGTCTGTAACCAATAACCTCTTCTATACGACTATCATAGGAAACATCTTTCTCTTTAGAAGTTGACCTTCTGATAACACGGTATTTAGAGGTCAATGTACAAGCCTTGTTTTTTACCTAAACCTGAAAGGGCTTCATTAGCGCTACACAGGGCCCCTATTGCACTTCTGTGTGTTTACAGAGGCGTTTTCTGTTGGATTTGACATTAGAGTATGGTGGCATGCTCTTCAGTACACAAGCTTCGCTTCTATGGACGGTATACACACATATATACATCCTTAAAGGGATTGTTTTATCATTCTAAAGTATTTGTAAAAACAAATCATTTTGTTCTCCAGAATTGAGGAATAATAATGCTATTGTTTACCGTTATTTTCCTTAGTTACTGGCCACCTCAACAGTCTATCAATGGTGGTCAGTCTCCAAGGCAAGGAGCCCATTGCTTAGAATCTCTTTCCAATAGAGCTGATGAGCGCTGCTCTGAAGATGGCCAACTGTAGTGCAACTATGCTCTCTCCATGCTGCAGGGCTGCTTCTGGTTACGTCTATTGCAACCCCATTAAGGGCTATGAGCAGTGGTTAAATGTACAGTAGTCAACACCTGCTCTGTCTCACCGGCATACTGTACACTGCAGCACTGTGTGCACACACTCCAAACAAGATCATCACCAAGGCAGTGTAGATTGAGCTGACTTACCTTACATCAGTGATGGCAATTAATACAGGTCACAAGCCAAACTGCGTATGATTAAAAAATATTATAATGGAGCGTCCGCACATGGGCCAAGCCATACGAATACCGGCAGATAAATGCTACTGTGACGCCCTGGGCAAGCCAGGGGTCACAGGTAATGACATCACTACACCCTACACCCCGGATAGGTACACCAAAGCTAAACCAGAAACCCTTGTTGCTTTCCTCCAGGGGCTGATGTCCACACCAGGGGGTGGGCCAGGCGGTTGGCTCCGCCCACCGAGGAGTTGACAGTCCTGGAGGCGGGAAAACCAGGCAGACGAGTTTGAGAGTGGAGTGGTAGAGGAGCAAGGGAGAGGAGTTGAAGTGAAGGAGAAAGTGACAGTTTGGAAAGCCTGAAGTTGATCCGGGTGTGTGCCCCGGACTGAGACAGCAAGGTTAGCAGACGGCGGTGACCGTCTGCAGGAGAGGCTGATCGGAGGTTGCCGAAAGGACCGTGGATGGGTGGTGGCCCGGCGGTACCGGACCGGTATACAAGGAGAAGCCAGCACCATTGGCAGGGGCCTTTCGGATCCCGGCAAGGCTAGGAGTCGCCGTGAATTTGCCAAATCCGTCAGTGAAGGGGACCTCCGGGTCTCCCAACAACTAAGTCCCGATTGAAGGCAACAGTCCAACCGTAGGAGAGAGACACCGCCACCGCCAGGGCACCAGTTTCTCAGGGCCAGCGCCTGCGGGCAAAGAGGGGCTCCTCCGGCCCATATCCAAGTCGGGGAGCAGGTTACCGGTGGGAACCCATCGCTACCAACATTACACTAGGTGCAGGGAAAGAGACAGTCACCGTCAACTACCGGGGAAATGAAACAGCAGCCGTCCGTGGGAACCGTCTTTCCAGCCGTGTGTTTTACCGAGAACTGTGTCAACGTCTCAGGCTGAGTGAGTACCACCATGCCGTGCGGCACAGCGCTGCCCCCGCGACCCTGAACCTCACCAGGCCCCGCACCTGGCCTGCCATCCACCCCTACCCCATCACCGGGCCCCAGGCCAACCAACCCCCTACCCACGGAGGGGAGGAATAACAACAAAGCTGCTCCCTGTCACCGCTCCCGGGATCCCTATACAGAGCAACGGTGGTGTCCACACAATCACCACAACCGTGGGTGGCGTCACGGACAATAAATCCCCAAAACCAATCCCCTTTTCCCTCACGGGCGAGGAGCGCCGCTCGAGTCCCCGGGATCCGGCCCATCGCTCGAGCAGCAGCAGCCGCAGCAGCAGCCGCAGCAGCAGCGGCAGCCGGACCCGAGCAGTGGGAGAGCGCGGCGTCCCCTCCTCCGCCCGCGACACTACACCTCATCCACAGTTACGTAGTGCCATATCTATGCAGTGACATTTCAGTATAGTGAAGTAAAGTCCGATGGAAGCCATTGGAGTAAGGAATTTGCCAGCAGCAGAAACTAGTGACAGTACACTTTTAGTGTCCACCACTTTTAGGTTCCACCATTTTTCGTGTCCACCATTTTTATTGCCCACCACTTTCAATGTTCATCACTTTTCTTGCCCACCACTTTCAGCGTCCACCTCTTTTAGTGTCTACCACTTTTAGCATCCACCACTTTTTAGGTTCCACCACTTTTAGTGCCCACCAACACACACAATTAATAACACATGATCTAAACCATGCTTTGGGTTCTCAATCTCAATTAACCGTCATGACAGAAGAGATTGATGTCTAATTACCCAGATAAAAGGTGTATTATAAAATACAGGGAGATTTTCAAGCAGCTCTTCAGTAATAAAGTCTGCATATTTATTTGTGACTTTTACACGTCGTTTCCCTAATCACAGAGGACAGATGGAGCAGACCTAGATTCCCATTCTCCATGACACTCGACTCCATATGTCACTGTACATCCAGGCAATAATTTATACACTTCATCAGAAAGGCCATAGGTTGTGTTCTGCACTGATGTTGTAGTTTCCATAAAGTGTGTTGAAGTCATATATCTGCCGTGTCGATCTGATCAGGAACATATATTTGAGTTCCTGAAACCTCCATGAGGTCATCTGTGGTGACTAGTCTGCCTCTACGGTATCTATTGTATTTTCTCATTTGAGCTATGTCCATTGCTATTGGAAAACCCTGCAATACACTGTAACCGCCCTGGCAGTCAGCAGAGGCATTAACAATGCTGCCAAGTCTAAGTGAATTGACAATTTAGAAGAGGCTCAGCTTTGTCAACAAGAGCACAGTGCTGCATTATATTGCAAGGCCAAAAGAGTGCTGCATGTGTTCTTCAGGAAGAAAATGCTATCACAAATCCAATCTCTATCCGATTAATGCAGCAAATGCTCTAGCTCCAATGTACATTATACTGATGAGCGGTACACATACAGGCCCGTTCACACACTGCGGTTGCCATACAGGCCCTCGTGGATCCTTGATGGAGGACCGGTCACTAGACTTCACAGAACAAACTGCATACCATATCAAAGCACCACTCCAGTGTCCTGACCCTAGTTTTATATTACCTGCTGCCCTCTTCACCTTCTATTGCCACAGCTTGGGTCATTCTTCAGTGGGTTGTGACCTGCCAGATCACTCCAGTGTTTTCTGGACAATCCAGAAGTCACAATTCAATGTAAGTCTATGAGAGCCTCGCTCTGGCTGTCAAAGACTTAAGGGCGCTTTACACACTGAGACATCGCTAACGATGTTGCTAGCGATCGCACCCGCCCCCGTCGTTTGTGATTCACGGGCAAATAGCTGCCCGTGGCGAACAATATCGGAGGTACGCGTCACACGTACTTACCATCCTAGCGACGTCGCTGTGGCTGGCGAACAACCTCTTTTTTTAATGGGGCGGTTCGTGCGGCGTCACAGCGATGTCAATCAGTGGGCCACCAATAGAAGCGGAGGAGCAGAGAGTAGCCGCATTCACGTCACTCCCACCTAGTTGCCGGAGGACGCAGGAACGCTGTTGTTCGTCGTTCCTGGGGTGTCACACGTAGCAATGTATGCTGCCTCAGGAACGACGAACAACCTGCGTCCAGCAGCAGCAACGATAGTTTGAAAATGAACGACGTGTCAACGATCAGCGTATTGGTGAGTATTTCTGATCGTTAGCGGTCGCTCGTAGGTGTCACACACAACGACGTCGCTAACTAGGCCGGATGTGCGTCACGAATTCCGTGACCCCAGCAATATCTTCTTAGCGATGTCGTTGCGTGTAAAGCGGCCTTTACACTTAGTGCTTTTGACCATTGCCTCTGACTTTAAATAGTCTTTGGTTTGAGAGTGACACCAGTGCGACGCCGATAAAAGGTGATGATCAGTATATTGTTAAAGGCAGGGATTTTAGATGAATTGCTCCATTCCAGCGCCGAACAAAAAAGGTAAAATGCTGGAGTGGTGCTACAGATAGATCTCTTATAACTGCTGAGCTTGGTGTACTTACTTTGAAAATTCAGAGCAGAACTGCTTTGTAATGCTAAAAATTAAATGCTCATTTTAATATTAAACCACATAACTTCAAAAAAGGAGTAATTTCCATTCTGACATATTTTAAAAGCTCTATGTAATAATGCATGCAATTTGTATTGTGAGATCTGGGGAGAGATCAACTTTTAAAATTGCAGTTTATGCAGTTTTTTGGATTTTACGTTGGTTTAATACATTTGTTTGGTATATAGTTAAAACCAAGGGCTGGATTCATCTATACTCGCGTCTTAAACGCCATCGTCATTAAGAGTTCACTGAAGAAAATGCGCCAAATTCAGTAAGAGGTTTGTGTTTCTTATTTAACTTGGTATATTTTTTGGCCGCCTTGTGCTACAACATAAAACATACTTCAGTCAAAGACTGTCATTAAAAGATGGAATTATGAGAAACTTGTTGGCTGCACTCGGCCATGCCCTTGCCCGTAAAGCTCTGCCCACTTCTAATAAAGTTGCCGGTACAGCCTGGAACCAGCATAAAAATCCTTTATTATAAATAAAAAACCCAAACATATACCCTGGTTAACCACTTTAATCAGCCCCAAAAAGCCCTCCATGTCCGGCGTAATCCAGGATGCTCCAGCGTCGCTTCCAGCTCTGCTGCATGGAGGTGACCGGAGCAGCAGAAGAAACCGCCGCTCCTGTCACCTCCAAACAGCAACTGAAGACAGCCGCGCGATCAGCTGAGCTGTCACTGAGGTTACCCGCTGTCACTGGATACAGCGGTGGATGCAGCGGTGGCCGCGGGTAACCTCAGTGACAGCTCAGCTGATCGCGCTACTCACCGCCGCTCCTCTCACCTCCACGCAGCAACTGAGGTGAGTATCGCGATCAGCTGAGCTGTCACTGAGGTTACCCGCGGCCACCGCTGGATCCAGTGACAGCGGGTAACCTCAGTGACAGCTCAGCTGATCGCGCGGCTGTCTTCAGTTGCTGTGTGGAGGTGACAGGAGCGGCTGTGTCTGCTGCTCCGGTCACCTCCATGCAGCAGCGCTGGATGCGACGCTGGAGCATCCTGGAGTACGCCGGACATGGAGGACTTTTTGGGGCTGATTAAAGTGGTTAACCAGGGAATGTGTTTGTTTTTTATTTATAATAAAGGATTTTTTCGTGTGTGTGTGTTTATTTACTGTAATTTACAGATTAATCATGGAGGGTGTCTCATAGACGCCTGACATGATTAATCTAGGACTTATTGGCAGCTATGGGCTGCCAATAACTCCTTTATTATCCCGATTTGCCAACGCACCAGGGCAAATCGGGAAGAGCCGGGTACAGTCCCAGAACTGTCGCATCTAATGTATGCGGCAATTCTGGGCGGCTGTTGGCTGATATTGTTAGGCTGGGGGGCTCCCCATAACGTGGAGCTCCCCATCCTGAGAATACCAGCCTTCAGCCGTATGGCTTTATCTGACTGGTTTTAAAATTGGGGGGGACCGCACGCCGTTTTTTTTAATTATTTATTTATTTCACTGCACAGTATAGACACGCCCACCGGCTGCTGTGATTGGGTGCAGTGTGACACCTGTCACTCAGCGTGGGGGCGTGTCTCACTGCAACCAATCATAGGCGCCGGTGGGCGGGGAAAGCAGGGAATACGAGATTGTTTAATGGGCGGCCGGCTTTTTCAAAATAGTAAAAGCCGCCGGAGCAGTGTGAACGCCGTGCAGCCCTGCGCCAGGGATCGGGGATCGGTGAGTATGAGAGAGGGGGTAAGAGGGATAGACTGACATGGACAGAGAGAGAGGGACAGAGATAGTGACCGACTGACAGAGATTAGTGAATGACAGACATTGTGAGGCGCTTCAGAACACAGCTTTTCAGCTGCGCTGTGAAGCAGACCTTTTTTAAGCTGCGGTGCAGAGCGCACACCTGCGCACATAGCATCAGACACCGAAATCGTATGAGGGATGTCACACGTTACAATTGACTAGGTTCATACAACAAAACGTCCAATGTATGAGGAATAAACGACGTGTATGCGATCACCGTATTTTCGTTCAATCTTGATTGCACGTATGTGTCACACGCAAATACGTCACGAATGATGCAGGATGTGCGTCACTTACAACTTGACCCCGACGACGGATTGAAAGATTTATTGAAGCGTGTAAACCAGGCTTAAGTCTCCACTATTGTGAAAATAAGACAAATCATTCAGATTTTCATAACTGAACACAACTCCATAAAGTAAGAAACCTGTTCAACAAAAGCAGTCTGTCACTAACTGCTGCACCAAACTAAAACCTTTCTGCAATGACCTCCAGAAGAGGGAGTGACAGCAAGTGGCAGTCTATTGGCTGTCACTTTTTAGAAGTGTGCAGAGGTGTTGGAGCTAGGATGAGGCTGGGAGCTTTTTTCTTGAAAATTTGTCTGACACTGTTAATGGGGCTCTCTGACATTGTTAGGGGGGGCTCTCTGGCACTGTTAATGGAGCTCTCTGGCACTGTTAATGGGGCTCTCTGGCACTGTTAGTGGGGCTCTCCGGCACTGTTAGTGGGGCTCTCCGGCACTGTTAATGGGGCTCTCTGGCACTGTTAATGGGGCTCTCTGGCACTGTTAGTGGGGCTCTCTGGCACTGTTAATGGGGCTCTCTGGCACTGTTAATGGGGCTCTCTGACATTGTTAGGGGGGCTCTCTGGCACTGTTAATGGGGCTCTCTGGCACTGTTAATGGGGCTCTCTGGCACTGTTAATGGGGCTCTCTGGCACTGTTAATGGGGCTCTCTGGCACTGTTAATGGGGCTCTCTGGCACTGTTAGTGGGGCTCTCTGGCACTGTTAGTGGGGCTCTCTGGCACTGTTAGTGGGGCTCTCTGGCACTGTTAGTGGGGCTCTCTGGCACTGTTAGTGGGGCTCTCTGGCACTGTTAATGGGGCTCTCTGGCACTGTTAATGGGGCTCTCTGGCACTGTTAATGGGGCTCTCTGGCACTGTTAATGGGGCTCTCTGGCACTGTTAACGGGGCTCTCTGGCACTGTTAACGGGGCTCTCTGGCACTGTTAACGGGGCTCTCTGGCACTGTTAACGGGGCTCTCTGGCACTGTTAACGGGGCTCTCTGGCACTGTTAACGGGGCTCTCTGGCACTGTTAACGGGGCTCTCTGGCACTGTTAACGGGGCTCTCTGGCACTGTTAACGGGGCTCTCTACACTGTTAAATGGGGCTAACTGGCACTGTCAGTGGGGCTATCTGACACTGTAAATGGGGCTCTCTGGCATGTTAGTTTACAGCACAAGAAAGATTTAACACCTAAATAATAAAAAATAATAATTCTAATGAAATATCCAGCTCTTGTGCGATGCTGCAGTGTATTTGTAGTCCCATGTTTGTTACAGGGGATCTGGCAGGGAGCAGACGAGAAGATTTACAGTACATAGGTATTCAGCTGCACACAGATAACAGAGAAATCCATGGGCTGTGGCCACGATAAGATGTAAAAAGCGTCCGGGCATGGTGTAAATATTTTTCAAATG